>NC_081390.1:10581470-10915637 GCF_030684315.1 Stegostoma tigrinum | reverse complement strand
TGAAAAATGGGGGAGGTGATGGCCTAGTAGTATTATTGCTGGACTGTTAACCCAGAAACCCAAATAATGTTATGGTGACCCGGGTTCAAATCCCACCACAGCATATGGTGGAATCTGAATTCAAAAAATGTATGGCATGAAGAGTCTAGGGATGACAATGAATCCATTCTTGATTATCGGGAAACTCTGATTCACTAATGTCTTTTAGGGAACAAAACTGCTCTCGTTACCTGGTCTGGCCTACATGTGATACAGCAAATTGGTTGACTCTTAATTGCCCTCTGGGCAATTAGGGATCGGCAAGAAATGCTGCCTGGCCAGTGAAGGCCTCATCCAGTGAAAGATTAAAACAAACATGAAAGTCATGCTAAATTTTATGAAATCATTGCAATCAACCTTTGCAAAGTCTTATTCTTGTCAAAGTATTGTCATAAGTGCAAGCGTAAAGGCCAGCAATTAACTAATTAGTCGTTGAATGTTGACAGATTTACTGGTGTCCTTTGTGACCAGGTGGGCAATATTGCTGCAATCAGAAGTGCCATTTAAAATCCAAACCAAGATGGTTTTATGTCAATCTTTATTGGAGCATGCCCAAGCACTTTCTTTCCATCACTTGTTTTCTCCTTTCGTGAGAAAACTCCGTCATCACTCTGTTTTAAATCTGTCCTCGCCACCCCTCTTGTTCAAATAATTTCATTCATGGTCCCCTTTTGGTTACTAGAGACCCGTTTCAGATTCTTTTGCTTCTCTTTCATTTAGTTCTTTGCCAACTTTTTCTTCCATTATCAGCTGTAAACCTCTGTCAAGGTTCTGTCGTTTTCTCCCATTCAAATTTCACTGCAACCCATCCCACTTTGGGACTGTATTATTTTCTTTACTGGCTTTCTGAAGTTTATTGCAGCTTATTGAAGGATCTGTGTCTATCACCCTTTGTTTTCCATCTCTTTCTCATTATTTAAGAGTTTACAGGCTTTTAATCTATCACTGTGCTTATCCCCCCACTTGTGTTTTCTGTGATTACTTTGAATGTTGGTCAAACATCTTGCCCACCTTTACAGCCAAGCATTAGTGTGTCTTCTCTCTTTGTAGTTGGTGATGGACTTGCCCCCTGTTGCCTACCATATCCACCTTGTTTTGCAGTGTTCCATAATTCATGATTTTACGTTACCTCTATAATCTCTGCTTATAAATTGATTTCACTGCACCAATCATTACTGGTTGATTTGCACCTTTAGCACACCTGGCTCAAATAATAAATCAAAAAGGGACGGAAACCCAACGCACCTCAGTTCTTTAATCTGAGATGATGGGAATCAGTCTATCATTCAGAACTATTTAAATGACCCGCAATAAATCATTGTCTAAACTTCTGTTTGAAGCTGAAGGTATCTTAAAACATGCCTACCTTGGCTGATCGAGATTGTAACTTGAGGTTAATAAAATTGAGACAACTGCTATTTTCTGTTATAAAACAGGAAGTGCTGGAGAAATTCAGCAGGTCTGGCAGCATGTGTGGAGACAAAAATAGAATAAATATTTACAGCCCAGTGACCTTTCATCAGAACTGAAAACAGCTGGGAAATGGTGGTATTTATGCTGATGACATACTCTAGCAATGTGCTTTTGTTTGACATCTCCACGATTTGCAGTTCTTTGTTGTACTTCTCTTTTTAGAAGTTTTTGTACAGACAAGGATAATCAGAGGTTGTAGACTTACTTGCCAAGCCGGTGTGTTCAGCTGCACACGTTTCGTCACCCTGTTAAGTGACATCATCAGTGTACCTCCAGTGAAGCTTTGGTGTTCTGTCCTGCTTGTCATTTATATGCCTCAGTTTGCTGAGGTGGCTAGCATAACTTCTGGTTCTGTTTTTCAGTGGTTTGTACATCAGGTACGGTTCAATGTGTTTGTTGATAGAGTTGGAAGGCCTGGCTTCAGGAATTCCCAAGCATGTCTCTGTTTGGCTCGTACTATTATAGATGTGTTGTCCCAGTCAAATTCGTGTCCTTCTTCGTCCATGGTCCAAATGGGGATAAACTCATATAAAGTTCAATAGAAAGGCAATTAGATGTCAAGCTGTAGCTCGGAAGTAGGGAAAATGCTTGAATCTATCATTAAGGAAAAATTAGCAAGACATCTGGGTCTAAATTGTCCCATTGGGAATACCCAGCATGGGTTCATAAAGGGTAGGTCATGTTTAAGTAATTTGGTGGAATTCTTTGAAGATATTACTTGCATGGTGGACAACGGGGAACCTGCGAATGTGGTGTATCTGGATTTCCAGAAGGCATTTGACAAGGTACTACACCAAAGGCTGCTACATAAGATAGAGTTGCACAGTATTTACGGATAATGTATTGGCATGGATAGACGATTGGTTGACCAGTGGAAAGTAACGAGTAGGGGTAAATGGGTGTTTTTCTGGTTGGCGGTCAGTGGCTCATGGTGTGCCTCAGGGATCAGTGCTGGGACCTCAATTGTTTACAATTTACATAGATGATTTGGAGTTGGAGACTAAGTGTGGTACGTCAAAATTTACAGATGACACTAAGGTGAGTGGTAGAGCAAAGTGTGCAGAAGACACTAAGTCTGTGGAGGGATATGGATAGTCTTTGTGAGTGGGCAAAGGGCTGGCAGATGGAGTACAATGTTGATAAGTGTGATGTCCATTTTGAGAGGAATAACAGCAAAATGGACTATGTTTTAAATGGTAAAAAATTGCAGCACGCTGCTGTGCAGAGGGACTTGGGCATCCTTGTGTATGAATCGCTGAGGGTGGGATTGCTGGTGCGGCAGGTAATTAAAAAGGCAAATGGAATTTTCTCTGTCATTGCTCAGTGGATGGAGTTTAAAAACAGGGAGACTATGCTGCAGCTATACAAGGTCCTGGTGAGGCCACACCTGGAGTACTGTGTGCAGTTTTGGTCTCCTTACTTGAGAAGAGATATACTAGCACTGGAGGGGGTGCAGAGGAGATTTAGTCAGTTGATTCCAGAGTTGAGAGGGTTCGATTATGAGGAGACAATGAGTAGACTGAGATTATACTCACTGGAATTCAGAAGAATGAGGGGAGATCTTATAGAAACATATAAGATTATGAAGAGAATAGATAAAGTGGAGGCAGGGAGGTTGTTTCCGCGAGCAGGTGAAACGAGGACTAAAGGGTATCACCTCAAAATAAAGGGAAGCAGATTTAGGACTGAGATCAGTAGGAACTTCTTCACCCAAAGGGTTGTGAATCTGTGGAATTCCCTGCCCAGTGAAGCGGTTGAAGCTACCTCACTGAATGTTTTTAAGGCAAGGCTAGTTAAATTTTTGAACAGTAAAGGAATTAAAGGTTATGATGAGTGGGTAGATAAGTGGAGCTGAGTCTCAAAAAGATCAACCATTATTAAATGGCAGGGCAGGCTCGAGGGGCCAGGTGGCCTGCTCCTGCTCCTAGTTCTTATGTTCTTGTATCCATCATTCATTGATTGAGTTTGTCTATACAGAGCTAAACGATTTCTGAGCTTTTTTTAACATTTGATTTTGCAACTTTTGTTGTCGCCTTAGTTAGCTCTTCATACTATCCCTAAATAGGTTTACAGAACAATCATTCCACAGGTTAGACAAATTGAGATTGTTCTGAGTCTTTCAAACTGTCATATGTTTAATTTTGTGTGGCATTCTCAACAGAATTAAGTTGTTTAAGCTCTCTCTGCAATGTTTATGGTGGGTGTCTATTAAATAAGTCAGTCCACGTGGCTGTACTAGAATTTTTGAAAATGCAGTGTGGCTTTGTTTTTGGTGCACTTTTTTAATTGCCACTGCACCACTTGAGCTTTTTCTTTCTCCACTGTTTAGTTCTGTTCCTTGTGTGTTTAGCTCTGCATTTTACCTGTCAGTCACTGTCCCTGACTGTCTTCTCTTCTTGGTGTATTTCATCTGCATTCATTGTGCTCCCTTGTGCTACTATCGTGTAAAGCTGTCCTGGGTTAGTTTTCATCCATTGTAATTGATTTCTGATCAGTTGAATTTTCCTCAATTTTGATCATGCTGTATTACCTCAGTAAAACAAATGAAAATTGCATAATTTATGAACATTGTCCAATGCAAATCAGATTGTGGATTTCACCCAAAATCCTACAGCATCATGGACTGTAATCTTCAATGGAAAGGGGAGAGTAAGAGTTTGAAGGGTCGATTCAGCCCAATCACCTTCCATCATATCCATTAATGCACGTTTTAACTGAATTTAAATTAAGAATGCTCTGTTAGGAGTGCATCTTTTAGCAATGTATTTGGTTAACATCTCAATGGGGAACCTAGTCTAGGAAAATCATATTGATTTTTGGGTCACCAACACAAAACAATGGTTAGTTCAAAGCTATTCGTAAGTTGTTTTAAGCCTTTGCAAAGTTACAGAGCCAAACTTGTTGATACACTGAGTATTTTAAATGTGATGTATGTGGTGTTTTGTCTTTCTTCATATCCTGTTTGAAGATACTTACAACGTGTGCAGTACCCTGAAGAAATCCCGAAGCATTAGTAAATATTACTATCTGATAATGACTACATAATTTGTTTATGTAGTCATGTTATATTCGTTGGGTCAGTATTGGTCAGTAAAGCAAAGGTACCCATGAAGCTGCAAAGAAGCAGTGGTTGTTTGATTCCTCCCAGTCTAATGAGAATGAAGAGTGGTGATGTTCCTTTTGAGTTGACTGTTAGTTTTGTTTGAAACATGATCTATCCAGCAGTGCATGGCATGCACAACATTAAAAGCAATGTTTCTATTCTGATAGATTCTGTGCTAACATAATCTAATTGGTCTCCAACCAGGAAATGGAAAAGGAAGAGGCTGCTGGAAAAGGAAGAGCAGCAAGCTCATGGCGAAGATGCTGAGTCCGATGAAAGCGACGCAGAGTTTGATGAGGGGTTCAAAGTGCCTGGCTTCTTTTGGAGAAAGCTGTACAAGTACGTTAAGGCATAATGACTGTCACGAAATATAGATACAGTTGCAGTAGTGTAGTGGCACTGCATTTTTCCAGGAAAGAAAATGTCTCTTTACATTTGTGGACTCTTTCTGTGCCTCTGTCTAAGAAGCAACAGTGAGTTTAGAAGTAACCATGCTGTACTGCAGCTAACATGGGGACATATTAGGTGCTGTGGACCAAACAAATTGGTAGAATATGAGGGTGACCTGTTTGACTATTGCGAATGATACAGCCAGTGATTTTGAATTTTATTTGAGTTAATTGATTTGAATATCTATTTACTAACTGACTGTTGTCAATTGCCAAGACAAAGTGATACATAATTTCAGTCTTGGGCTGGATAGTTTTCAATACCATCATTTTATGTCACAGTGGGAAAGAGTGGCATGCACTTCTATATTTTCCTTGCTAACCTTTATTGACCGTTCAAACAATTAATAACTATTTCTAAATGGAATAGACATGGATCATGAAGCATTTAGCAAATTAGTTGAAAAATTCAGTGCCCACTTTTAAAATCTATTAAGCCAAGTATTGTTTGAAGAAATTTATATTCGTAAACATTATGGGATTTGCTTCTTGTGAGATATTGACAAAGACTGTTAAATTGGAAGCATACATTACAAAGGCTGCTCTATAATGGATCCTGTCAAATTAATTGCATTTTCAAGCAGGTTTTTTTTATTTAAAGAAACATTTTGCTTTGTGTCCTTGCACAAAAATTGCAGTGTGATTCAAATATTGCCACAATGGGCTGGCATGGAGCATTTTATTGTTTTGGTTTTGAATTGAATTATTAATTGTACAGTAGTAGATGATTCATTTATGAATGTATTTCATTATGTTTTGTTTTTTAAAAAAATCATTTTGATGCACCCAGGTATCAGCAGACAGGTGTTCGGTGGCTTTGGGAATTACACTGCCAACAGGCAGGAGGAATTTTGGGAGATGAAATGGGACTAGGCAAGACCATCCAGATAATTGCCTTTTTGGCAGGCCTGAGCTACAGCAAGATAAGGACACGAGGCTCAAATTACAGGCAAGTACCCCACTGCAGACTGTCAGTCTGTGCAGCTCAATTAATATTTCATCAGTTGCATTGCTGTTGTAGGAGGGACTCGTGAATTTTTAATGACATTTCAATTACAATATTCCTTTAATTCTTTTAGTACAACCATCAAAGGGAATTTTTACGAGATGTGCGAGCTGAAGGGCAAGAGAAATTAAACATGTAACACATTTAATGAAAGGCAAAACAGTTATACTTCACTTTACAGACAAGAAACATGTGATGCCATGAGTCGATAAGTTGTGTAAGGTTATCATTCACAGTAGGGGTTTGTTTGCAAACTCACTTATGCCTCAGTATCAATAGTTTGTGTAAACAGAATTTTAAATTGCCTATATAAATAGTAGCTTAGTTTATTAAATATTGCATAAAATCACTTTTGGCAGCATGCAGTGTCCACAGCGTTTACACTGTAATGAATATCTTTGGATACAGTCAGTCAATGCTTAAAAAGACAGCATAATGCAGATGTACTCTATTGCCCTGCAGACTTGTACCTTGTTGTTTTTCTTTTGCAAGCTGTTGCCTTTGCATGGCTGTGCCCTGGAGAACCCCTGGGTGTTTGTATAGTAGCAGCCTTTGCCTGCACCAGAATTTAGTGATACATAAAGTTGCATCTGACCATGAAGAAAAACAAAGCCTGTGTTAATGGATTTTTGCAAAGTTGTCATATTGGATTTGTGACCAATGAATTTATTAAAGTTCGTGATTTTTTTTTAAATTTAAGATATGAGGGCTTGGGACCTGTGGTCATTGTTTGCCCGGCAACAGTGATGCACCAGTGGGTGAAAGAATTCCACACATGGTGGCCGCCATTCAGAGTGGCAGTCCTGCACGAGACAGGTTCCTTCACCAGCAGGAAGGTTGGTACCTTGAACAGCTGAGATCTTGATAACGTTCCATGCTGCAGACATTTCAAGATGTCATGAATATAGAAAAATCATCGTCCAGTTTTTGATCAAAATATGAACAGAAACTGTTTTATACAAAGTGAAAGTAATTGATTCATACTAATGCATGGCATAAGCTTGGTCTGGCCTCAACCATTCTGAATTTGCAGAAATACAATATTGCAATGACTAGAAGTCTTAGAATTAAACAAAGTGTTGAAATATTCAGCAGATCAGACTGCACTTGTAAAGACTAAGCTTTCAGGCTGACAGTCCTTTGTCAAACACCTGCAAATTTTTTTCACTCCTGAAATGATGCTACTTGCTGAAGGTAATTCTTCTCCACACAACTTAAACTTGTGTTCTTTTGAAAACCTACAACATATATTCTTCCATTTAATTTTTTTCACAGAAAATTGTTTAGTCACTTTAACAATTCGACATACACTTTGTTCCTTGAGATTTGCAAGTGGCTGTCTGCTATTTACCTATATAATGCTTCAGTATTCAGATGACAGTTTAACATAATTTTTGAACGTATCGATCAGATATTTGTTTGCAGTTCTGCATTATTTTATACTTAAATCATATTTGACTTGGTAGCAAAATCCACAAAACCTGTGCTGCAAAAAGACAGCTTGAACATTTAATTTTTTTGGAATAATTTCCATTTTGGTCTTGATGTTAATAATGGCTTAAGTACTGAAACCAGCTGTATTTCAGTGCACTGGTACAGTTCAACTTAATCATAATCCCTTGAGCTCAGCTGAAGAAATCTTTAATAATTCTTGGACTACAGTTGCTTTTGCTAGTAAAAGTTCCCTAGATTTCTGATCTAACTATCTTTAAGTCTAGGTGTACTTACGGATCAGCTCCCATCATATGCCGACGCCAAAGATTTTTACGATAAATAACTAGAAAGAGGTACAGTGCTGAGAGCAGTGTGCAGATCATAAATTTTGAAGTAATCCTTGATTATAAAACCCACTTTGCATTTTCCATTATGATGTAAAAATCTGTGGCTTTAGGAGGTTTAATCATGCAGGAAAAGAAACAAAGGGATGGTTTTATATTTTCATACATTGTGAGATTTGACAAAGACTACTTTCCTTTTTTAACTTTGGGACGAGGCTTCCTCACTCTTGCTTTTTCACCTTGTCAGCACAAGACATTGTTTATTTAAAATTTTGCTTGAAGGAAGTTTAAATTAATTATAGGTTCAGCAATTCATGACTGTGAACCTCCTATGCTCTGTTTGCTGTGAATGGCCTTCATATGCCTGCATTTAAGCCCTGTTTTGTTGGTACCTGACAGTGTGATTTATGACTGTTGTTTTCTAACAGTCCACTATTTGCCCTCTAGGAGAGATTGGTCTCCAGAGCATCAATAACAACAGCAGCACTTTCACAAAATGTCTTTTAATGATAGCAGAACTGTGTTCATCGAGTTAGGCTAATTGCAGACGTCCCTTATTAATTGCAAAAACTGGGAGAGGTTACATATTTTACAGGCACTTAATTTGAAATCACGAGAGATGATTTGAGTATTACAGCAGTAGATGGAAGTCTTGGTACACTTTAGAATGATTTTTGTGATCATTCTGTGCATATAAAACAGTGAGAGTTCCATGTTTGTACTTCTCATTGCAATTACAGCACATTATTTTGATATTGCAGGAGAGGCTCATTCGAGAAATCGCAGCATGTAACGGTATTCTGATCACCTCGTATTCCTATGTCCGAATTATGCAGGAGTCCATTGCGTACTATGATTGGCATTATGTAATTTTGGATGAAGGGCACAAAATACGAAACCCAAATGCTGCAATTACTGTTGCATGTAAACAGGTACCCTGGTAATATTTTTCTTTATCTTTATTATTTTCTCTTAGAATGTGGGCATCACAGCTTCGGTCAGATTTGCTACTCCTCCCCAAGTGATCTTGTCATTTCATGTTGTTTGTCTAAAGTTTGACTGTTTCGTTAACAGAGATGTCACCATAACTCCCAAATGTTATCCCATAGGGAGGCAAAATTGTGTATGCTGTCATGAATGTGTTTGCCTTGTCTTGGACAGCTGCCACATAATTCTTATAAAAATGTGGGGCTAGAATTGTTGATGTTGTGAGGAGGAGCAAGCCTTCAGAGGACATTAAGCTGATAACAGACAAGGCATTTAATCACATTTTTAGGTAAAAAGCATTTTAAAGTGCTCTGCGAAACAGGAGAAACATGAAATAAGCAAATAACTAAATATGGATTGGATAGTGATCAGTGGTTAGAGTTTTAGAAGGACACGACTGAACCCTTGTTCAAAAAGACAGGCCTTTAAGGAAGGTTTTAAATGTGGAGTTAGAGTAGAATTGGAATCTCTGGTTACTTATTTAGGGAGGACATTTCAAGGAAAACAGCTGTGCACAAAATACTTGCAAGCAGATCTAGTCCTTTCACCACCAACCCCCAAGCACATTTCACTGTTCAATACGATCATGGTTTTCCTGTCCATTCCGCTATAGCCCTTGACTCGCTTATTGATCAAAAATGACCGAAGTCCGCCTTGAATATATTCAATGAACGCCTCCACTGATGTTTGGGGAAGAGAATTCCATGGGCTAATCACCTGTTGAGGCAAAAGAAAGTCATCTTAACCTTAAATGTCAGTTTCCTAAATCAGAAACAAGAACAGAAATTGATGGAAAAACTCAGCAGGTCTGGCAGCATCTGTGGAGAGAAATAAGAGTTAACATTTCAGCTCCAGTGACCCTCCTTCAGAACTCAGACAGGTATGCCTGTCTGTCAGGAAACCATGACATTGGAGCAGTTTGGGTAGAAGACAAGCAGTTACTTTTCAGAGTGAAATATAGGGCCCTAATAGTAATCCATTTGGTTGTATGGAATGTAAAGGAACAAATAATGGCAGCTTATCAGAAAGGAATGGTGATAATCATGGGGAGCTGTAATCTGCATGTAGTCTGGAAAAATAAAATGAACAGGTAGTCTAGATGAAGAATTCATTGAATTTTTCCAGGATCATTTCTTACAATTGCAAGTTCTGGAGCCACCCAGAAAGCAAAATATACCACTTGTGGTACTCTGCATTGAGATATGATTAATTAATGACCTGATAGTGAAGGCACCCCTAGATTGCAGCAATCAAACTATAATTGAATTTCACATTCAGCTTGATGAAGAGTGGATCCAAGACTGATATTTCAAACTTAAAATTAGGATAATTACCAAGGAATAAAAGCATAACTGTCGAACATTAACTAGTAAACGAGATTAAATCGCGGTACAGTGACAGACATGTGAGGGGGTATTTCAGAATACGCAGAATAGATGCAATCCAACAAGGAAAGAAAATTCCAAAGGCAGGATTCACCATCCTTAATTGGCTTAAAGATAGCATTAAACTTAAATTTAAAAAAATTAATTATGCAAAGAAGATTGGGCAGAATATTTTGAAGAGAACAAAGAATGGACTAAAAGATTAATAAGGAGGGCACAATTAGTGTTCAAGAGAAAGCTAGCTGCAAATATGAAAACAAATATTGGAGTTTCTATAGATATTCAAAAGGGAGGAATTAGCAAACTTTATATTGATCCTATAAAAAGTGAGTTTGTGGAATCCATAATGGAAAATAAGGAGATGACAGGTGAATTCAATATGTATTTTGAATGATCTTCCCTATATGGGATACTAGCAACATCCCAAAGATAGCTGCATATCAGGAGATAGAAGGGAGAGAGCAACTCATGAAAATTACAATCCCCATCGAAGAGGCACTGGAAAAATTAGTGGAGCTGCAAGCTGACAAGTCTCTGGCTTTTGATGGACTTGTCCCCAGTTCATAAGGGAAGTGGCTAATGAGATAGTTGATGCATTGGTTTTAATTTTCCAAAATAGCCTAGATTCAGAGAATGCTCAATTACAAAGTAAAGCAACTAATAAAATTAATTTATTCAGAAAAGGAAGGAGACAGAAAGCAAGAAACTACAGGCCACTTAGCTTAACATTTATCATACAGAAGCTGTCACTAAAGATTCTGAAGATATTCATGGTATTCTGGTAGAGTTAACATGTTTTCGTAAAAAAGAAACTATGTTTAACCAATTTATTTGAGTTCTTTGAAGAAGCGGCATGTGCTGTGGATAAAGGGAATGTACTGTATTTAAATTTCCAGGAGGCATTTATAAGATACCAGATCAAAGATTATTGCAAAAAATAAAATGTCGTGGTGTAGAGAATGACGTATTGGCATGGTTAGAAGATTAGCAAGCTAACAGTAAACAGTAGGCACAAACTGAGTCTTTTTTTTGTGAGCAAAATGTATCGAGGAATGTATCACAGGGATCTTTGCTGGAGTTTCAATACTTTGCAATTTATAGGAATGATTTGGACAAAAGGACCAAAGAAATGTTTGCTAAATTTATGTCATAATAGGTAATAAATTACAAACAGGACATAAGGAGCCTACAAACGGATAACAGAGACCAAGGGGTACAGTTACATAGTTCCTTGAAAGTGGCATCACAGGTTAACAGGGTGCTGAAGAAGGCATTTAGCACACTTGCCTTCATCTGTCAGAGCATTGAGTACAAGAGTTGGAAGGTCATGTTATGGCTGTACAAGATCACATATGGAGTACTGCATACAACTCTGGTCACCCTGCTAATGGGGAGGATGTTATCAGACTGGAAAGGGTGAAAAAAAGATTTGAGGAGATTACTGCGACTAGATGGTTTGAGTTATAAGGAGAGGTTGGATAGTTTGGGACTTTTTTTCCTGGAGTGTGGGAGGCTGAAGCGGGTGCCTTTATCGAGGTTTATAAAATCATGAGGGACATATAGATAAGGTGAATGGCCAAGGTCTTTTCCCCAGGGTATGGAAGTCCAAAACTAGAGGACATAGGTTTAAGGTCAGAGGGGAAAGATTTAAGAGGGATGCGAGGGGCAACTTTTTCACACAGAGGATGGTTCGTACTTGGAATGAGCTGTCAGAGAAAGTGGTAGAGGCTGATACAATTACAACACTGAAAAGACATTTGGACAAGTACATGGATAGGAAATGCTTAGGTAGATGGGCCAAATTCAGGCAATTGGGACTAATTCAGTTTATGAAACCTGTTTGGCATGGATGAGTTGGCTCGAAGCTTCCATTTCCTTGTTTCATGATAGACAGCAAAGAACTAACAAAAGGAATATAATGTGGCAATATGTAAAATTGCCCATTTTTAGTAACAAAAATAAAAAAGAAGCCAATTATCAAAATGGCGAGGAGTTGCAGAGCTCTGAGATGCAGAGGGATCCAGGTGTTCTGAATCACAAAAAGTTAGCATACCAGTACAGCAAGCAATTAGGAAAGCTAATGGAATGTTATTGTTTATCACAAAAGGAATTAAACACAAACCTAGGGAGGTTATTCTTCAGGTGAGACCACATCTCGAGTATCATATACAGTATTGACACCTTACTTAAGGTAGGATATAAATGCATTGGAAGCAGTTTGGAGAAGGTTTACTAGGTTCATATATAAAATGGGTGGATTACCGTATGTTATGCATGTATCCACTGGGAGTTTAGAAGAGTAAGAGGTGACTTGATTAAATATGTAAAATCCTGAGGGAGGTGGAAGTGATGTTCAGTCTGGTGGGAGAATCTAGAGCCTTTGAAGCCTCCTTGTGTCCCCTTCACAACTTGCATAACTATCTATCTTTGTGTCACCAGCAAATTTAAAAAGCATTCCTTTGGTGGTGCGATTCATTTAATTTTTTTATTTAGCCTATTTTTCTAATCAACCTGTTCAGAGATGTTATTACACATCTTTGGAAAACTTGGGACTTGAGACCAGGCCTTCTGGTCCAAGGGTTAGGACATTACCACTGTGCCACATTTAAGTCATTGATTGCAAATGGACAAATCTTATTACATACCATTGTTTGAACTATCTCTGCTGATGTATTTCGTTCTTAAAAGTATCTTTGTGAACTTAATTTTAGACTGCTTTATTGAATCATAAGAGCTTTTAATGTGGATAAATAATTAAAGAGATTTATTTAATATGGGTTTTACTGTGATCTTGCACTTAAGCAAGTACTATGCATTAACGGCGCTGAGAGTAGTAAAAATTAAAATGTTGCAATCACGATATTTTTATATCACAGTGTTATAAATTTTATTATTTGATTGAGAGCTTGAAGCACAATAAGTTCCTTTTGAAAAGAAAAATATCAACTGTGTTGGGTTGACATACCTCTTTGGAACTAGTTTTAATATTATGATTAAGACCACGCAAAGAATCAGACCAGGAGCTAACAAAACCACCTCTGGAGCCTTCTGTGTCTTTAAATGAGATCATGGCTGAATATCTACATTGACTTCACTTGTTCACATACCCTTCAATTCCCTTGGGACCAAGCTGAAACAAATGTGTATTTTTATATTTTTTTTTTCTTTGAATGCATTACGCAGTGGGGTTGTGGATATCCACGCCAATCTGTGTTGCAAAACTTGAAGTATTCAAATACTGTGGACTGGAGAAACTTTGAATGCTTTAAAAAAAGTGTGTCAGGGTTGGGATTAGTAGTACTAGTAGTACTTATACTTAGAAAAATGACAACTTACATTTTCGTAGTACCCTTATCATAAAAAAGATACCCAAAGAGTTCACTGAAGGCAACACATGACAAAAATAAATGCTCAACTAAAAAAAGAGAAATTAAAAAGAATTATTGAATGATGAAGAAATAGGAGCAAGAATTGGCCATTTAACCCCTTGAGGCTGCTCTGCCAGCCAGTAAGATGACAACTGATGTGATTTTTACCCCACTCCAGTTTTCTGTCTATTCCCCATAAAGTGGGTTTTAAGAAAGCCTTAAAGAAGGTAGTGGGAAGTGTAGAAGCAGAGGGTTTTAGACTGAACATTCCCGAACGTGAGAACAAGAAGGCTGAAAGCACAGTCATGAATGAGGCACGTACATGCTGTTTAAATAGCAGTTCTATTCTTGAAGACTTTTAAGGAAAATGTTGCAGTTTCATAAATGATTTTTATAATTCTCTTTGCAGTTTCGCACTCCCCATCGCATTATCCTGTCTGGTTCACCGATGCAGAATAACTTGAAGGAGCTCTGGTCTTTGTTTGACTTTGTTTTTCCAGGAAAGCTAGGAACATTGCCAGTGTTCATGGAACAATTTTCTGTCCCTATCACAATGGGAGGCTATCAAAATGCCTCACCCGTTCAGGTATGTGAAAGAGAACATAATGCTTTCTGTATAATTATAATGAATAAAAAGAGTAGAATGAGTTCATGGTTTCTGGATTTGAGATGCTGGCATTCTTGCTATATTGTAACATCTTCTGCTTTAGATTTGCAATATTCACACTTTGAATCATGACATTATTAATGGAACAAAAGAGGTTGGTAGAAGTAGAAAAATACACGTAAAAGAGAAAGTTAAAATTTGGTAAAAGCAAGGATAGAAAATACAAGAGGGAAAATGTTAAGATTGATAGATGGATTACCTTTGTTGCCTCACAACAGTACTGGTGATTCACGGCTGCTAAAAGTGTCTCCATTCTGAAATGCAGAGTGTACATATTTTCTTTCTGTTACAGTTGGTAAAATGCTGTTGTTCAGGGTGTGGAACCCTTTCTTTTAATCTTTTAATGTTTTCATTATTTTACCTTAGTTTTTTTTATATGTGAATTGAAACATCTAATCAATAAATTATCATGTACTTTAATACTTGCCCTCTTTGTACAACTGATCTGAACTGTGCCATATGTTCTTTAAACTAGAAAGAACCCTCTGTGTGATACCCTTCATTCCTCCTTAAGCCTACTTACACAGTGGCAAGTGGGCACTAATCATTTGGTAGTACGTAGCATCTTTCAGGCTTCCTGCGGGCTTCCTTTTGATCCTCAGACCACTCAGATTAGTGATAAATGGAATTTTGGCTGATATAGGATTAGAAACAAAGATGACATACCATGATGAAAGGGCCATTTCCCTGAGGGTAAGACTTGCACAGCTAATAAAACTTCCATTTTGTGTCCTCCTGAGAGCTCTGAACTATACTGTTGTGTCTAAGCCATTATACACAGAGCCAAACATTAGTACAATGGAGCACTGGTATCATTAAGAATTAAACATTAAAGCCACATTTGCCACGAGAAGTATCAGAATTGCTTGAAGACAATTGTAGTTAATAATAATATTGCAATATTAATTACCCAGCTTGCATTTTTTTTGTCTGTTTAGTTTAGTGAAATAAACATACAGGATACCAAATTAACACTATATTTGTTATGGTGCCCAATAAAATATCTTCATAATCTGTTTTTAAAATGAATTTACCAATATATTAATTCTAAGGACTCTGTTAAGTGGTGAGTTAGCATTTGTCAAAGAACGTTTTTCTTTAACTGCTCTGCGTAAATGTGTCCCATCTGATTTGTTATTATTGCAACCTGCATGTGTATCCTTCTCAAAGTTATTTTAAAAATATTCTCAGGTGCAAACTGCCTATAAGTGTGCTTGTGTTTTACGGGACACCATAAATCCGTACTTGCTGCGACGAATAAAAGCAGATGTAAAAATGAATCTGGCATTGCCAGACAAGAATGAACAGGTGGGTAAAACTCGGGATTTTTTTTGAAGGCTTAATGTAAACTTCTGCATGTATTACAGTTATTGTAGCATAATGGAAGCATTCTACATTCCTACCGCATTGTCAAAAACCAGAAATTTTCTGCTATTTGCAGGGGTTCTGGCCAATTATTGCCAGTTATTGCATTATTTCAGATTATTTGATAGCACAGTACATGGAATACACATGGGATCTTGCTGATCCGTTAAGACTCTCTGCCACAAATTATGAATGCAATTACCCACTGAGTTATTGATATTTCAGAATTAATAAGTTGATTATTTTTGCATTACTTATGGGGATATAGTATTAATTGCTACACTATCTTAATTTTAAAGTTAGCTGCTAATCCAGTTTGAAAGAGCTGTTGTTCATAGTGTAACAAGAGTCCCAGATGATAGCTGGTTTGCTTAAAAAAACTGATGAACAAAATATTTGGGAGGAATGACTTCCTAACTTCATTGGGTCCTTCTCTCCCTTGGCTTGGTGTGACAGTAGTTACATTAAATATTTAAATGCCATCAAGAAGCACAGCAGGGGAAATGAATGCAAAATAACAAAAGATTTCAGTCCTACTACAAAAATAGGAGCACTTCACATCTGTGAACACAGATGCTGATTGTGTTTTAAAATTGTGCCCTGTGAATTTATAATTGTCTGTATGTGTTATGGTTGAATTAGAGAGGCAGTGCTTTGTTTTAATCTTATCCAAATAACTCAATGACCCTTTTTTTGGGGGTAATTGTGAATTTCCCTTTAATTAGCATCCCTCTTGTAGTACAGATTCCACAATTGTTCACACACAAATAATACATGTAAAACGAGTCTAATTTTTTTTGGAGGATGTGTTTCTTTCAGAATTCATGGTAATGTATTCCAACAAAGTTGTCGCAAAGAGCAACTAGTGATTAGTGTAAAAGCAGAAGCTAAAGACCAAACTAATCACAAAGTGGAATATTCATAAATAATGCACGACATTCAGTAATGTTGCATTATACTGTAGATATAACATTCATCATCACTTCATAAAAGGATATAAATATTTCCTGAAGATCATTGTGTATTCTTGTTCAGTTCGTAATCTGAAGAATGTGAGTTCAAATCCCACTGTGGAAGTAATAAAATAATTTAAATGAGCTGGTTCCAGTGAAATTGCGTATCATTGTTAAAGAAATCTAACTGGGTCATTAACGTCCTGTAAAGGACCTGCCAACTTGATTGACTGTTAACTTTCATCTGAAGTGGCCTAGCAAGTCATTCAGTCTTATTACCACCTTCTACTGGCAATAATGTTGGCCTAGTCAGCAATGCTGACATCACAGGGATAAATAACAAAAGTGCTGGGGCCAGAGTGCAAGTATATTACCAGCAACAGTGAGAATTTTATCTTGCAGTTGACCGTGTTCTTTAAAACTCCAATGAAGGAATACACTGTTTTAAAAATTCACCAAAACTCAATGCAGAGTGCTTTTCATTTTGTGGCAGTGCAGCACTTTCTGTATTTTCACACTCTTCTGTACAGACAATGGAAGGTTCCATCTTTTTGATGATTTTGCACTCAAGTAAGCCTAGCCCCGGAGAGGGCTTGGGGCAGAACTTAAACATTAATATTTTAAAGAATGAATGTGGGGACATCTGTTACACTTCATATTGCAAACTGCAGTTTTCTAAAAGCTGAAACTCCACAAGATTTGTTTTGTGCACATAAAGCTTCATGAGCAATACCCTGTGATCCCACAAGATTGTTGGCAGGTGTATGCATTGCAACTGAGTAAATCAACCCTAACATGTCTAAGTTTGGGAAGATGATTCACCATGCGACTGAAAGGATTGCCCTTTTGGTGAATCCACTGAATTTTCAGGGTCTACAGGTTAATATTCTATTGATTGGCCAATGCGTCAGCTTTTAGAGCAAATGCTTGCAGCGTGCGACTGATTCCTCTGAGCTGCCTTGAATGATCACAATCCATGCATCATAGATAGAGGTGTCAGCCCAATTGAGCTAAGAAAATTTCCTCAGGGTTTGAATCCCGTTTTGCCCCGTCTCTGTCCTTGGTCTATTGTTAGAATGTTTCAGGAGAGCTTATATAGCCATGGTTACTGCATTTTGGATTTATGATAGAATTTATGATGCACATCAGCTGAATTCAAATCACTGCTTGGCTCCTGGGTTTTTTTCCTGATTTTTGGTTAATTCATCACCTGAAAGGTTACAGTCACATATTTTGGTGAGGTAGAATTGAGATTACAGTTACCACACCCAAAATAAGATCATGCCTACTGCATGCTATTTTTAATGAAATGTTAGGATTTCATCCATGCCCAACTGAAGAAGGGAATAATGTAATGATGCCATTACAGTTGTTGCCAGTATGCTGCCTGCTATTTTGCTTTTGTGTAAGTGTAGTCAGCAAAAAAAAACTTCGGGTGTACAAGAGACAGCAAATCAAAAAGAGAAATAACCACTGTAAAATAGGTTAGTCACGCACTGTTTTGAATCTTGTCAGACAGTGATAGATTCATTCCAATTGCTGAATGTGATCTTAATGGTTTGGTTTTAAGTCGCCTGATCAGTAGGACATTTCTGGCATATTTGAAAGGTGTGGGTCATCACATTAGGCTGTTTTTTTATTGAGAATATAGAAGTCCTCATTGTTGCACTTAGTTCTGAATTTGTGTTGCTTACTTTTTAATTGTTCTTGAAAGTGTTATTTTGCAACTGTTGTTAATATTTTATTAAGTTTGAATTGAACATATTTCCTGTCTTCATTGCATCAATTAAATGATGAATTGAAAGTCACAGTATTGTCCAAATGAGCAGTAAAGAAAACTATAACTGACTCTGAAACATTTTTCTGTAGGTTCTGTTTTGTCGCTTAACAGAGGAACAACGTGAAGTCTACCAAAACTTCATTGATTCCAAGGAAGTTTATCAGATTCTCAACAGAGAAATGCAGGTCTGTTATTGCTATAATTGGATATTCAACAAGGAAGCTTGCTCCTTCTTTAAGAAGGGGACTGTTAAGAATAGTGAGCCGCTGCTTTTGTTTATTGGAGCAATGAAAGGCTCTCCCTTAACATTAATATGAATCCATAAGTGCTTACAGAGGATAACAAATGGAGCTTCAAGTGTTTGATAAATAATTAAAGTATTCCATTCAGTGCTGTGACGTAGAAGCTACTTATTATCAGTACTTGACACATGTGTAGTCTAAACACACTGCATGCGCTGTTGTGTATAGAGGTCTCTTGCACACAGTTCTTAGAGAAACGTGAATGTTTGGATAGCAAATAGTCAAGACGTTGATTGTTCTCTTTTTTTTTCCTCTATCTCTCTTCCCACCCCTACCAACCCACAAAAATATAGGTATTCTCTGGCCTGATAGCTCTCAGAAAGATCTGTAATCACCCAGACCTATTTTCTGGTGGCCCCAAGATCCTGAAGGGGGTGCCAGATGAGCAGCTGACAGAGGAAGAGCACTTTGGGTATTGGAAGCGATCTGGAAAGATGATTGTAGTCAATGCTTTGCTAAAGCTGTGGTACAAACAAGGACATCGAGTACTT
Source organism: Stegostoma tigrinum (assembly GCF_030684315.1). NCBI lineage: Eukaryota > Metazoa > Chordata > Chondrichthyes > Orectolobiformes > Stegostomatidae > Stegostoma > Stegostoma tigrinum. The sequence continues at coordinate 10,896,491 of NC_081390.1, read as the reverse complement.
CTTTTCTCTCAATCCCGACAGGTCAGCACATGTAGCAGAGATAAAAAGGGCATTTTGACTATTTAATAATGCAGCATAAACTGTCTTATTAACACCTCTACACTCCCTCACAAAAACAAGATGTCAGGTGTTTATTATTATTGTTTTGGTCTTATTTTAAAATCCAAACCTACTCCTTATTTGTTTCACACTAGTTCTGTTTGAATTTAATTATTTCTCCTCCACCTTTGGTGCTACTGTGTTTCTGTGCAAACTACACCTTTTTAAAGATATTTTAAAATCATCTAGTTTCAATTCCTGTGGCAGATTTTAATGTATATTAAGTATTAGCCAAGAAATCTTTCACTTGTAACAGGATAAGAGTTGGCAGAATGCCAAGTTATATCGCTTAAAATGAGTTTTGGCACATTTTCAACTCAGATTTAATTGATCAGTTTTCAGATTCTTGTCATTTCATTTCGGTTTAGAACGAAAACAAGTTTAAGATTAAAATCCATTTTGTTGTACACTTACCACCTGTCATTAGAATTTACTGTATCCCTGTTACAAATCGTGTTTTTTTATTTTGCTGTTAATATGTATTTAGAGCAGGTTCTAAATTAAAAATGTGTGTAGTGCTACTTTCTAATTTGTTCTGAAGGATTGATAAAGACATATCCACGAAACTAATAAACATATCTTTTTCTCCTATTTGTTAGATGTTGGACATCTTGGAAGTGTTTATTCGAAATCTCGACTATTCATATCTTAAAATGGATGGAACAACTACAGTGGGCTCTAGACAGACACTCATTTCTAGATACAATGAGGTAAAAACTTCAAAAAGTTGTTCGTGCTTATTTCTGTGCTGCATTTTGCTCTTTTATTAATGCTTGCCAAGTTTACATTTGATTATTCGATTAACAAACATGCTTTTCTTGAAAAAAGTATTTTTTCAGAAAAACAAAAATTTGTTCTTCTGTTGTAGAATTCCTCTATATTTGTCTTCCTCCTCACAACTAGAGTTGGTGGTTTGGGAGTTAACTTGACAGGAGCAAACCGAGTTATTATCTACGACCCTGACTGGAACCCGAGCACTGACACACAGGTGGGCCCTTTTCAGTTTGTGTCAATGCAAACAGCATTGGATTGTTTCATCTCTCATCTGCACTCAACTCAATGCCACAAACATGCATGTGCATTTAGAACAGTTATTAAGCAATTATGTATATTTGTAAATGTGAACTGAGTGTGTTACATTGGGAGCAGCTAAAATCTGCAATTTGTGCATTTTGTTACCTCAAGCTGTGGTAGTGTTGCTGTTTTCAATTGTTCTGGTTGGGACAGAGAATGTGATGGATTTCATGCCTGAGAAAGAACAGTACATATTGAAGTAATCTGAATTGCTTTGAAATGTCTGACCCTGTGCTGACACTGAACAGCTTATTTTGCACAGTTGTTAAGAGTATTCTGAAATAAAATGTTGCCCACAAGTTTGAACGATTCACATGTGGTTGGGTGTATGCAGGAAAGTTGTTCAGCTGTCAGCAATTAGACTGAGTATAAAGCTTGGAGAAAACTTAATTAAAAACTGCTGGAATTCTAGCAATATGACTGCTTTGTGCAGGTGGGGCTGTAACAAATTTTTGTTAAACTGTAATGTGACTAAACCTTTGCCCTACTTGTAGAATATTTCCCTGCAATAAAGGATCATCATTTCAGCCATAAAAAAATAACTTGGAACTGCAACAGTTTAAGGAAATTAATTGTGCATGAACTTCTCATGTTTGACATTCGATTATGAAGTGCTCTGCTCTGTCGTGGGGAAGCCGGTGGATACTAATCACTAAATGTGCATTCTTCTAGGCCCGAGAGCGTGCCTGGAGGATAGGCCAAAAGAAACAGGTTACTATTTACAGGTTACTAACAGCCGGGTCAATTGAAGAAAAAATCTACCACAGGTATGTCTCAAAATTGGGAATGCCCTGTCTCATTAAACTTTGTAAATTGTCAGTTTTTGTCAACAACATACATGAGCTCAAGATCCATTTGGTTTGATTCTTAATGGTTTAGCAAGCAGAAACATTTTAATTTCACACTGGTTGACCACTAAGACTCTTAATTCCCCCTCTCCCAAGTTATTTTCAGTTAATAGTACAATTATATTTTGTGTATTCATCCAAGTAGATTTAAAAGGGGAACATGACTAAATGCTAGAAATGTTCTGAAAGGGAGAGACCAGTTAATGTTTTGTTGAGAAACCCTACAAATAATCCTAAAATAGGCTCTTTAGCTGAGTATTGAATCTGTTGACTTTTCAGGGACCCTCTATTGGATTATGTGGAATGTCTGGATCCAGCCTCAGAAAAACATTCTGTATTATGCCAATGATAGATTTTCATATCCTATATTAGCTAAACAGTAGCATTTTTGAAAGACATCTCTTAATGTTGAAATAGGAATGGTTTTGAATTGTAGGTTTCTGTCATTAGCAACTCAATTAAAGTCAGGTTTACATATTTATTTCAACACCTTTTAAAAAGAAAAATGGCAAAAGAACATTTCATTAATTAATCCAAACTTTATTTGAATCCAGGTCCTAGTGAAAAGCCATTATTTTTACCCACTGCATCTGCTAGTCCTCCTTTCACTAGAAGTTTGGATTGAGGATCGCATTTGAACCATCAGCTTCTCCTTCTCTTTCACACATCGATTGTTCACATCTAAGACTTCTGGCTTCCTGCAGCCATCCTTCATTGTTTGCACTGTGCAGTTTGGTTTCCTTCATGTAAATAAGCCAACGTTGCAACTAAGTGCAGAAGACGTTTGTTGAGAAAATTAATGTAAAATAAACGATTCAGTAACACTTAACCAAAAATGATGATGGTGTGATTACAACATTTGTTTTCACATGGCTCACTGCAAAAGGGTTTATCTTATTTGCACTGTGCTCCTTAATGGAGGTGCTAGTTCTCACACTAAATAATGGGGGAACTGAACACCTGCTGGCACGCCACTTACCTCCCCGTACTGACTAAATATGATTTAAAGTGTGATTTTAGTGGAAAAGGCCTTGTTAAATTAGTGGTCAACAGCTAGTTTTTGTGAGCACCGTGGGAAAATGGAGACTTCTTGGTTTCTGCATGTAATTATTTAGTAATATTTTACATATTTAACCATTTTTTTTCAGATTAATATGAGCATTGGGAGATGAAACAGATTTAAAGTACAATAAATTCATAATAGTGAAAGGTTCATGAATGCAGAAAGGTTATATGATTACATTTAAAATGCAGGTTTGTTCTAGAGCTATATAGTTCCTATGAAAACTGCTAACTAAGGTGGCATGTAATTTAATATTTCATTACTAATTTAATTATAAGAAGTTGTAAATCATTTTATATGTGGTTTCTTTTGATGAATTATGTAATTTTCATTTTATTACAGGCAAATTTTCAAGCAGTTCCTGACTAATCGAGTATTGAAGGACCCAAAGCAGAGACGGTTTTTCAAATCTAATGATCTTGTAGAGCTTTTCACATTAAGCAGTCCAGATGGTACTCAGGGAACAGAAACAAGTGCAATTTTTGCAGGTAGTATCAATTTAAAATAAACAAACGGAATGCAGTGGTTAATGTAGTGAAGTGCCAGGATTGTAGTTCACCAATTTCGCAACCCCGGTTTTACTTCTTTAGAGGAATGTGCGTGGTGAATTTCTGTGGACAGTTAATCCAATATTTAAAAGTGTCTTTCATAACCTGAGATTGTCCAAAAGCATCTCATATAGTACTTAGAAGTACCGTCACTATTGTAATGGCAGAAACATGCTTATTTATCTGCATCCAGTAAACAACGTGACAATGGCCAGATAAGTTGCTTTTAGGTGCTTCCCTACTCCTGTTGAAGTTGTGCTATAGTATCTTTTAAGCCCACTTGAAAAGACAGATGGTTTAACTTGCCATCTGCAATACAGCACATCCAACAGTGTGGCAGTTCCTTAGCAGCCTGTACTTTTGTGTTCAACTTTCTGGAGCGAGACCATAACCTTCCGACTCACAGGTGATATTGCTACTGGCAGGATAGATTGACTTTATTCATTTTGTTCTGCCAGCTGGAGGTCCATCAACCAAATCAACATGTTGGTGGGAGTGTTGGCGAATAATTGAAGGGACCTAAGCAACCTGATTGTCAAGAAAACAGGGTCCCCGCAGCTTCCAGTTTCAAATGATAGAAATTATTGGAAGGATTTTCGTAGGTTTGCTCAGAAAGCTTGTAATTTTGTTGTCCCATCATGGACTGAGAATATCCCGAAGTATTTTGCATCAAGTGAATAATACTGAAATACAATCGTATAAGGCCATTCTTGTGCATAATCCAAGTATTGTAATTATTTCGTTTAATATTCTCTGCGTTAATTGCAGTGAATGTGTTTGTTCCTGGATAGGCACAGGTTCAGATGTTTATGCACCTACCGGAAGAAAACCTGGGAAAATCTCCAGTTCATTCGGGAAGACAAATGACTCGCCACCATATCAAGATTCCAGCAAGCAAGCCATGTTACCACCTGATTTGTCTCTCCAATGCCGTTCAGACAAAAGTCGATCAGGAAAACTTTCTCTTAACCCACAAAATGAAATAAAAGCGAACAGTGTTTTTAGCATTGATGAAACTGTCACTGAGGTAAAGCAGGAAATAAAAAGTGCTGAATTTCCAACTGTTTCAGAGTCTGAATATGAAAGGCTTGATCAACCAACCAATTCTGCACCTAAGGAAACTGACAACAATAATGCAGAATCTACACTCAGCAATAAAGCTGGACTACTTAATCATGACCGCAAACAAGGACAAATCATTCTGGACGAGGACAGGAAAGACTGCAATCTGACCTCAGAAAAACTGCAAAATACAAGTGGTGCTGCCTTAGGAGAAACTAGTAGCAGCAATAAACTTCATCATAAACGCCAGTCCAAAACAAAACATCAAATAACTGAGGGTGAGCATGATGATGCTCTTTCAGTGTATAAGCACAAACACAGAAAACACAAACGCCAGAAAGATGCATATTTTGAAGGTGAGCGTATTCCCCACTTGGTTAAAAGGAAGAAACTCAAAACGAGGGACCGTGAGGAAGAGCAAAAAGAAAAGGAAGTCTGCAGGCAGAGTGATGATTATGTGTTGGAAAAGCTCTTCAAAAGATCTGGTGAATTTACTCATATTTATTGTGCTTCTACTTATCTTTAGGCTGCAAGACAGTTTTTAATTTTTGGAAAAAAAAGTTCTGTTCTGATCATAAGATTTTTATTCCATGGTCGTATTTAATCAAATATTCAAAAGGTAGCTTTGGTATGCTTACTGCTGGATACATAATTATGCTACATAGCACTGAGGGTAAGTTTTACAAATTTAGTTGAGCATGAGGGCAAATTATTAGTGAATTGATCTGAAATCTAAAAGATCTGTTTAATTTTTCCTTTTTTTTATTATTGCACCATTAAGTTTCATTTATTAACAATTGGTTATGGGAAAGCCCAAAAAATCACATTAACAAGACGCAACCAGGTTAATTCAGTGCATGAATGCTGTGAAGTTGGTATCGTTGTATAAATGACGGTGTTAATCTGGTGCTGTTTTCTAATTTATAAAGGAATCCATAGTGTGATGAAGCATGATGTTATTATGGAGTCATCCAACCCTGATTATGTATTGGTTGAAGCAGAAGCTAATCGTGTTGCTCAGGAGGCTTTGAAAGCATTGAAGGCCTCAAGACAGCGTTGCCTGGGTGTCTCCTCTGGTGTGCCGTCTAGGATCAATAGCAGTCAGCTGTCAGGCACAACTGCTGCTATAAAGTAAGATATTAGCTGGAGCATTATTTTTGCAAAGGATGTTTTAATTTACTTTTCGCTTTAGTTTAAATTTTAAAAAAGATGTGATGGTGGATCATCTTGAAATCTGTTCACTATTACTCAATGATTTCTTAGGCTACATAAGAGGGTAGCCCATTCGTATGGATCTGTAGTCACATGCAGGCTTGATAGAGTAAGAATGGCAGATTTCCTTAACTAAAAGTGGTTAGTGAACCCATTGTGTTTCCCTGATAATTTGTGTAACGGTGCAGCAAAAAGATCGAAAGGGACCTAAAGGACAACTTTTTCATGCAGAGGGTGGTGTGTGTATGGAATGAGCTGCCCGAGGAAGTTGGGGAGGCTGGCACAACTACAACATTTGAAAGGTATCTGGATGGGCACATGAATGGGAAGGGTTTAAAGAGCCTTGGGACAAATGCTGACAAATTGGACTACATTATTTTTGGATATCTGCTCAGCATGAATGAGTGGATCAAAGGGTTTGTTTTCATGCTGTAGAACTCTATGACTCTAACTGTACAGTGCCAATATATATTAACTTTTCTGTTCAGGATAAAGGAAATGGGGACCAGCAAAAATTCTAACAAGCATCATGGGTAAAATGACACATTGAGAAATCAATTTTATTGTGACGTATAACATTTTGAGTCGAGTGTATTCAGCAACATTACTGGGAAGAATCCTTTAAAAGTTCTGGAGTGACTTGCGTTGTAAACTGTTAGTCACCGATGTCACACCCACCTATCAGGCACTGTGAAGTCACCTGACCAAGGAAACTGACATTTGGAAAATTAATTTCTAGAATAGAGTTTCCTGGGAAGAGACACTAGCTGAGCATCAGTTGGATTTGATTGAAATCACCCTGTTCTATGGAATTAACAAGTAAATATTGGATGAGTAAAGGCAAGGTATTGCAGATTCTGGAGATCTGGATTAAAGGTCGAAAGTACTGGGAAGCTCAGCAGGTAGGCAGCATCTTTAGAGAGAGAAACAGAGTTAATGTTTTGGGTTCAATGTGACTTCTCTTTAGAACCAAACTTAATATATGAGCTAATAAAATGTGAGGCTGGATGAACACAGCAGGCCAAGCAGCATCTCAGGAGCACAAAAGCTGACGTTTCGGGCCTAGACCCTTCATCAGAGAGGGGGATGGGGGGAGGGAACTGGAATAAATAGGGAGAGAGGGGGAGGCGGACCGAAGATGGAGAGCAAAGAAGATAGGTGGAGAGGGTGTAGGTGGGGAGGTAGGGAGGGGATAGGTCAGTCCAGGGAAGACGGACAGGTCAAGGAGGTGGGATGAGGTTAGTAGGTAGCTGGGGGTGCGGCTGGGGGTGGGAGGAAGGGATGGGTGAGAGGAAGAACCGGTTAGGGAGGCAGAGACAGGTTGGACTGGTTTTGGGATGCAGTGGGTGGGGGGGAAGAGCTGGGCTGGTTGTGTGGTGCAGTGGGGGGAGGGGATGAACTGGGCTGGTTTAGGGATGCAGTGGGGGAAGGGGAGATTTTGAAACTGGTGAAGTCCACATTGATACCATATGGCTGCAGGGTTCCCAGGCGGAATATGAGTTGCTGTTCCTGCAACCTTCGGGTGGCATTGTGGCAGTGCAGGAGGCCCATGATGGACATGTCATGACTCCCACAGCTACCTAGAATACACCTCCTCCCACCCACCCTCCTGCAAAAACTCCATCCCCTATTCCCAATTCCTCCGCCTCCGCCGCATCTGCTCCCACGATAAGACATTCCACTCCCGCACATCCCAGATGTCCAAGTTCTTTAAGGACCGCAACTTCCCCCCCACGGTGATTGAGAACGCCCTTGACCGCGTCTCCCGCATTTCCCGCGACACATCCCTCACACCCCGCCCCCGCCACAACCGCCCCAAGAGGATCCCCCTCGTTCTCACACACCACCCTACCAACCTCCGGATACAACGCATTATCCTCCGACACTTCCGCCATTTACAATCCGACCCCACCACCCAAGACATTTTTCCATCCCCACCCCTGTCTGCTTTCCGGAGAGACCACTCTCTCCGTGACTCCCTTGTTCGCTCCACACTGCCCTCCAACCCCACCACACCCGGCACCTTCCCCTGCAACCGCAGGAAATGCTACACTTGTCCCCACACCTCCTCCCTCACCCCCATCCCAGGCCCCAAGATGACATTCCACATTAAGCAGAGGTTCACCTGCACATCTGCCAATGTGGTATACTGCATCCACTGTACCCGGTGCGGCTTTCTCTACATTGGGGAAACCAAGCGGAGGCTTGGGGACCGCTTTGCAGAACACCTCCGCTCAGTTCGCAACAAACAACTGCACCTCCCAGTCGCAAACCATTTCCACTCCCCCTCCCATTCTCTTTATGACATGTCCATCATGGGCCTCCTGCACTGCCACAATGATGCCACCCGAAGGTTGCAGGAACAGCAACTCATATTCCGCCTGGGAACCCTGCAGCCATATGGTATCAATGTGGACTTCACCAGTTTCAAAATCTCCCCTTCCCCCACTGCATCCCTAAACCAGCCCAGTTCATCCCCTCCCCCCACTGCACCACACAACCAGCCCAGCTCTTCCCCCCCACCCACTGCATCCCAAAACCAGTCCAACCTGTCTCTGCCTCCCTAACCGGTTCTTCCTCTCACCCATCCCTTCCTCCCACCCCCAGCCGCACCCCCAGCTACCTACTAACCTCATCCCACCTCCTTGACCTGTCCGTCTTCCCTGGACTGACCTATCCCCTCCCTACCTCCCCACCTACACCCTCTCCACCTATCTTCTTTGCTCTCCATCTTCGGTCCGCCTCCCCCTCTCTCCCTATTTATTCCAGTTCCCTCCCCCCATCCCCCTCTCTGATGAAGGGTCTAGGCCCGAAACGTCAGCTTCTGTGCTCCTGAGATGCTGCTTGGCCTGCTGTGTTCATCCAGCCTCACATTTTATTATCTTGGAATCTCCAGCATCTGCAGTTCCCATTATCTTTAATATATGAGCTGTTTCTTTCCCCATAGATGGTCCCAGACCTGCTGAGTTTCTCCAGCACTTTGTGTACGTTTAATGAGGTTTCGTTTCCAAATTGATTCTGTCTTACTCATAAATGCACTGGTCTCTTGATTATCTGTTTCCTTCTTATTCATTGACTATTTTCTAATGTAATTTTAATACTAGTTTCTTTAAGACGAGTGGACTTAGGGAATTTTAAGGATGATACATATGCATGTAAACAGCATTATTATGAATGTGAAAATGTAATATCATAAATTCAAAGAGAAATTAGTAACAAATTGTGAGCATAATGCAAGACACAATTTTGAAAAATGTACAGGAAATTTCAAAAGCTTGTTCCATTTTCTCATGTCTTAGGCCAAGATTTGGTCAGAAGAAAAACCCACTGCTTCCAACTAGCAGCTCTTCTTCCAAATGCATTCCAGAAAAATGCAAGGTATGTTTAATGTCATTTTTGCTAATTCTCGTCATGAGAAATGATAGAATGTGCTCAGTTTGTTGCTGGGCAGTTTATTATTTAAGGATTGAGGTCACGTGAAATTCAAGTAACATGTAGCAATCACTTTAATGAGTGTTCATTGTGCCACAATGAAATTGTTGTTAGGACATGAAAAGTTTGCTTATCTACCAATGAGTGTAACCACATATTCATGGATTTTATAGACATTGGGTCCATAGCAAAACAAAATGAATTTATTCAAATTGTAATTAGTCACAAAGAGAAAGGAGGCATACATAAGGTTTAACTGTATTCTAGAAATAAATTTTCCAAATGTCACTTTCCTTGGTCAGGTGACTTCACAGTGCCTGACAGGTGGGTATGACTATCCTTTAAAGTCCTGGAGTGACTCTTAACAGTTTACAATGAAAGTCACTCCAGGACTTTAAAGGATAGTTTCCAGTGATGTTGCTGAAGACAAACAGAGCCCCTGAAGAATATAAAGAAAGCAGGAACGAACTTAAACAAGGAGTTGGGAGGACTAAAGGTGCCATGAAATGTCCCTTGCCAAATAGGATTAAAGAAAATCCCAGGTGTTTTATACATCTATAGGTAGCAAGAGGATAGCTAGGGAAAAGGAAAGTACACTGAAGGACAAAGGATGGAATTTATGCAAGGAGCTGGAGGAAGTGATTGAGGACTGTTAATGAATACTTTGCATCAGTATTCACAAAGGAGAAGGACATTTTGGATGGTGAATCTAGAGAGGGATATTCTACAGGATGTCAAAATAAAAAAGGAGGTGGTGTTGAGTGTTTTGAAAAGCATTAGGTAGACAAGTTCCCAGGACCTTTTGGGATCTATCCTAGAATGCTGAGGAAGGCAGGGGAGAAAATAGCTGGGGTCTTGTTAAAATCTTTGTATCCTCTTTAGACACAGGGAAGTCCCAGAGGACTAGAGAATAGCCAATGTTCTTTCTTTGTTTAAGAAGGGAAACAGGAATAGTATAAGAAATTGCAGTCTGGTGAGCCTTATGTCAGTGGTAGGGAAATTATTGGAGAAGATTCTTAGGCATAGCATTACTCGCATTTCGAAAAATATGGACTTAGTAGCAATACGAAGCAAGGCTTTGTATGGGGAGGTTGTGTCTCACAAACTTGATTGAGTTTTTTGAGGAAGTGACAAAAATTATTGATGAGGGCAGGGTGATGTGTGTTGTCTACTTAGACTTTAGCAGGGCCTTTGACAAGGTCCCTCATGGCAGGCTGATACAGAAGATGAAGTCACATAGGATCTACATTGAGCTGGTAAGATGGACATAGAACTGGATTGGTCACAGAAGATAGCGGAGGCAAAGTATTTTTCTGACTGGTGATCTGTGACCACTGGTGTCCTGCAGGGATTAGTGCTGGAACCTGTGTTGTCTGTAACATATATAAATGATTTAGGGGAGAATTTAGGTGGCCTCACAGTAAGTTTGCAGATGACACAAAGATTGGGGGAGCTGCAGATAGTGAGGAGGATTGCCATAGGATATAGCAGGATGTAAACAAACTGGAATCTTGGGTGGAGAAATGGCAGTTGGAATCTAATCTGAACATATGCAAGGTGATGCATTTTGGAACATCTAATGCAGGAAGGAGGTATTAAGTAAGTGGCAAAACCCTGAGAATCGTTAACATACAGAGGGATATAAGCATGTAGGTCCACAGTTCCCTGAAAGTGGCAAGTGGAAAAGTGGTCAAGAAGGCAAATGGCATGCTTGCCTTCATCAATCGGGAGAAAGGGTATAAAAATTGGCAAATCGTGTTGCAGCCACATAGAACGTCGGTTAGGCCACCTTTGGAATATTGCATACAGCTCCAATTGCCACACTACCAGAAGTCTGTGAAGGCTTTGGAGAGGAAACAGAAACAATTTAACAGGATGTTGCCTGGTTTGGAGGGTATTAGCAATGAGGGGAGATTGGACAAACTTGGTTTGTTTTCACTTGAACACTGAAGGCTGAGGGTGACCTGATAGAAGCTTACAAAATTGAGAGGCACGGACAGAATGGGTAATCAGAATCTTTTTTCCCAGGGTAGAGATATCAGTTACTCAGGGGCATAGGTTTAAGGTAAAAGGAGAAAAGTTTAAAGTGGGTGTTAGTGGCAAGTTTTTTACGCAGAGAGTAGTAAGTGCTTGGAATGTACTGCTAGAGGAAGTGATGGAAGCAGATACAATAGCAATGTTTAAGAGGCACCTTGACAGGTAAATGAATAGGTGAAAGGAATAGAGGATACGGATGGCATAGAGACAAAGGTTTAGAAAGGCATCAAGTGTTGGCGCAGGCTTGGTTGGCCAGTGAGCCTCTTTGTGTGCTGTACCTTTCTTTGTTTGTAATATAATAACATTGGTAATGTAGAAAACCAACAGTCTAGTTTAAAATAGGCTAAACAGTGACAATACATTGTAACATGTAAGAGGACCATTTTCAAAATCTCTTACAAGCATTTGTTTGTTTTCCTACTCTTCTACTTTATCCTGAAGCTTCTGTTGATAACCAGAGGAAATGGCAAAAGTTATTTTGTTACACTCTTTCACTTCCTGGACTGACATTAACGATCTCGGCTTTAGCTTGTGTCAAAGGAAAGCAAATTAGCTTCAGGGATACTGGAACCTAAGTTCATTCATTCTGTTCAGTTTTGATGTTGATTTTAAAACCTCTCATCTCGTTGCCAAACAGAGACCTTGGGGTGCTGGTTCATATTTTCTTGAAATTGGAGTCACAGGTAGACATGATAGTGAAGAACGTTTGGTGTGATTGCCTTTATTGGTCAGTGCATTGAGTATAGGAGTTTGGATGTCATGTTGGGGCTGTTCAGGACATTAGTTAGGCCACTTTTCAAATACGACATGCAGTATTCTGGTCTCCCTGGTATAGCAAAGACATTGTTAAACTTGAAAGGGTTTGGAAAAGATTTACAAGGATGGTTTGTGCTATAGGGAGAGGCTGAATAGGCTGAGGCTATTTTCTCTGGAGTGTCAGAGGCTGGGGGGTGATTTTAGAGAGGTTTACAAAATCATGAGGGCCATGGATAGGGTCTTTTTCCCAGGGCAGGAGAGTCCAAAACTAGAGGGCGTAGGTTTAAGATGAGAGGGGAAAGATTTAAAGGGACCTTAGGGGCAACTTTCTCATGCAGAGGGTCGTGTGTGTTAGGAATGAGTTGCCAGAGGAAGTGTTGGAGGTTGGTACAATTATAACATGTAAAAGGCATTTAGCAGCTTGCCTTCATTGCTCAGACCTTGAGTATAGGAATTGGGCCGTCATCTTGAGATTGTACAGGACGTCAACGAGGCTGTTCTGGCTGCCCTTCTACGGGAAAGGTATTTATTGATTTGGAGACGGTTCTGAAAAATACTTACCAGGATATTGCCAAGAGTGGAGGGTTTGAGTTATAAAAATAGGCTGAAAAGGCTGGGGCATTTTTCACTGGAGCGTAGGAGGTTGAGGGGTGATCTTACAGAGGATTATAAAATCATGAGGGACACAGATAAGGTGAATAGCAAGGGTCTTTTCCCTAAGGTGGGGAGTTCAAAACTAGGTGACATTTTTTAAGGTGCAAGGAGGAAGTTTCAAAGAGGATGAGGGGCAGCTTTTTTACAGAGAGAGTTGTTTGTGTGTGGAATGAACATCCAGAAAAAGTGGTGGATGCAGGACAGTTACAGCATTTAAAATGCATTTGGATAAGTAAATGAATATAGAACATAGAACATTACAGCACAGTACAGGCCCCTAGGAAAAAGGCTCTCCCTATCCACCCTACCTAACCCTCTGATTATTTTATATGTTTCAATTAAGTCACCTCTCAACCTTCTTCTCTCTAATGAAAACAGCCTCAAGTCCCTCAGCCTTTCCTCGTAAGACCTTCCCTCCATACCAGGCTACATCCTAGTAAATCTCCTCTGCACCCTTTCCAAAGCTTCTACATCCTTCTTATAATGTGGTGACCAGAACTGTACGCAATACTCCAAGTGCGGCTGCACCAGAGTTTTGTACAGCTTCACCATAACCTCTTGGTTCCGGAACTCGATCCATCTATTAATAAAAGCTAAAACACTGTATGCCTTCTTAACAGCCCTGTCAACCTGGGTGGCAACTTTCAATTGCACGAGCATTAATTGAGAGGAGAGGAATAATCTAGTGGGAGAATAGAGAGACAGGGGAGAATAGATTGAACAGGGAGTGAGGAAATCAGAAGTATCTAGTGGTTTTGTAAATTTGTAGGAGATGGTCAGATCAAAAAGTTATGAATTGAAGGAAGATGGTTTGAAACAGGAAGTGTCTCTGGCAAGCAATGACTTTGCGAAGATGAGAGGGTGATTGTTGAGATATCATTTGGTGAGTGGGTCAGTTTGTTAAACGTGAACACATCAAATGTCATATTCTGGGAAATTTCACTTAAACCAGGGAAATGGTAAAGAATATCAGAGATAATGGGAACTGCAGATGCTGGAGAATTCCAAGATAATAAAATGTGAGGCTGGATGAACACAGCAGGTCAAGCAGCATCTCAGGAGCACAAAAGCTGACGTTTCGGGCCTAGACCCTTCATCAGAGAGGGGGATGGGGAGAGGGAACTGGAATAAATAGGGAGAGAGGGGGAGGCGGACCGAAGATGGAGAGTAAAGAAGATAGGTGGAGAGAGTATAGGTAGGGAGGGGATAGGTCAGTCCAGGGAAGACGGACAGGTCAAGGAGGTGGGATGAGGTTAGTAGGTAGGAAATGGAGGTGCGGCTTGAGATGGGAGGAGGGGATGGGTGAGAAGAAGAACAGGTTAGGGAGGCAGAGACAGGTTGGACTGGTTTTGGGATGCAGTGGGTAGAGGGGAAGAGCTGGGCTGGTTGTGTGGTGCAGTGGGGGGAGGGGACGAACTGGGCTGGTTTAGGGATGCAGTTGGGGAAGGGGATGGTTGGGGAATGGTAAAGAATAGTTGATTTGTTGCTGACTCATTAGCAAAATTGCCACTAACTTTCATAAACTTAAAAGAAAGTTTGACTTTGCAGAGTGCATCAATAATCTCATCATTAAGTGAACTGAAATAGTTTGAGGCAGACATTTTTTTGGCTTTGCATTGACGCTGCACGCTTAAAATTTCAGGCCTGTGAACAAATCTCTCTTGCCCCATCAAAACATACACCAAAGATTCACTAACTTGTAGAGTTTGTTTTTGTGCTGAGGGCAAAATAAATCCTTCAACAAAAAAAAACACAAGCCAGTGGGTCTGAATGATATGTGTTACAGTGAGTAAGGTGGTAGAATCACATGAGAATTCCAGTGAGGTCCATATTGACGTCAGGAATAAGTAACTTTACTGACTATGTTTTGGGTACCTACTCATGGTGCTTTTGCTTGATAAGAGCATCATTAACACTTCATCTCATTTTATGAATACACAACTTCCTATTCAACCACCAACTGTGAGGAAAACGGACACCAAAAATCCACTTTGCCGCTTGTTCTTCTGGGTTGTCATCTTGGATACCTGGCAGCATTTCAGGGCACGCTCCAGAGCACCTGCCACATGGGCTCCCCAATCCGCGGATGCTGGCATTTGAAACCTGCCAGCCTCTCAGAACCCTAACGTCATATCACTGATCCATTTGCAGGGTGCTTTGGCAATTCAATGATGCACGTTGGGGGATACTAGTAACCAGAAATGCAGTGCCACTGCGATGACATTGTGTGCGCAGGAACGAGGATTCAACTCACAGGATGGGCTGCATTGCGGGGCTGTTCAGTTGCTTTTCTCACTCTCGCTCGCTTTGAGACTACCTGCATGGTCTCATCATCCCTGTCCTGCCTTGCCTTTTATGTGCTTTGTCCACTCAGCTACCAGGCTTATGTTACATCCACCATGTTTTCAGCAGTCTTCAGTCACATCAAGGGAGACAGCCTTCAGTCAGTCAGCATCAGAAGAGCAGGAAAGCCGACGCCTCCGGTCAGGATCCCTCTTCAGAAGGGTTCAGACCCTTTTTTCTAAAGAAGGGCCCCAACCCGAAACGTCAGCTTTCCTGCTCCTCCGATGCTGCCCGGCCTGCTGTGCTCCTCCAGCTCACACTGTTATCTCTGACTACACCATTGGCAGTTCTTAATATCTGAGTGAGTTACAGCCTTCAGTTAGTCAGGAAGTTTCAGACAGTAGAGTCAGAGAGTCATACAGCATGGAAACTGACCCTTTGGCCCAACTCATCTATGCCAACCAGGTTCCTAAACTAAACTAGTCCCATTTGCCTGTGTTTGGCCCATGTCCCTGTAAACCTTTCATGTACCTACCAAAATGTTTTTTAAATGTTAAATTGTACCCACCTCCGCCACTTCCTCTGGCAGCTCATTCTGCACATACACTACTCTCTGTGTGAAAACATTGCCTCTCAGTTCCCTTTTAAATCTTTCCCCTTAAACTTGTGCCCTCTAGTTTTGGACTCACTGGTTGGACTGAAGAGTGTATTTCCATGCTGTGTGACTGTATAAATAAGTGGGATGGTTATTAGTATTGGACCCAATAAACCGAAGTTACCACTTCAAAAGTACGGATAATTTAGCCATTGACTAAGTTTAAAGGATTTCTCAGCAGAGATAACACAAACATCTTCCTTCATATTAACTATAGACACAAGTTTTCTGTCTGCACCTAGCCTGTTTTGGAAAGTGAAGAAAAAATATTGCTTCAAATAAAGGCTGGTAAACTGAGAACGGAGCTTGTAAGCTTATGCTAAAAGTTTGAGTTATTTGACTCATTTTCTTTGTTATACTTGACTCCTAATGACCAGTATGTTAACTAGTCAGCTGTATTCAATGATACTACTAAGTGGCATGCGGAAACCCAGTTGAATAAAGTATTTAGGTTTAAGCATAGAGATTTTATAATAAATGATGTTTGAACTAACCCTAGTTCGCTCAGTAACATGCTGAGATATCTGCAAAATTAGTACTATTTTGCGTGGAGTATCTTGCATGCCTTCACCAGGCAGTTTTGGTCTGATTAAAGCTTGATTCAGTTGTTAGAAACAGTATTTATGTAAAGTGAACATGCTGGATAACGCAGCAAAATGCAGTAAAATGTGACCCTTCAACAATGTTCACTCTAGGGCCACTGGATGTTGCTGGTACACTCAACATGTTGCAGGTTTAGTGTTCGAAATGACACACGCTGCTCCTTTAAAGATATAGATGCAATTTTTAGGACAACTTCTGAATATAGTTTTCTAATGAGTCATGATAGATAAACATATTTATTAATATTAGATATTAGTGGTTAATTTCTTAACTTTTGCAATAGCTGCTACAAGAGTTGAGAACATTTTGACTTGTTTTGTTAAATCTTTGTTGTGTGATCACTTGCTTCGTTAACCGAGAGGGTAGTGCATTAATTGTATGAGATCTGTTTCTTTGGCTTACTTTTTCTGCTCAGGATGCTGCTGTCGTTGAAAAGGACGAAGCTGGCAAGTCTCATTTCAGTGGCGTTCCAACAGAGGAGGAGGCAGGTCGCATGCTCCCATCCTCTTCCTCGTTACTGGCCAAAATGCGAGCAAGAAATCACTTGACTTTGTCTCAAAGCCTTGAAAGTGATGAGAGCTCTGAGCCCACGGCAGTGCCCCCACCTGTTCCAACTGAGCATGATGAGCTCTTGGTGGAAATGAGGAACTTCATTGCATTCCAGGCTAGTGTTGATGGGCAAGCCACAACTGCTGAGTTGTTACAAGAGTTTCAGTCCAAGTTATCACCTGCTCAGACAGTTGTTTTCCGAGAACTTCTAAGAAACTTGTGCACTTTCCACAGAAATGCGTCTGGTGATGGAATTTGGACACTGAAACAAGAATTTCAATGAATATTCCTGGTGCTGCTAATAATCATGTCAGCAGTGTCACTGAGAGCTAACTTTAATTGCTGCTACGCAATGCAATAATTTCAGTAAGAAGGCTTGAATTATCCATGACATATTTGTGTTGTCAAAAAGAAAACTTGACGATATAGAACTGATTTCAGTTTACTCCTCTGCAGGGACAAAATTTAATACTGAAAGAAAAAACTGCAACAAAGCTGTATTTTTTTGCCAGTGGCACAAACTTAAAAGAAGGAGTTTTAATTTGGGTTCTTTTTCTTGGAAATTCAATGTTGACAAGTTGCTATGGACCTGATATGAAAAAGAACATTTAAAATTGTGTTGTGTCAAGTTTAAATTCATGATTTCAAAGCACTTACTTTTTAGTCTTGATTATCACCATATTTAGTTTTGATCCTAAAATTTCTGAAATTTTTCACTTATTGATGACCTGTTTTCATTGGAAGACAAGCTTGTTTACCATGGAGAATGTTTAATCAGCATAGCACAGTTATATTGGTAAATAGTACACAATTGTAAATGTCAATTAGAAACTAAATGCATACAAACATCTTAAATAAACCAAAGTTTTTTTTATTTTGCTAAGAATTTCTTTTTGTTTCATTGAACTGGTTTTTGAGGAATAAATAAATATAACCTGAAAATAATCAGAACATGGGTTAAAATTGTAAATTTTAGTATGGAAGATTGGATTGGTCAGTGAAAATAATATTTGTTTTCTTTGTGTGCTATAAAAAATCCACTATAAGACAATAAGATATAACACAATGCCAATATGCATTTTGCAATAATACATTATCTATGATTGCTCCACTACCTCTACTTCACTTCCATTTGAACTGCTTGATTTTATTTTCACAGTTCTAGCAAGCATAATTTGAAAATTTCTGGCCCCAATGTTTTGCAGTTCTTCCTTTTCCCTGTGAGCTGCTGAAATCTCAAGACTTGAATTTATGTAGCACCTTATCACATCCTCAGGGCATTTGAAAATGCTGTTTGGCCAGTGAGCCATGTTTTGAGGTGGTAATCATTCTAATGCAACGGCCAACCTAAGCAGAAAGAAAACATCTACAAACACCAAATGAATCAGTGACCAGGTCATCTAGTTTTTGTTAGTCTTAGTCAAAACATTAAGATATTTTCTTGTACTTCTTTGAGTGGTGCTTTGAGGTCCTTCTGAGTACGTGAAGTTTAGGTCTGATGTCTCAACACCTTTGATTGTACAGCTGTTCCTCAGTTCCAGAGCCAATTGACTGTAGGTGAGACGAGGACCACAATCTGATGATTCATGTACAAGTGTTAGCAACTTCCACTAAAAATTAAAAGACCTAGTTTCCATAAAAAGAAACACTGACAACTTTCAGTTTCTTCAGTAGCATCAAAAGTTATACCCTTAGCTTTGAACCAATTTGGATTTTTTTAATGTCTTTTATACATTGCTGTTTCAGTGTTGAACATAACTAACTTACGTGAGGTGTTGAAATTAGGATTTGAACAAGAGTTTGACTCCTTACATTGACAACAATGGATCCTCTTTGTTAATGTGCAGTTCAGTCCTGCAGTATCTTCCAACTTTATCTTCAAAAAGAATTTAGTTCTTTCACCTCACTTAGGTCTTTTAAGGCTGAATTCTGAAAAGAATTAAGAGACAACTCACATAACATATTGAGAATTGTCCAATGTTTCATTGTAGAATTAAATTATTTCAAACCTTTTTTGGAGGCATTTAACCTTCTGTGGAGATAGTTTAATAGTACCGTATTGAAAGTCCTCAATACTTTGACTGAAAATGAAAAGTTAAACAATGCTTCATTAGCAGCTGTTTAAATAAAACTGCTCATTGGACTTAGTCTGTGGGCTAATCCAAGTGAGGATGGGAAAATCTCTCTGTCAGTAAGTTTGGTGAGAAACCTCTAGCTCTATAATGAGGGAACTTTTTTAAAAAATTATCAGCAGGAGAGGTTCATCTGTTGCTTCTAACAATGCACAATTGCAGTCAACATCTAAATAATTTGCCAGACCTTGCTGCAAATGAAACTATTTGTTACTGTGTACACTAATTAATGTCCAATTTTCATACAGTTTCCTGAAATGTTGTGGTTGGTTGGCTCACTGAACTCGTTCGTTGTTCCGCAGATGTTTCATTACCTTGCTGGGTAACATCATCAGTGTAGCCTCTGATAAAACAATCTTGAGTTTTCCCACATGTTATTTAAACTCTGGTGTTCGTTGAGCTGGATTACCTCACTACTGGTTTTCCTTTGCAGTGGAGTGTATATGGGGTCTAGCTGTATGTGTTTGTTGATGGCTTTCTTAGTGGAGTACCAAGCTTCTAGGGATTCCCGTGCTTGTCTCTGCTTTTCCTGTCCCACAGTCCTGTCGTTGTCCCAGTCAAATTGATGGTTCTCCTTATCCACGTGGATAGCGATGAGTGAGTATTGGTCGTGTCTTTTTGTTGTCAGTTGATGTTCATGTAGCCATGTGGTTAATTTCCTTCCTGTTTGTCCAATGGAGTGTTTGTCACAGTCTCTGCAGGCAATCTTGAATAAGACATTGGTCTTGTCCATTGTGGGTAGTGGGTTTTGGTCCAGGTGAGCAGTTGGCATAGGGTGGATGTGGGTTTGTGTGCTACTCCAGTGCCCAGATGTGTTCCTGATACAAGGAGCATGGTGAGTGTGTTGGGCCGTGTAGTATCTTCCTGGTGTAGTTCGTGTAATAGGCATCTTCTGACACACTTTTGGGTATCCATCGTCTTTGAACACCTGGAGGAGAGGTACTCCTCGGCGTAGTTCTGTGCTGCTGCAGTGTGATGCCCATTTAAATAATGTTCTCAAGCATGTTCGTTTTTGTGTATTAGGGTGGTTGCTGTTGAAATTCAGTCAGTGTGTGTGCCTTGCCTGTGTACCTTTGTTAGGAATTCCACATTTGTCCTGCGTTCCACCATGACATCCAGGAATGGGAGCTGTTCGTTCTTCTCCTCTTCTCTGGTGAATCTGATCCCAGTAAGGGTTTGATTATTAGTTTGTATGTCTCCTTTGGTTTAGTTCGTTTAATAATGATGAAGATATCGTCCATGTAGCGTATCCATAGTTTTGGTTGGATTAGCGAAGGGCCATATTTTCAAGCGTCTGCATCACTGCTTCAGCTAATAGTCCGGAGACAGGTGATCCCATGGTTGTCCCATTGATCTGTTTGTATATTTGGCTGTTAAAGGTGAAGTGGGTGGTAAGGTATAACTAGCTTCTTAATGTTGTCTGTGGTGTTTTAGTAGTGTTGTCATTGCTTCTCTTGCCAGTGGTATGTCGATTGATGTGAATAGGGCAATAATGTCAAATGATACCATGGTCTCGTCGTCATCTATTCTTATGTCCTTGATGGAATTGAGGAACACTTGGGTTGAGTGGATTCAGTGGCATGATTTGCTGACGAGGTGCTTTAGTCTTCTTTGTCGCTCCTTGAGTAATTTATGTGATGATGTGCCTGGCAGGGAGACGATGGATCTGAGGGGTACTTCCAATTTGTGTACCTTCGGGAGGCCGTAGAATCTTATTTTGGCCGGGGCGGGGGAGGTGGCGGGGGCATTACTTCCTTCAGGTTTCATTCTTAAGAAGCCTGCTTTGTTGATCTGTCCGGTCTGTTTGAGCCTCTTTAGTGCGTTGAGAATCTTTTTGCCCAGTTGTAGTGTTGGGTCTATCTGCACTTGCCAGTATGTGTTCTTGTCGTCTAGTAGTGTATGTGCTCTGGAGAAGTATTCCCTTTTATTTAGATTTAGTTTATTATTTGTTATTATTTAGTTTAAGTAACAGGTGGGAAAACGCAACAGCGCTTTATCAGAGGCTGCACTGGTGATGTTACCCAGCAGACTAATGAAATGAACCAGGTCGGCGAACCAACCAACCACAACATCCACAACCCGAGCAATATACCTACTCTAAAATGTCAGAGTTTGCAGAAATTGCAGAAAGAAATCCACCAAACAAGCTAATGTGTAAATTTGAATTCCTGTTGTGCATTTTAAACAGGTGAACAAAAAATTATACGCAATTACAAAACGTACAATTGTTCATATGCTCTAATTTGAAATCTTGCAATGAGTAATTGCAACAATGATGTTGCCACATTTGCTTTACAAATGCAGCACTGCCCTCTAATTAGCTGATCTAATGCATAAGGTGCCATAAAGTTGTCACGGTGGTTGTTGATGTGTTGTAATGTCAATGACAAGGTTATTTGTGTATTTCAGTTGAATTTTCAAAGCATTAAAATATTAGGAAAAACCTCTTTTAGCAAGTGAAGTTTCACATGACACCAACTTTTGAGGTTCTATTTGGGTATCATTTCAATATCCTGAATTGGTGATAATTTCATGAAAGATTTAATATTTTAGATGGTATATGTTTGCTTTGTTCCTTGTAGAAAATACATGAAAATGCTTTATTATAATTGGCAAGTAGGCCGGTGATTGTGGAAGAACTTTTGGAAGTAGATGAATAAATTATATCAAACAATGCAGAGTGGGATGAGGGCTTGGCAGAACTCTGTGTAAAAGATTAGGTTTTGGATTGGAACAAGTCTTAATTCTGAAAGTACATTTCAACTTCTTCAGCTTTACAAATGTGCATTATTATCATATTAACTTCCTGCCAATAGGACATTCTAAGAAGGCAACGTTGGAACATAATTTCTAATTCTCCACCTTTGCAACCTCTGCAAATGAAATTTTATTAAATCATTCCTTTGTTTGAATATAACTTTTTTGTACTTGATATAATTGAGGAGCATGTATTTACCACTAGGGCATGCATTTAAAATACTGCTTTTGAAACACATTTACTTATCATTTCTCATAGCATTGCTAATATACATGACAATATTGGTTACTGGCTTAAATATTAGGAAATGCAGTATGTATCTGAATAAAGTTTCTGAAGTGAACTATGATCTCTATGATGAACCAAATACCCAGGGAATGATTTTTGAATGGAGTTGAATTTTTAATTTTTTTTTCTTGCCTTTGATACCTTTACATTCCTGTACAGTTTAATCAATGCGATGTTGCTCTGACATTTGAATACTGCCTCTTAAATACAAGATGTCCACTTTAAAACATGTTGTTGAATAGATTAACTGCTCGGAAGCCTCAAAAGCGTAGACAATAAAGATTTGTTGAACAAAACCATTTGAAGCCTGTGGTTTTCAAGCATTCTACACAAATTCCTTTACACAAAACAAGTTGTATTTATATCAGGAACTGCATATGCTGGAGAATCCAAGATAACGAAGTGTGAAGCTGGATGAACACAGCAGGCCAAGCAGCATCTCAGGAGCACAAAAGCTGACGTTTCGGGCCTAGACCCTTCATCAGATGAAGGGTCTAGGCCCGAAACGTCAGCTTTTGTGCTCCTGAGATGCTGCTTGGCCTGCTGTGTTCATCCAGCTTCGTACCTCGTTATCTTGTATTTATATAATGCCTTCAACATAAAAAGAAGCCTCCCCAGTCCACCTTAGGAAGTGTGAATGGGGTCAGGAAAAGGTAAGTAGGCGGATAAGCAAACAGTGATGGCATGGTGATCCAATAAGTTGAGTTCTTAGCATTGAAATGGCTTTTATTGGCAAAGCAGAGGCAAAGAGTTTACAAACGAAGATTATGGGTAATAGAGAATAGAAAAAGGGTAGGACAGTAATCTAAATCTAGGCTGCTGTAGCAAAGTACAAAAAAAAATGTAAAAGTCTCAGCAAGTCAGGCAGGAGAGAGCGGGAAGTACTTGAGTTGTTGTTTTCAGTTCAATGACTTAGTATGGAGCAGAACTTCAATATTTCAAGTCAATGACATTTCACCTGAATTGAAGGAAGATTTTTTTTAACCAAGTGGAAGCAGGGAGGGGACTGGAAGAACAAGGAAGATAAGGTGGGGGCTAGAGGAAGTGACGTAATAAAGGGTCATGATTCACAGCCAAAGAGCGTTGTCATTGATGTAGTTGAGAAACACAAGCGGTGACCAAATGAGGAATGGTTTGCTACATGACTTTAAAAAAGCTACTTACTTCAAGTTCCTGGCAGTGATAGTCGCCAAAAACCTGTCGTGATCCGCCCACGTAGACGTGACCGTCAAGAAAACACTCGGTCTCTACTTCAGGAAGCTGACAACAACAAATCAGAAGGGCTGAAGAAAGAAACAGTTTTGCAAGACTTGTTAGATAGGAAGCAGGGAGGAGGTTTGGGAATTGGATTAAGATGGTCATAAATTGTTTCATTGATGGTGCAGGGGAGGGGATTCTGAATGAGATCAAGTCAGGACATGGGAGGGGGTGCTAGTGATAGGAGCATGGAGTCAGACCTGAAGTTGATAGTTGAGGGTGACCTTTAAAATGGAAGGAGCAAGCAGCCCGGTCTGCGTCAACAAGGATGGAGGTGCATGTCAGGGTACGATGTTAGACCAGCAGGCGTTTCAAGGAAGGGGAAAGAGCTTACTCTTCTTCCCTATTTCTGGAACAGAAAATGACAGTGAGGGGAGGTGATAATCTGGGTGGATGGTTTTGGTGAGTAGGCCGGGGCTTCAGCCGAGTGTAACTGCGCGTCAAGGCTGTGTAAACTCAGAAACCACCAGAAATCGCTGAAGAAATTCAGCCGGTCTGACAGCATCTGTGTAAACTCAGAGGCGATCCTAGAGAGTAACCGGGGAAGGGATTGAGAAGGTCATAGGTACTTGAGAAAGTATTTAGGAGCAACCATGAACCAAGGCACGACTTCAGCTCCCTTTATTAAAAATAAAGTTTAACGTGCTTACAACTTGATAAATAAATTTGAACTGGCAAGTTTCTCAAAAGGTTGGTGACAGGATTTCAAGTTTATTTACATAAATACCAAAACCTGTTAAACTATTTCTGAGGCAACAGAGTGGAGCAAACGTCAGCTTTCCTGCTCCCCTGATGCTGCCTGGCCTGCTGTGTTCATCCAGCTCCACACTGTTACCTCTGACTCCAACATCAGCAGTTCTTGCTATCTCTAGATTATTTCTGAGGTGCCTCATGCAATTCTGAAAGCAGGTCCGATAGACTCAAAACGTTAATTCTGTTTCTGTCGCCACAAGATGCTGCCAGACCTGCTGAGTTTCTCCAGCAATTCCTGCTTTTCATCATTTCAAAACGTCAACATCAGTAGTTCTCGGTTGTAATTTTGCCTTCTTCATGATTGCGTAGTCTTCCTCACTCCACTTGCATTGATCGACTTCAGAAATTAGTCGTGAACAGAAAGCCAAATCGAATTGAACGTTCATGTGCAGTGCACATTGGTCTCGCCGCAGTCTGCGCGGCATAAAACCACAACACATGGTCAATACAGAAATAGAGCTCGGCCTTGATTTCGAGACTCTTTGAATCATTTACAAACCAAACTATTGCTGGGTCCTGCAACAGTATGAGATGCATTAATGTCAATCCATGTAATTACATTTTGCTGAACTACCTTCTCTTTATCAATTTCATCTTACTTATTACACCGCCAAGATCTAACCTTTCAATGCTTCGGGAAACCGAGGAGATAGACCGAGGAATTGGATTAGATAACTATGTCAGCGGAATTGTTGTGTACTAATGAAAAACAACAACAACACGCCTATGAGGCTCTTCTAGCCTTGCCTCATGAGAACCTACTAATGAAAATATGGGCCTTTATTACTCTCTCCTCACCACGCACACATTAAATAATGCTTCATAATCACATAATGGGTCCTTTAGTTAATGAATCTGTTCTGGAAGAAAAAGTTTAACACAAAATTAAATTTGCTTTACTTTGGCTTTTAAATTTGCACATCAAATGCTTTTCAACACCTGAAAAAAAGCAGCTATCTTTTTTTAACAAGAGTTTGAAAATGAACATTTAGTCTCTAAGCATCAAGAGAGATTGAAAATAGCCTTTACAGGAAACTGGATACGACTGAAACAAAAGTGATCCCTCGTGCATTTCATGACTTTCAATATCAATATCATCCTTGTTTTGATGCCATTTATTTTAAGATATTCTGAACAGTTAGTCAATGCAGTTCCAGAAATATTTTCAGGGTAAACTAAAGCGGATGCTGGAAATCTGAAACAAAAACTCAAATTTCTGGAGAAACTCAGCAGGTCTGGCAGCATCTGTGGAAAGAAAGCCGTAGCAGATTGCTGAACTGGAAAAGTTGACTGTTCTGTAATAACGGATGAGTTTTTCCAGGGGTTCCTGTTTTTTTCTCAGCATCCGTGGTTCTTCGGGTACTTTTTGGTGGCTGGGGGAGGTGGGGTGTTTATTTGTTGATCTGTAAAGCGAATCCATCTTCTTACACAGTGTTGTTCCTCAAGTTTTCTATCAGATTTGCATTTATTTGATGCATTTTGTCGTTTTGAACTGTGTTGAAATCTCATTTGCCTCCAATATGATTTATTTCTGAACGACTGTGGCATATTTTGTTAAAAGAGACTTAAGGTTGGTCTTTTTGACCCCCATTCCTTCTTATCTCTCCCTTGTATTTACAAAACCTGCAATTTGTGACGGTATGCTACTCTCACACCAGACAGATGTTCCGCGGAGCAATGACTCGCGCAGAGTTAATTTCATTTGTCGTAGAAATCCCCAGAAATGTTTTTTTTAAGTAATTGAATGAATTGGACCGAATGTAATCCGGGGCTCGAGTACAGAAATCCGATCACCAAGAAATATTGGCGAGGAGCTCTCTCAGCCTCGCCCTGAAATTACATCCTAATCGATGCAATTACCAGAAATGGAAAGGTATTGGCAAAACAAAAGGACTGAAATTTACAGAATCCTTTCCTTCTCGAGCTCGATGGAAAGAAAGACAGCAAACACTAGGTTTTCATTTGCGTCAATGTTCAGCCTTTTTCGTTTGCTTTCCCTTGCAAGCCTGGGCTGTTTGCTTACAGATAACGCGACCCAGGTTCCTTGGAAACCGGATGAGCAGAAATTAACCAGGGCATGTGGATCCCAACAGGAAAAAAAGTGTCTCTAACAGCCTCTGACAATTAAACCGACCATTTACATTCATAACGCTCCCCGTGCACAATTGATGGCAGATCCTTATTGTAATCGTCTGTTGTAGCACCGCAGACTTATAGATAATATCTGGCCCGAGTAGTTTTTTTTAAAGACCAGTGCCTACACAATCCTGAACACTACAAAGGTCAGCATTAAGCATAAAGGCTAGGTAATAGTTTCTACATGTTTTTATTGCAAATAGTTCAACACAAAACGTTTCTGAAGCAAAGCTTTGTTGCATTAATTTCTCGTCAACAGAAATGGAAGAATCAGCGATTAGTAAAAAGAACGGATATATATTAATTGAGCATTACATGCAAAACAGTTCCTAGGAAGAAGGATCCTTACTGTATTTGTGTAAGGAATAATTCTTCTATGCAAACTGCATTTGAATTTTGAAACTAAAAGTAACATCTTTAATGGGTATGTTTAATGGAACCGGTTGTTTTGCTCCAGGGATATCTACCTTTGTCTCACAATGAGTTATAAATGCTGTTTTTCAATACGTTGGAAAATCAGTAGCTGCATTAATAGCTTGCTAACAGCATGCCTTCTCATGTTTAGCTCAGAAACAAATCCAGAAAGCTGAGCGTGTCGTGTTTGGCGTCAATGATTGTTAAAGGCTTAACGAAATGGAAGATTAAAAAGTGCAGGTGAAATAAATTGGACAAAAGATCACCGTTTAAGACAAATAGGTGGCTTGCTGAGGCAATGGGGGCATGAATTATGTTTGGTTTATTTGAAGATGAAACACGAAATTCTGATCGAGTAGGATTGCAGCCATTGAAAAACAAACTGAAATCCTTTAGTCAGAAATAATGTGATCCATTAATTGTGTTTATTTGAAGCTGCCGGAATTTTTTTTTATCCTATTCTAAACCTTTGATTTCGTACTTTGCTGCTGCACACATCCAGCACCCGCACGCTTTATACGGTGTTGCTCACAATGCCTCTGAGAAGCACCGTTCTGGGACTCCATGTGAGCTCTGATATGTTTCAGAAAGACAGAGCTTGCCTGTATCTCTGAAGATATCACCGTGACATTGGCCCTGGAGGATGCCAGCGCGTTTCCTTTCTCATTGGTGGAGTGTGCTACTCTGGCCCCCGTCGCTCTTCTCGTTCAGGGTCCCGGTGGAGAGGAAGGGAGAAGCGACCAAGAATCAGCTGGTTCCCGAAACTCTCCAGAGTCTCCGCCAAATGTTTGGGCTGGGGCAGATGTCATGGGCCAGTGGCGCACTCAGGAGAGCTCCGCAATACACACTGGATCTCTTCAACGCTGTTGCAAATGCTAATGGTGTGAGCAAATCTCCCGGACACTTGGAGGGTAATGTTGTGCGAAGTTCTGAGCATAAAGGTGTGTCAAATGCAAATCGTTAAACAAATCTCACACACTTAAAAACACCGAAGTTACTGGCACCCAACAACAAATTCAGAATTAACATAGAACAACATTCCTCATACAAGATAACGAGCGATTTTAACACAACTTGGATGCTTTAACACAACTTGGGGATTTTTCGGTTATTTTACCGGACATTGAAATATAGAATAAAATAAGTTTGAGCGATATATTTCCAAATGTAGATTTTGTGTGAAATGGAAGAGAGTTAACTTGATCTAGGTACCTCTTAATATTGTGAGACAAGTGATCAATGTATACTTTATTCAGACTGGTTAAATGTTTATATCTGGAACAGGAGCCCTTGAGGTATACACGCGTGTCCGGCCAAGACTTTAAATATACCCATGGGCAGCGTGACATTGTTCGAGTTAATTATCGTGTGAATGTGGGACAGGGATTGTTTCGGCTGGGTGCGCTGACCCGAAATGCCTTTCTTTTCTTCTACTTCATGGCAACCAGATCTACTCTTACTTCCATGTCACTTCAGTTGGCAGGTACGAACAGCTCCTCAAAGCTGAGCTGAGGCCCTTGCAGTTAAGAGGACTCTCTCAGCACGCTACTCAATTGTGCAGGGTGAGCGCTTTCACTTGGCTTCCTTCCGTTCAGCTGGACGAGTTGAAATCTGGTTCTGCCCTGATTATCCCCGTCCTCAGTGGGGAGACTTGTTGTTCCAAATTCGAGCCCCGTGTTTTTTTTAAAATTCACTTACAAGGTTCACCTGTGCGAGTTACTGGACAGCAGTTCAACTCGGGGTAGGGTGATTTCCTCCAGAACTATCCCTCTGTACATTGAAGGATGGCAAGTGTTCCCTGTCACTCAGACAGTAAGTAGGATCAGCACTGCTTCTAAGAATGGAATTTCATTGTCAAATTATTGATGAAATCATTACGCACCTCCGAATCCGAATAGCCAGGACAACGGTATGTCAATTGCAAAGCATTAATCCAGCAACACAGTGCGGTTCGTTGACGCAGGAGCCTTATATATGCCATTATTATTCAATTTAAGCCATTAATTGTAGCGATCAATAACGCTTCTTGAACATTAATACAATCGTTATTATTGTTATTCCCGCCCTCAGTTTTTGACTCATTTTCACACCCCGTTACGAGCTTAAAATAAAAGTTTAGGAGATGTCTCCAGACATAATGTATGGAAGGTTCGAGTTATAAATCTGGGTCTGGAGCCGTTTCCCCTGGAGCGTCAGAGGTTGAGTGGTGACATTACAGAAGTGTGTAAAATCTTGAGGGATGTAGACAGAGTTAATAGTAGGTGTCATTTCCATATTTAAAGACTAGACGGCACGGTTTTAAGGTGAGGGCAGAGAGAGTTTTAAAAATCTCCTGAGGGGCAAACCTATCACACACACGGTAGATCGCGTGTAGAATTAACTTCCTGAGGAAGTGGGCACAATCATTATGTTTAAAAGATATTTGGATGGATATATAAACCGGAAAGGTTTGGAGGGATATGGGCCAGGAGCAGGCAGGTGGGACAAGTTTAGTTTGGGGTTATGTTCAGTATGGACAGGTTGGATCGAAATGTCTGTTTCCGTGCTGTATTGACTCTATTACTCTTGGTATATACACATCTGTCTTGTAGAATCTCAGATCGTGGCGTTATCTGCAGTGGGACGTTATAAGGGTCGCAGATGGAAGAGGTAACTTGTTTTCTGTAGCTCTTGAATAATTGACCGGTTCTAACTCTCTGGCAGGCGTGGAAGTGGGTCAGGAATAGCGGCTCAAACCATGGTTTCATGCCATGCATCGACAGCTCGTAGCAACACAGCGCTGTCAAATTTGCAAAGAGTGGGGACCCCCAGAAGGAGTCCCGGCCTTTCCTAGTGATCTTCAGCAAAGATGATGAGCTCGAGGCTTCCAGGCCCCTCACTCCAGCAGGTGAAGGGCCTCTCTGTGTTTCAAAAATAAATCTACTCACTTCTCCCCGAAAACATTCCGGCTCAGGGCAGGTGGCAGTTTTTAACAATCATTTTTGGCAAGCCTAGCCCTATTTCAGTTTGTTCTGATCTCTCGCTCATTGTCAGTCCTTGATGGTTCTGTTACATCGAAAAAAACATCCATCTTGAGCTGAGGTTATCTCGGAGTAAAATGTTGCTTCAGTTTAACATGTTCATAGTAGGTGATTAATGTTTAACAAAAACAGAAATTGTTGGAAAAGCTCTGCAGGTCCGGCCGCGTCTGTGAAGAGAAATCTGTGGACAGTAATCTGTGGAGAGTTAATGTTTCCGGTCGAGAACCCTTCTGAGGAAGGGCCTCTCGAGCAACAACGTTAAACTCAGATTTCCCCTTCACAGATGCTGCCAGTCCTGCCGAGCTTTTCCAGCAACTTCTGTTATTGTGTCTGATTTACACTATCCGCAACTCTCGCGGTTTTGATCAGCGTTTAATACAGAAATTAATGCAGAATTGATAATATTAACCAATTTCTTTCACTCACATAGACAGGCGTGTTGAATCACAATTCCTCACAAGGAACAAAAGAATCTTGACTTTAGTTTTTGAGTTGCTGGTGTTTCTTTTGTCTTAGTGTGATGTGATTGGGGCTGTTTTAATCATGTCAATGGTTTATTTAGGAGACAGCGCACCATGGATGAAGAAAGAGCCAGCTATTCCAGCATTGCCGAGTGAAAAAGTCATTGCTCCTTCAGCCCGGCTCACTCAAAGCAGGAAGATCCGAGCTGTCCCGATGATAGCCGCAGCTCGCCTGCTGCCCTGTCAGGGACACACTCTGTACGTGGACTTCGAGCAGATCGGCTGGTCTAACTCTCAAGGGGTTACAGCGCCCTTTACTGCGAGGGGGGCTGCCCATTCCCAATGGAGCAAGGCTTTAAGACCTCCAACCACGCCACGGTGCAGTTTATAGTGCATGCCCTGAAACTCTCCAAAGAGCTGGGCAGTCCATGCTGCGTCCCAGACAACTTACACTCCATAAACCTGCTGTACTTTGACAATGAGGAGAATGTAGTGCTGGGGGAGTACAGGGACATGGTAGCAGTCAGCTGTGGGTGTCACTGATTCAGCGCCGCGTTTCCCCCTGTCCCACATTGGGATAATGGCTCACTTGCAATGAGGACATGAAACTGGCGATACTCTTTGGACAGGGAATGACATCAATGGGATCAGACTATGTTGATCTTTTAAACATTTCAATTGCTTACAGAACTCCAGCTTTAGAGTCCATTCGTTTGATTGTGGCATGCTTTTTATACTAACTGGGAAGCTGAATAAAGGGCGAGCTGTAATTTCTTTCTAACAAACTAAAATGGCGTTGTTATTGGTCCCGAAACATTAGCTTTCCTGCTCCTCTGATGCTGCCTGGCCTGCTGTGTTCACGCAGCTCCACACTGTGACCTTCATACTCCAGCATCTGCAGTTCTTGTTATTGCGCTGTTAATTAGCTGAATACTTCCCCAATCTATGTTATTACATACAGCTCAGCATTGGTTATTTGTACTGAAACGGCTGAGAGCGTGTGCGTTTGTTGGTTGTCACGTTAGTCAGATGAAAGATTAATTCTTTACAATGCTAAGTAAAACGAGTGACTATTTAGTGATGCTCACGGTGCAACGAAAACCATCTCCGCTCTCAAATTTGATCTCATCTCCGTAAGATATTTATTAGAATTATGAAAGGCAGTGAAACGGCCTCAGTGATTCGGACCAAGGCCTGTATGAAACATTTCAGGATTCTGCGCCACCTCAAAGTCTTCCCTTGAAAGACAATTTCAACAAATAACTTACAGAGTAAAAGCACTCCCTGTCACTATTGTGAGCTGTGATGGCTTTCACTCAATCTTGGGGAATAAAATCGTATTTATACTTTCGTCGTTTACTTGTTAAAGGATTTTGGGAGAAATATACCTTTGTAAAGAGAGAAAACAAAATAAAATGTAGAACACGTTTGATTCTGGTTTTTGGTCCACGCTGTGTAATGGTACAGGCGGAATAAATTATACGACAGTTCCCAGTTATTAATAATGTGCAGAGTATTAGTGAACTTGTGGAAATCGGCTGATTGCTTACTGCAATGATATTGATGAGGGCAATATTTGATTTCCGCATTATACCTGCAGAATTGTCACAGTAAAACACAAGCGCCAATGTCTAAATGATTGCATGCTTCCGTAGGTAATGAATTTGCCTGTTAGTGCTAATTCATAACTAAAATATTTACGGGTACAGCACAAAAAAACTAATTGCAGTGCACTAACCCTACCTATGTTGCAGGACATAGGTAACTAGAGGAGTTTTTCCGTTGAGGGGGTATAGTGACGCTACTGAATTTTGACAGGGCATTCCTGGCTCGAGATAATCACCTTCTCCTGCAGCCTGTTCCTGTGTCAAATTACAGCATTTTAACCCGCATGCACCCCACTCTGTTGTGTGTCACCCTGTCAAGCGCGCAACCCCGCGGAGTAACGAAAACTACTCTCGCTGCTTTCACAACAGGCTTCATCGTCATTTCTTCTGTCCGGTAGATCATTATGGCGCTCGTTAAGTTTATGGTCTTGGTTATCTGGAATTTCTAAAATGATTTATCCGTCTGCACGGACGGATGGTCATTAGTTGAGTTAATCCTATTACCGTGATGTACTTTCCAGAACTTCAGCGGACAGTGGCAATTCAGAAGTACCAGAGGAGTCACTCCTATTGAAAACAAAACACCCATTGTCTTAAGATAACACGGTGTAGAGCTGGATGAGCACAAATGAAAATTTTCTGAAGAAGGCTCTAGGCCCGAAACGTCAACTTTCCTGCTTCTCTGATGCTGCTTGGCCTGCTGTATTCATCCAGCTCTACACCTTGTTATCTCAGATTCTCCAGCATCGGCAGTTCCTGCTAACCCTATGTCCTAACACTGACTTGAGGCACCATCAAGACATTCCATGGTAACCGGTTACACACACAAAAAAATCAAGGGAATGAATGTCTCTGACTGACAGAATGTCGACCATCCCAAAACCGAGGCAACACTTCCTTCTGTAATTGTGGGCTCAGGATGTGAATTGACAACGTAGTGTCTTAAGAAGGGGATACTCCTGTGAATAGTGGTTGAATTGAAAGTAATAGGTTGAAATCTTGTTAGACAACACACCAGTGACACTTTAATCTTTCATTTGGACATCATGATGGACTTCAGGGAGCAAGATATTTACTTTCCAGGAAACAAGCCAGAAGCAATTGCAAGATGGGTGGGGTGTTACTATTTATTGTTACATTAAAAGGAATGAAAAAAAGTAAGCTCATACATTCACCGGACATTTTTGTTCACTGGGAAGGTGATTGTCAAGTGCCATTATCACTAAATTATTAATCCAGAGACCCAGATAATGTTCTGGGGACCCTGGTTTAACTTCTACCATTTCACATAGTAGCATTTGCACTCAGTTAAAAAAAATCTGCAATTCAGAGTCTCATGATTATCACGATTTCACTGTCCATTTTCAGGAAAAGAAACACCTGGTTCTCTAATGACACCCTCACTTCATCTGGTCTACATATGATTCCCGACCCACAGCAATGTGGTTGACTCTTAACCACTGTCTAGATAATTAAGGATGGGCAATAAATGCTAGTATAGCCAGCAAGAACCTCATCCCATGAACAAGTGAAGAAGGTACTACTGTTCTTCAGGTGATACATCAATTTGAAGTATCAGCTATCTGAGAAAATGGCTTCAGTGGACACTATCAGAATCATAGAATTTCTACAGTGTGGAAGCAGACCATTTGGCCCATTGAGTCCACACTGAACCTCTGAAGAGCATCCCACCCAGACCTAGCCCCAAGTGCAAGAGTGACAATATCACAAATTTTAAGGCATTGTGTTCAAATGGCTATAAAATATAAGATGTCTGGTAGGATATCATGTGGATTTGACAATATCAGCTCCAGACAGGCCTGAAATGGGAGCAAATGAGCAAATGCTGGATGACCGCTGCAGCATCTTAAAACAGGTTCACAGCAGCCACCACTGTTCAGTCCAGTATTCATGACCATTGACACTTGGAGTTAGACAAGTTCAAAAGAAGATGGCTGTGGTTGTTAGAGGGTGAACTCATACACAGGACACTGCTGCAAGTGTTTCTCAGAATAGTGTCAACGAATCCACCATCAGCTGTTATCTCAATGGCATTCCCTCCACCAAAATATCAGAAGTGGGCTAATTGGCAATAATCCACAGTGTTCAACATCAATCATAAGCCATTGGATACTGAAACAGTCTGAGCCCATATGCAACAAGACCAGAACTGAACACTGACTTGGTTTGATAAGTGGTAAGTAACATTTGTGCTTCAGAAGTGGCAGTCAATGGCTATCTCCAAAAACAAAGTGTCCACCTAGATTTCCTTGACATCACAATCGTTGCATCCCCCAGGATCATCAAACTGAGTGTGATGATTATAACAAGGTCAACCAGGCAGATCTCATAGAACATGAGTTCCTCAATTGGGAATGTTAATCTGGTCTAATCAGGGAGCCCTGACTGACCAATACAAACAGGAGTGTCAAAGGTTCTATTCACTCTTAGCATTGGCTCTAAGGAAGCTGGACTAGTGTCAAGTTCTACGCATGTGTAAATACAGGGTGTCTTGGTGAAGGCATACTGGCCTCTGTGGAGTTACTCCTACTGACCAACTGCATAAATACTGTGACTATAACAGTAGGTTAGAGATTTGGAATTCTGCAGCAAGTAACTCACCTCTTAACTCTGCAAACTTCATCTAGCATTTACAAGGCACAAGTCAGGGATACAGTGGAACACTGTCCCCTTGCCTGGATGGTTGCAGCTCCAACACCTGTCAACAAGCTCAAGAGCTTCCAGAACAAAGCTACACACTGAATTAACCCCCTCAGCCACCTATTCAAAATGAACTCCCACTATCGTATAATAGGTATACCATATAAAAGACATATGTGTCCAGTTAACAAAACCCCTTTGACAGCATTTTCCAAACTTATGACTTCTGCCATCTAGAAGAACAAGAAAAGTGAGCAAATAGGAGGATCATCACCTGCAAATAACCCTCCAAGCCCTTTGCTATCTTGACTTAAAAATCTATCACTTTCCTACGTCAAAACCTTACAACTCCTTTCCTTACTACTACAATGTCTGTGCACCTACACCATGTGGATAAGATTGGTTCGAGAGGTGGCTCATTACCATCATTTCAAGGGCAATTCAGGATGGGCAATAAATGTTTCTCTTGTTTGTAATGACTGCATCTCATGAATGAATGAGCAACAAAGCAACAAACAAATAACATAAAATAACTCTGCTCAACATCAATTTCAACCTCATAATGCCCCAGTATCCTTTGGGTATTAGCAAAAAAGTTGATGAACGGATTCCACAAGTATTTGTCATGGAGAATTCATTAGCTCACATTAATTGCATGGTGCAGACAGTTTGGTAATGGTCTATTGTCTGGCTCTTACTGGCTAACTAATTATAGGTTGACTATTATCCTGTCTGAAAGCTGTTGTGAATCACAAATAACATAAGATAAGCCAAGGATATGAAAAGCTATTAGGCTCGTCCAAGCTTATTACTCGCATACTTTAACTATCCTGCTATAAATTACAATGGCATTTTCAGTGTCTCTAAAATTCTCATTTCTACAATCATTCTTGGCAGATTGCTCCAAACAGGTATCATTCTTTGAGCAGAGCTCTTTCGAAAATGTGTTCTAATTCATATAAATAATTTACTTGTTAATATCCTGAATTATTTTGAGATAGCCTCTTTCAAATTTTGTTTGTAATTTTATTTCTCGACAGCTCAGCAAACTTTACCTGAATCTGTTGTGTAGAGATTGCAAGGCCAGGGAGGTTACATTAAACTTGGATAAAACTTTGGTTAGACCAATAGGAAGGATATGATTGGCTTGGAGTGGGTGCAGAGGAGGGTCACCAGCATGGTGCCTGGGATGGAGCAGTTTGGCTATGAGAGAGGCTGGATAAGCTCAGGTTTTTCTTTCAGAGTAGAGAAGGCTGAGCATGGACTTGATGAGGTGGATATGATCATGAGGAGCATAGGAAGGGTGGATAGAAACAATTGCTCCTCTTAGTAGAAGGGTCAATAACAAGGTGGCATAATTTTAAAGTGAAAGGCAGGAGGCTTACAGGGGATTTGAGGGGAAAAAATCATGCAGAAAATGATTGGAATTTCGAATGCATTGCCTGGGACGATAGTTGAGGCAGGAAACCTCACAGTCTTTACAAGTTAAATAGATGAGCATTTGAATTGTCATCATATTCAAGGCTATGGGCCCAGTGTTGGGAGGCAGGACTAGTGTAGATTTAGTAATTTTTTTTTAGGTGCTGACATGATGGACTGAAAGGCCTCTTCCCTACTGAATGACTCTATGATTCTCACTGGGAAAGCATTTGTTTAAGGCAGACATTGATTTTGATTAGTGATCTTCATTGAGGTGTTTGGGGGAATCTGAATAATCCCTGCAACCATAATCTAGCATCCTTTCCACAGTTTCTATTAATGGATCCATTGTACACCAGGCAGTTTTTAATCAGATGCCAAGCAGACATTAGACTAAAGAGACTAAAGAGACAAGTGGTGCTAATTATGGTTCTCATGCCAGACTCGCCAGAATTGAAGTCATTTACTCAGTTCACCATTAAAATGAACTTAAAAACAAAAGTGGAGACATGAGATTATTGTGAGTTTGTTGTAGAAACCCCGATGGTCAGGGAGAGATGGATGGTAAAATTTCTGAGAAGGAATAAGGAGATAAGAGTAATGGTAGACTGGGATCTCAACTTCACCAAAATAACGGGGATAAGCAAAGTGTGAAAGGCTCAGAGGGGACAGGATACTTGAATTGTTCCCAGAAGAGCTTTTTAAGCCAGCCCATAGGAAGTCATTGGGAGAGGGGGCAGTGCTAACAGAAAGGATATTATTAAGCTAGAGAGGTTCAGAAGAGATTTGCCAGGTGTTGTTGAGAATGGAGGTTTTGAATTGTGGAGAGAGACTGGACACGTTAGGACTTTTTTTCACTGGAACATAGGAGGTTGAGGGAGTGACCTTACAGAGGCTTCTAAAATAATGAGGAGCATAGATAAGGTGAATGACAGATTTCTTTCTTCCCCGGGGTGGGAGATTTCAAGATAAGGGAGCATTGTTTTTTAAGTGAGAGGAAAATGATTTAAAAAAGACAAGGGACAATTGTTTTAACAAAGAGTGGCTCATGTGTGGAATGAACTTCCAGAGGAAGTAGTGCATGTGGGTACAATTATAATGTTTAAAAGATATTTAGTTAAGTAAATGAATAAGATATGTTTGGAGGGATGTGGACCAGGAGCAGACAGGTGAGACAATCTAGTTTGGAATTATGGTTAGCATGGATCGGTTAGACTGAAGTGTTAGTTTCTGCGCTGCATGACTCTATAATTACAGAAGGCTTATCAATGAGTTTGCAGAGGACGCAAAAATTGGTGGTAAGGTAAGTGAGCAGAAAAGTTTTAGACTACAGTATGAGCTGGTCAGATGGACAGAGCAATGGAAGATGGAGGTTCAGTCCAGATAAATAGTTGTGATGTATTTCAGGAGGTCTCAAAAGGCAAGAGAGTACACGTACATAGATTTTTGACAGAATTGATGTGTGATGATTGATATGGACATGGTGGGCTGAAGGGCCATTCTCATCCTATAATACACTGTGACCAAAATAAGGAAATTTTCAAAGTTTTCCTCTGCTCAACCTTTTGAGCAGAGTGGTTTTGAAAATTGAATCACTGCCCATCATCTGCAACTTAGCAATTTTGCTGGTGACCATAGAATGTTTTACCGAAAGGGCACATTTGTAGAAATTAAAAGTTTACATTTCAGTTGAAGGCCTTCAACAAAGTTATAGTACTGAATTTCCATGTTTAAGTTTATCCCATCCTTTTTCATTTCTCAGTGACAATAGGTCTGTTTCGTATTTCTTGCTTTATATAGTTTTAGTTCATTGTTTTGTTATCTGCGTTTTTTGAATTCAAAATTCTTATTAGCCTGGAATTTGATGCGAGTTGTGAAAGATTGGCACTTGCCATTTTGTACGCTTTTCCTCGCTAATTAATTTCTGCTCTGAAGGTTTCTGTAGGCCAACCACCCGAACAACACATTATTCTCCTCAGAGCATGCAGGACCACTGTGAACGAGGCTTGGAACTGTATATAAACTGCTTTAACCAATGTGACTGAAGCATTTGCAATGAGCAGAACAGAGTGTGATTCAAGAAATGACAACTAAAATATTGATCGCTAGGCCACGTCAGGTACAGTAAATGAGATAAAGACTATTTAGATTGAAAGAGTGATAAAGAGATGGAATGAAAATGTTTTAGTTTGCGTACAACAAGTAAACACAACAAAGCCACATTGTTCAATTTATTTGAATGGTCAATCCTTTCGTGAGATGCAAACTAAAGCAGCCAGAAATGGTTACAGCTTATCAAATCTAGCATTAGAACCCATTTTGTTACAGGCAACAACTACTTCCTGCACTTGAGATTAACTTTAACAAGTGTAGAGTCTCATCTTTTCAGGTTTTAATTATTTTTGGGGGAATTAAAAGAAATTTTAAAATGTAGATATTTTCTTAAAACATTTTCATTCCATCTCTTTATCACTCTTTCAATCTAAATAGTCTTTATTTCATTTACTGTACCCGATGTGACCTTGAGATCAATATTCTAGCTGTCATTTCTTGAATCACACTCGGTTCTACTCATTGCAAATTCTTCAGTCACAAGTGATGTTGGTATCACCCCTAATGACCCCCTTCCATTACTTTACTAATGATTAATACTGGGCTGAGGGGGGTGTTTACATGTTGGATTGAATATGTCATGTTTTTATGTACAGGAGATAATTGGGTAATTTTCTATATTATCAGATAGATACCGGTGTTGTAACTTTACTAGAACAGCTTGGCTAGGGGTATGGCATGTTCAAGGGCACAAATCTGCAATGCTAATACCAGAGTGTTGTTGAGGCCCATAGCTTTTTAGTATATGAGATTATGGCAACTGCAGATGCTGGAGAATCCAAGATAACAAAGCGTGGAGCTGGATGAACACAGCAGGCCAAGCAGCATCTTAGGAACACTTTTTAGTATCCACTACCTTCAGTCATTCCTTGATATTCAGCCAATTCAATTGGCTGCAAACTGACAACTGTGATACCCTGGAGGAGGCCGAGATGGATCATCCACTTGGCACTTCTGGCTGAAGATTGTTGCAAATGCTTCACTATTATTTTAGCACTGGTGTGCTTATTTCCCCCATTATTTAAATTTGGAATGCCTGTGGAACCTCCTCCTGTGAATTTAATTGTCCATCACCATTCATGATTGGATGTAGTGGAACTGCAGAGCAAGTTTGCAGATACATTATTTAAGACTCAAACAGCTCAAACAGTAGTGGTGTTGTCAATCTACTTTTGGTGATGGATGTTGAAGTCCCCCATCTAGAGTATATTATGTGCCCTTGTCATCCTCAGTACTTCCTCCAAGTGCAACATGAAGAAGCACTGATTCATCAATTGAGGTAGAACAGTATGTAATGGTCAGTAAGATGTTTCCTTGCCTGTAGTTGCCATGAGACTTTCAATGTTGACACCTCCCGGGGCAACTCCCACCTGACTACATTTCACTGTGCCACCATCCCTGCTGGGTCTGTCCTGCTAGTGGGACAGGACATACCTAGTGATGGTGATGGTGGTATGTGGGATATTGTCAAGAAGCTGTGATTGCATGCATTTAACTTTGTCATGCTGTTGCTTTACTAGTCTGTGAGATAGACACCCACTTTTGATATTTCTGGAGTTTTATGAACTAAATAAATACAGAAACAGATCTTTCCACAATGTACTTGTATCTAGAGTTGCGTGAACACTATGCATCATGAAGGCAATTTTGCAGAAACAGTCG
This sequence comes from Stegostoma tigrinum, assembly GCF_030684315.1. NCBI lineage: Eukaryota > Metazoa > Chordata > Chondrichthyes > Orectolobiformes > Stegostomatidae > Stegostoma > Stegostoma tigrinum. The sequence continues at coordinate 10,856,936 of NC_081390.1, read as the reverse complement.
TGCTAGTTGTTAGTCTCAAACACATTACCATAGAGGTTTATAAGAAAGTGAATGTTGTCAAGAAAGCTAATTCAATTACAAGTTTTACCTAAGTAATGACAAGAGGGTAAAGCTTCAATAGTGTATTTAAGATTGATGCTAGAAACTTCATCCTGCAAAATGTGATCAATGCATGGAAATGACTTCTGAGCAGTGCTGGCTAAAAACTGGAATGGTTCAGGCATTGCATCAATACCCTGCTCTTTAAGACCACAGTACATTGCAATATAAATAGGCCATTCAGCCCTTTGAGTTTCTTCTGCCTTTCAGCGAGATCATGGCTGATTTGATCATCCTCAAACTTACTTCCTTTCATGTTTGCCACAATCCTCAATTTCCTTGCTGATTAAAAGTCACTCTATTTCAGCCTTGACTATTCTTAACAACACAGCCTCTGTAAGCCTATATGGTTAAAAAATACTTTCTTCAGCTAACTCTTGAGTTAAAGTGGGGTAAGTTGTCTTCCTGAGCTGGATCAATCCTGTGACCTTACTGCCAATTACCAAAAGTAATAGAAGCTTGACTGTTGAAGACACTGTAGAGATAGAATGAAGATTTAATCCTGTGAATACAGTGTTATTATTGCCACAATTTGATATAAATCATCATTTTCCAATACACTGACAAATGTTAACAAATTATTATACAGATAAACAGTCAACCAAAAACATTTATTACTTAAGATCAAGCACAACAACAATGATGCATTTGAAGACAAAACTATATATAGCACAAAACAATGACTTAAACCCTGGGCAAATGTTTGGACCAGGTTGTAAAGTTACATCAGAAATATTTAATAAATTAAACAAAAGCACTAGAGACAGGAGAGTTAAGTAGAAAACCCAGTGTTGAACTTTGTAATGAAATCGGACAATTCCAGTATATTGTGAAAAAAGTTTTGAATTTTTTTGGAGTTCCAGTGGAAAGTTGGAGACAAGTTGTCTGGAAAAGCTAGGCCAGGTTGTTTATTCTAAAAATTGGTCAAGATCTAACGGTTTTATTCATGATCCCTATCAAATTATATACAGCAAAGCAGGTGTGTGAGATCGGGTTGCTCTGGACCGTTTGCGCATCAACATCATATCCAATAGTTCAGACAGTCATCCCTTTGAACTGGCATGATTGCACAACTTGGGCTTCAGAAGCTTTTAAGTACAGGAGAATTACTTTTGGCTTGAGACCCAAATGTATGGATTAGAGATTTGTGCTATCCTTGTGTGTCTCATCATATTGGGCCAAGTTTGAGGAAAGATTTTTTTTACCCATAAGTTTTGATGCTTGTTCACCTCTGAAGGAATAATCTTCCAAAATAGACATTTAAAGTGATCTTCAGCTTGTTTTATCTTCATTAGCTTGTTTGGATTTATTAGTCTCTTGCTATAACTTACTGTTTTGCTTATTATTCAAGATCATTTAATCACTTAATCCCAAATCATTTAAATTTATCTACACGTCTGCCTCCACTTGACATCAGAATGAATCTCTTTTGACTCCACTGCGTAGCTACACAAGTGTATAACCATCCATTACTGAGAGGTGATATCTGTATGCAATTATCATCCAACATAAATTCTTCCTTTCACTTTTGGAACTGACATGAATTCAACTGGAAACTTTCCTAATCCTAATATTATTTAAGGTTGATTTCTCTGCGGATCGTTACAATCTTTGGGTTAATTGTTGAATTGTAGGACACAGAGGAAAGTTATAATTAGATTGATAAATCTTTTGGCTTGCGTTCATAAGCTTCACCAAATGAATTGAAAATGACGGGGAACAAAAAATAAAAATGATTCATAGGATTTAACTGATTTATACTTTTTATAAAATGAACAAAACAGGAACCTCAAAGTATTTGGATTGAATCAAGTTCTGACTGGGAAAGTTAACAATGACAGAAGCAGCCTCTACTGTATTAGAAATATTGAAAATGAGCAGAAAATAACATAAAAAGAGACCAAACTATAATGCAATCATTATATGTTATAAAGCATGTGCAATTACTTTAATAAACTAGGTAAATGCTCCATTGAAAGAGATTCAATAAAGTGTGTGCCAGAAGAAAGCATTAATTTTGTTTTATTGCAGCTAATGCTGCCATTCATTTTTCTTCTATAAAAGTCAAATTTCATGTACAGCTGCCTCTCTCTAACCTATGAGACTGGATGCTTTGAAAGGTAAATATCCAGAAAGATCAACTTTAAATCAGTTTTATTGCAGTTGATCCTCAATTTAGTGTGATGTAGTACATGAAATATGTAGCTGCTTAACGTTGGGGCAAGACTATTCATTTTTCAGCTGATGATTTTCCATGTACATGGTGAGCATTTATTCCAAATGCAAGGAGTCAGATTACTAGCCAAGAAGAATTTGGACGTATAAGACTGGGATTTGGTCAACAGTTTGATATCACTGACACTGTAACTGGAAATGCGTGCCATGTCCAGTTTATTTTTGCCTTTTTCCACTTGATTATAATTAATGTCCTAAGTGCAAGAAGCATGCATGCAAAACACATTTGATTCTGCAACAAAAGTAGCTTTACATTGGTAAAACCTGCTGTCGCTGTGTCCACAACAGCAGAATCAAGAGTTCTCTTGGTCAAATGGGGTAACTCTCCATCATTGCTCTACCTTCCTGCCCAACTCCATTGCCAGTCACATAAAACCCCAGATCACAAAGATGACGTAAATGTTTTACAAAATTAAATTTCACTTTTAAGTGTTTCACATTCCACTTGTTTCACTTTATTCATATGTGCATCATTATTTACAAAGGAAAAACAGCAGAGTTTGTAGCATTTTCTTTACTGTGGATGAAAAAATCGACGACATTCTGAAACATGTTCTTAATTAAATGTTTAGCTTGATATCCAATGTTGGATCCATTATGCTGTGGGACATGGCGAAACTTGTAGGCTTGGTTGGTCATCCTTCCTATGCATTGCCAAGGATGTTGAATGAGATCCTCTTTGCAAAGATAACTGGATGTTGTATATGAACTCAAAGCTAATATACCACCTCCCAACAAAGCTCTTGTTCTCCCAGTCTGATTAATGCCTGCAACATCTTTCCCAAACTCTCACATCTATCACATACTCCTGACACCACTGACCCTGCATGCTATTACCCACTCTACTGACAAATTAAGAAAATATCCTGATTAGAATTAACAACAATATCTGTTAATATCTGCAATATGTACACTTTCATCAAATATTATATTTTCATTTCTTATATTCCAGGAGCAAAACAGCCTCCAATAGAGCAGAAAGAATCAAGACAGTGGTCTGCTGCCCATCATTCAATGCATCACCTGTTATGAGCAGAGGACCCTGCCCTGAGCAGTTCCACTTGTATAACTTGCAAATTCATTCACAGGATATGACAGAATATTGCTACCTGGACCAATACTGGTTGTTCATCCCTAATTGAACCAGTAAGCTGTTAAGAGTCAACCACATTGCTGTGGGTCTAGAGTCACATGTAGGCCAGACCAGGTAAGGATGGCAGTTTCCTTCCCAATAATTATCATCATCAGGCTTTCAATTCTAGATTGTTATTGAATTCAAATTCTGCCACCAGCCACATCAGGATAAAATCAAGGAAAATTACCTGGGTCTCTGAATTAACAATCTAGTAATAATACCATTGGGCCACCACTTTCCTTGTTTTTCAATAGGAGACTGAATTATTACATGTCTGACACTCAGAGGTTGAATGGATAATAGTAAATCTTAACTTCCTTCAACAGTTAAAAAGGTGAAAATTCCAATATACTAAATATCGTATGAACATCTGAAGAAACATTTGACAAATCTTATGTAAATTGCAGCCCTTCCTCACCATCTGCTCCATTGGGTAATAGATGGTAATACTTACGAATGTTATTCATCGAAGCTGCCAGCGTAGCTTTATAAATGGACGATAAACATATCTTATAAATTGCAACAAAGTTTAAGAAATCAACTATTAGCCAAGAAAGCATTTACAAGCTGCATCATAAATTACTCAAAGGCTTGGAGCCATTATCTAATTTTCGAGAAAGTATTCTGCTTTCTTAGTGAGCATGCTGTTAAAGCTATGGTTATTAGACAAGGGACAGTGCAACACAGGAACTCTGGCAGTACAGCCAGGTTTTTAAACAGAAATTGCTGTCCACTTTTAAACGATATGCAGACAATTCCTTTTATTCGTGATATTTTCAAAAATGCCTTCCTCTGCTAATTTTATTTGTTTTAGCCTCACCCCACCATTCAAATTATATTACCATTCTACAGAAAACAGATTTTGCCACCATTATGCCCAATATTTAGTAATAATTTATGTTTAAGTATTAGTAATTGCATTTTAAGTTTGCTCCTTTCTCAGGGGATTTACAACAATTAGTAGATCCAAGCTATTGAACAAGAGCTCTTTGAATTGCAATGTTTGTTTAAGATAAGGGTCAAAGGAAGCTTTTACTTCAAATATTGATAGAAGTTTATATTAATATTAAAGTTTGGTTTCTTTGGTGTCCTGGAATGTGATCACTCTGTAGAGGGATTCTTATTGTTACGTAAGACTGTCAAGTTTGTACAAGAAAAGGTCATTCAGAACATTCATCCTGCTCCATCCAGACTTCATTTGTGCTTATTAAAACTTAGACTTCCTACACACTAACCATTAATTCTCTCCTTTAACAACACAGTGGTTTTCTCAACATTTCTAGTTAGAAAAACATAGTGTCTATATCGCCTCTTGAGAGCTATACGTCCACTATATGCGCATCAAAGTTTGGTTGTTACTTCCCAATCATCTTCCGAAGTAATTTAATGAAGATCGACACAAATTGGCAACTGCCTATCTCAGTTCTCTATATTTACATATGCTGGCAATAATAATCTATTTATCTAGTCCAATTTTGGAACCATTGAGTTGTTATACACTTACAGGGATACTCTCAAATATTGGAAGCCTTGTGATGAAATAGGAGCATCCTTACCTCTAAACCAAGAGCTCTGGATTCAGGTCTCATCTCAAGCCATGATTTCCACACAACGTGTGGCATAACACAGTCAAAAATGTTGATTATCAATCTACAAACATTTCCAATGTGCCTCTGGTCAAGAGTTTTCTGGTCAATCAAGACCTCCCCGGGTTAAAAATCTCCATTCATAGGTGTTAGCCAAGAGCAAGCACCATTCTCATTCTAAAGGACTGTGCCACACTTGCTCTCAAATTTTTTCATGGATGAAAACTTTTGCAGAAAAATGGAATAAAACCCAGAGTATTGTGTTATTCAAACAAGCAATGTTTTATTACTTAAAAGAAATGAAAATATTTCAACAATTCAATCAGAGTCGATGACGTTTACTCTTGTGGGACCTCAGTAAATTCCTAAGCAAACAGTTATGGTAATGAAAGCAGACATAGTTCTCCCTCTCTGTAATCAAACATCAGGCCTGCAACCCAATGGACCGATGTCTAAATTGTGTAATAAAAATCAAGAAAATCTCTCTCTACTGCTCAGTCCAAGTTAATTTCAGAAAACCAACAATTAAACCTCAATCAGTTCAATGTCAGTGGTAGAGAAGCTTTTAGAAAGCAAAAAAATAACGGCTAAGTGGACAACCATAGGCTAATCAGGGAAGAGTCAACAAGGATTTGTTCAGAGTTAACCAAGTTTGACTAATTTGTTTGAATGTTTGGCAAAGAAACGCAAGGTGGATGAGGGCAGGGCAGAGGGTTTTTTATATGTGGGCTTTCTACACATGCTTGAAAATGTACCGTACATCAGGTTTGTTAACAAAGCTGAAGTTCATAGATTATACAGGACTATATCAGAATGGATATAAAATTGGCTAAGGGCTAGGAAACAGAGAGTTCTATGAGTGGATTTTATATTAGATTGGAGGTTGGTATATCGAGTTCTTCTTGTTCAGTAATAGGATTATTGAGTATTTTTGATATATATTAATAAATTAATTTGGGGGGTGCAGGATGTAATTTCATAGTGTGCAAAAGGCATGAAGCTTGGAAGTACAATGTGTGGGGAATAGTCATAGACCTCAAAAACGTATTGACAGGCTGGTGGGATGGATGCACCCATGACAAATGAAATACAATGCAGAGATGTGTGAGTTGATAAGAAGGATGGGGCTATACATACAGTTCCTAAATCATATGGGACCTTTGGCTTTGTAGAGGTGGAGAGTGAGAAAACCAGAAAGTTATGCTAAATCTGCACAAAAGGTTGGTTCAATACCATTTGGAGTATTATGTCTTATTTTAGCCATGCTATTTTAGCAAAGTTGTGCAAGCTGTGGAGAGCTGTTTACTGGAAATATTCCAGAAATTTGAAACTACAATTATGTGGATAGACGGGGGATGCTGATATTGTCCTCCTTAGAAGTGGCAGATGGAGCTTAATTTATATAAGTGTGAGGTGTTACGTTATGGGAAGAAAAATCAGGGTAGGACTAATATACTTCACGGTAGGTCCTGGGCATATTGCCAAACAAGGAGTCCTTGGGTTGCAGGTTCATTGTTCCTTGAAAATGGTTTTGCAGGTAGACAGGGTGGTGAAGAATGTATTTGATATGCTTGCCTTTATTGGTCAGTGTATTGAGTATTGGACTTGAGAGGCTGTGTTGCAGCTGTACAGGACATTGGTTAGGCCACTTTTGGAATGCAACATTCAGTTCTTGTCCCCCCGTGACTGGAAGGACATTGTGAAACTCAAAATGGTTCAGAAAAAATTTATGAGAATGTTGCCAAGATGGATGATTTGCGCTTTAAGGAGAGGCTGAATAGGCTGGGGCTGTTTTCCCTGGAGTGTCAGAGGCTGAGGGATGATGTTATAGAAGATTATATTGTCATGGGGGATCACGTGAATAGATAAATTTTTTTTGCCCAGGGTAGGAAAGTCCAAAACTAGAGGTCATTGGTTTAAGGTGAGAGGAGAAAGTTTTAAAAGGGACCTAAGGGGGTAACTTTTTCATGCAGAGGGACAGAAGGGTCTTGATTCCATACTGCACATCTCTCTGACTCTATGAATCTAAAGCAGAGAAAGCTGACAAAGAACTGATAGAGATATTTAAAGTGATGACAAATTTAGATGGAGTACATAAAGTGGAACTGCTTCCAATAGCCAAATCATTGATAATAAAACAACAGAAATTTAACGTATTTGGCATGCACAACATAAATGCAAAAACAGAAAGTTCTGGAAAAACTTGGCAGGTCTGGAAGCCTCTGTTGAGAGAAAACAGAGTTAATATTTCAATTCCAGTGACACTTCTTCAGAATTGATAGTAGCTAGGAAAAAAAACAACAAAGCATACCCAACATAGTTCACCTAATGGCCATCCCTGTTATCAGTCTTTCTTTCACTCTGGCATGGTATCATCCATGTCTTCGTCTACCCAATTGTTGTTCTCTCTTTCTGCGCTCCATGTCTGCTCACCACCCACCCTGTCATCACTGTCACCCTCCATCTTCAACATCTATGCAACCTTTTCTTAACTGCTACCCGTTCTGAAGGATCATCAATGGACCTGGAATGCTGACTCTGCTTTCTCTCCACAGATGTTGCCAGACATAATGTGTTTCTCCAGCAAGCTCTGTTTTTAGTTTTATGGTAGCATAGGTGCTCAGCAAAAAGTAACTCTTTGTTCATAACAATGAGACATGAAATGATCAGTTTCAGAGAAAGTAGCTGTTTTGTGCAGTGTCAATATTTAGGGTGATGAACCATTGACTCTTTATCCTGGGTTGAGTAGAGATCAAAAAATACTTTACTTGTTATGGAACAGAACAAACCCCCTCAAAATATCTTAAGAAAATATTCCAGACCTTAACATTTTCTAAAGTGTAAAGCATTAGATTCCAGTTGTAATTCAATTGGTCAAATCACTAGTTGTTAAGAAAAATGCACTTTATTTGTACTCTAAAGTTAAAACATGGACAGAATAAAACTTAAAGGAAAGAATTGGCTTAACTGTAACTTCCTTGAAATGTTTAACAAAATAATGTGTATATATTAACTGCTACTAATTAACTGCTCTAATATAGTGATTTCCCATAAGCATACCGCTGGCAAAGGCAAATTGTGTAAAATAGTTTGATGACATGCAATTCTGACAGCAGAAAAAGAACTGCAGCTTTTAGCTGCAACAAAGAGAAATAAAAACTTCCAGATCTGGCTTCAAAACTCCAGTGACTGCAGAAAGCTAAAAGTAAATATCCTGCTCCTGTGGGAACTTGACCCCACCCATTCAGTCTGCTTGTCTTGTTACAGCTTAAAAAAACTCAAGGTCTCACAAGTTGTTTATTCTTTTGACTTTGAGCAGATTGCTTGATGCCTCTGATTCAATCTTCCTTCATTAAAAAAATGACAAGACAAAATACCCCTCTTAAAGCCATAGTATCATCACATACTCTATATTAAGTCGATGTTGATTTTGAATTGGAAACATTTCACCCTGTTAGCATCAGTACTGACATACGTCTCCTGGACACATGCCATGTTTTAAATTTGGAAAAGTAAGCAGCTCAGAATGTTTTACAGATAAAATTCAGGAGACTTCTTATTGTTAATTTTCCTCCTTTAAAAAAATCTTGCCCTTGACCATCTTTCAGTTATCCCACAACCTGCCTGCTAAGTCCCACCTGACCTTGCTTATGTCATTATGAAGCCCAATAGCATAGAAATGTCCTAGTTTTCCTCTCCTGTCTCATTAGGCTAACATAGACTGATGTTGATCCAGTGACTGAAGAGGCTGTGGCATAATGCTAACGTCACTGGGCTAATAATCCAGCATTGCTAATAGTTTGGGGACTTGGGTTGAAACCCCAAAATGGCATAGCTTGAAGGTATTTTTTGAAAAAAATCAGGTCAAATGGCGACCACTGTTGATTATTGTTAAAAAAAATTCCTGCTTGACTAATGTCCTTGAGGGAAGGAAATGTGTCATCCTTTCATAGCCTGGTCCAAATTTGACTCCAAGCCCACAGCAGTGTGGTTGACTCTTAACTGCCTCTGAAGTGGCCTACTGTGTCACTCTCTTAAAGGGCAAGAAGGGATGAAACATAAATGCTGACTCAGCCAATGAAACCTACATCCTATAAATGAAGAAATAAAACCAAAAGATGCAATATGTTTCAAGGTCACCTGTTCCAGTTGGAAGTGAGGATTTGGTCATAGAATCATAAGATCATACAGTACAGAAGAGGCCTTTTGACCCATCAGGTCTGTACTGCCAAAAATATGCAACTACCTACACCTGTCCCACATTCCCTGCACTAAGTCCATACCCTTGAACATTGTGACATCCAAATACTCACCCAAGTAATTTATAAAGGTTATGAGGTTTCTCATTTCAACAACCCTCCCATGCTGTCTATTTCAGTACCCACCACCCTCTGAGTGTAAGTGTTTTGTTCTTAAATCCCCCCTAAATCTCACTTTAAAATAATGCTTCTTTACCATTGACTCTTTAACTAAGGGGAACAATTGCTTTCTAAATTGTCTGTCCATGCCCCTCATAATCTTATACACCTCTGTCAGGCCCCTTCTGAACCCAAGCTTATACAAATTCTCTTCAAAACCAAAAAGCTCCATCCCTGGCCCAAAGATTTAAGGAGATAGGACCTGTTCATTCATGACACTAAAACGTCACTGAAAGAAATAATTCATTGCAAGTTGAGAGCAGTAATTGTAATGGAAAAAGTTAATCAATGAACTGATTTGAAGATGGTGTGGGAAATAGCTATCATTTTTAATAGCTGTACACTAAATTATAGACGTAAGCCCCAAAAATGCACTTGAATGCAAAACTCTAACAATTCCATGGTTAGAGTCAAATATTGAGGGAGTGCTACACTGTTGGAGGTGCCTTCCCTCAGCTGATAAGTTGAATTGATAAAATCCATCTGGACCTGAAGTCTTGTCAGCCCAAATTCGTCAGTTTCTTTGGTACTCTTTTCCATGTGATTATAATTTCACTGAGTTCCCGTCTCCCTTCCACTTCTGGATTCATAACTGTTACTGGGATGTTTTTATGTTCTTTATAGTGAAGACAAAAGCAAAATATTTATGCATTCCACCTGACATTTTCTTATTATCTACTATTAGGTCTCCATTCTGATTCTCTGCAGGACCAACTTTACTTGCTCTTTCCCTTTTTAAATGCTTTAGAAACTCTTGCTATCATTTTCACACTTCTAGCTAGCTTCCCCTTATTCTCTAATTTCTTCTTCCTGATTAACCTATTAGTCATTCTCTGCCACCCTACATTTTGACAAAGAGAGAAGTTCTTCAGGGCAGCAGCATAGGTCCAACAATCTTCAATGACTTGATCACTGATATTCTCTCATCATGAGGTCAGAACTACAGATATTTGATAATAATTGTTCAGCACCATTTTTGAAAGCTTGGATTGTGAAGCAGTCCATATTGAAATGCAACAAGTTGTGGATAATATCAAGATTTGGGCTGACAAGTGTTAAGAAACTTCCATGAGTCAAAAGCATCCACAATGGCCATCTCCAGCAAGAGAGAATCTGTCCATTTCCCATTGACATTCAATGGTATTGCCCCTCTATCAACATCCGGGAGGTTAATATTGACCCAAAACTGGCCTACACTAGCCATATAAGTTCTATTAGGTCGATAAGAGCAAGCTAGAGGGTAGAAATTCTGTAGTGAGTAACTCATTTCCAGACTCCCTAAAGGTTGTCCATGAAAATGCACAAGTCAGGAGTATGATGGAATACTTTCCACTAGCCAAGATGAGTGCAGTTCCAATAGCTTCCAGGATGCTTGACTCCATTCAGATCAAGGCAACCCACTTTATTGGCATCACATCCACAAACATTCACTTGTTCCACGACAGATGATCAGTAGCAGCAGTATGTACTGTAAACAAGATTCTTCACAGAAATTTTCCAAGGTTCCTTAAACAGCAACTTCCAAACCAATAGCTACAACCATCTAGAAGAACAAGAGCCACAGATTATATGGGAATACCTCCCCCTACAAGCTCTCTGTCAATCCATTTGTTATCTGACTTAGAAATATATCTCAATTCATTTTGTGTGATTGGGCCAAAATCCCAGAACTCCCTTCTTAACATCATTTCCTATACCAAATGGAATACAGCAGTTTGTGAAGGCAGCTCAACACTACCATCCCAAGGTCAACAAGTGATGGTCAAAAAATACTGACCCAGACAGTGGCACTGCATTCCACAAAAGAATGTTTTTAAAAGATCCTCAGTGCCACTCACGATATTCAATTCTCAATCAACATCAGAAAAAACACAATAATTTATTGATATCACGCTTGCTGCGTGCAAATTGACTGCCACATGTTCTATTTTACAACAACCACACTTCAAAAGTACTTCATGAAAGATTATGAAAGGTATTTTATAAATACAATTCTTTGGTTTACCATAAATTATCCTTCCAGAATTAAGAACTTTGTATTAGTGTCCTATTTCTATTTACATTTGCTGATAAGGATTCTAGAAAGCACAGTGTAATAATGTGAAACAGCATTGCTGTTGTGTTGTTGCATTGCTGATAGTAATGTGGGTGTATCTATATCAATAAGCTGGCTTCATATGAGTCATCATTGGAACGCATCCATAAAATGCAAAAACATACAGCCAAGGAAAAATGTGGGGAAAATTAAAGGAAAATTTAGATCAACTTTTTCTTCATAAAACCTACTTTCATTTGAGACAGAATAAACGGGAGACCCAGAATGAGACATTTTACAGATGTTCTTTAGTCAATTCTTGTCATTTTTTCATGATGAAAGGAAGCTAAGAATAGCATCCACAGAGAGAAATCTGTGTAGTGCAATCCATGCCCATTCCACTGACTATTAAATTAGTTAAGGGAAATTCCTTCCTCGGTTTCAGTGAAGAACAATGTACAGTCATTATACAGTTATTATCCAGTATCAATTTAGTTGAAAATTAGTTGAATATATCTTACGGTTAATTAAATTAATAAATTATCTTTTGAAGTATTTTCAACCTAACGCACATTTAAAGACCACATGCAAATTTATTATTGAGTAATGATATCCTTTTGATGAAATTCTGGAGATTGTTACCATTTCTCGGTCTGTCATTTCTAATTGTAATTTTGTTCATTTCTCTACTGTTCTTCTGAGCTCAGTTTTTGGGGATAAGTTGGAAAATGTGAAATGAAGTAAAGCCTGATCTCATTCAATTTTGCATACAAACTACATTCTTGCCTCCTCTTCTCTGATCCTCAGTTTCACCTTCTACTTGCATGATTTGAGTAAACTTTTCATAAAACAATAACACTGCCTCATTTGTTTTGAATCGGCTGTTTTAAAACAGCATTTCATTCTTTGTAGACACAGCGCATGCTTCTGTGATGGTCTTTTGATGTTAATTTATTTATTCCTCTCGTAATCTACAAGTGTAACAAAGCTCTAAATCATGAAAAACAAAATGGACATGAATAAATTCCATATTAATTAAGCACTAATGTTTGTACCTTCCTGTTTGCTAAATGGCCTCTGGCCTTCTCTAGCTCAAGTGATGACGGCTCTTCATCGAACTCATCCGTGACAGAAAGCTGCTAGAAAGTGTCAATCGCAGACTGGGAGATGCCTATCTCTCAGGGTTACAGCACACGCTCATGTTTAGCCTAGTGGGACGCATGTTTACATCTGTCAGTGAGTACGTCACCATCTGTCAATTTCAGAGAGGCAATGAGAGGATAGAACCAAGTGCCCTCTTGATCCCTTCAAGCAGAGATCATAGATTTCCATTGCCACGAACAGTTTGGATTTCATGCCATAACCTAATTGTTGTTTGTACATAAACTCTTACCTTTTGTATGGATATCTTGACCAATTTAAGTGGTGTACTACTTTAGCTTCTGGGTTTATGTTGTGCCTCATTTCACCTTTATTTTCAACATCCGTGGCAGACACCATCTCAGGTGAATAGGTCACAAAACAGCCTTTATTGTGAATCTCACCTTTACCAAATGATGCTTCTCCTGTGTCATTGATTATTGAGCTTAATCAATTCCAAACATCAATGCAACTGTGGCCATGGACAAAGTGTTGAATCTTCACTCCTGTTGTCATAAAATAACATTCTGTTAGAAGTGGTCAGCAGCTTCTACTGCCTCAAGTACATGACCTGTCTCTTAATGGAGAATGCAATGCACACATTGACAATCATCTTTGGTCAACTTAGGAAATGCACATGGACTCTTCATTGGCAGTCCTTGCAGACAAAGGTAACTCTCTTCTACTCTCAGGCTGAGTCATTGGCAGCTGTACAGATCGATGCAGCTATTGTAGGCTCTGTTACACTTGGGGTGGAAGGTGGCGGCAGTATGAAGTGGGTGGGACATTGGTGTGGAGTAATAGCAAACTGACTCTTAGGGCTAAATTGATGGTTTAACCGGCATATATTTACAGCACCTTGTAACACAGCTGATGTACAATTATCGAAAAAGAAGCTAAACAACTTCAACCTTTGCTGTCTGTGGCTTGTTGTAGATATATCATGGGAGGCCAGAACCACAAATACAGCAGCTCTCTGAAAGGCAGAGCTCTCATGCCTGTTGGTACATCCACAGGATGGAAGATGGCTGCAAACCCAAGGAGTTTCTGGATGGTGCGGTAGCTGGAAGCAGTCATCGTTGGATCATACAAGGGTATACTTCAGGCATGATTGCACAATGGTCATAAAGATTGATTATCACACTTGGAAGTCTTTAGCTGATGACAGGGGCAAAGAAGGAGTCAGCTCCTGTGGGCTGGCAGGTATAACCATGATGATCAGCTATATGATTAATTACCTTCAATTATAGCCACATCTCAGACCAACTCACATGTCCTCAACTTGTGAGTCAACCTGCCTGAAGATGGAAATGGCAACGAATGCTTCTGACCATCATTATCAGTGGTGTCAATGCCTCACTGACAGCCACCACTTAGATTTAAGGAAAAATAAATTACATAATGTGTTTGTCTTGTTTGAAGCAAAACACACTCATGTGTGAACTTAGAAGCTTTCCGAAGACCTATCAAGAATGTATGCAGTTTGATGCACTGCATGGGTAGGCAGCGTAGAGTCCTGTGAAAACAAACTGCTTCAGCAATTAGCCACTAATTACCTGGTGCACATTTTTCCATTTTTAGTCACTTCCCTTCAGCTCCATACTGCCCTACACTCATGGCAGAAACATAAACATGTACAAGTGAGGCACTTCTTTATACAGTTCCCAACATAAATAAGTTAGTCAGTTGCAGGAATTCTTCCATTACTTGAAACGGATGAATTATAATTTTTCCCCGCCAAGGAAACCATAATTTAAATCTTCAACAGGTTGTTAAGATTTTAAGCTGAACTCCAGTAATATGATTTATAGCTTACAGTTAGATTGTTTCTGGCATGTTCCTACAGTTAAATATTCAGGCCACAATCCATTAATTTAAAATAGCAGGCAATGTACTGCAGCTCGTTCTGGATGCAGCTCCATGCTTGTTTGACTCATCTTCATTGCAATGGCCATTCACATTAGAGTAAGGTCACCATCATCCCACCAGACTATCAGGGCGTTCGATCATTTTAGAGAGAGAGAGAGAGAGAGAGAGATGATTGGTGGTAGTTTAAACCAAGGGTCACCAGACCTTGGGGAGGGGAGAGTCCGTCTCAGGACCTCAGTCAGCAGAGGAATTGAAATTGCCCCATTGGCATCCACCCACATTGCAGACCATCCATCCAACCAACTGAGCTAACCAACCCCCACCTTTTAGTAATTCTACCAACTGACAACTATAGTGAGTGTAAAGCAAAAGCGGACCCTTGTCACATGTGACATTGCTAAAACCTTAATGCCAGGGAAGAGTGGAAGTATCCTTCTCTCATACATCGCACTGTGAAAGTCAATGAGCTGTTAATTTATACTAGCACCCTACCACTCATGAAGCCATACATACAAGGTATAATCTTCAAGGATTGCTTGCATCTCTTATCTTGATCCCTGATTGAATGAGCCTGGATTTATTAATTATTTCTATATCTTGGCTCTATTTGAAAATAAAATTGGCCAAAGGTATTGGCCTGTATTGGGTTGAATTGTGTGAAATTTTATACCTACTGAAGGAGATATAAAGGCATGGTGAGCATCCCAGTGATCATCAATGTTTAAAATCATGATGAGATCTTACTTTGTAATTCTGTCCTACAAAACTCATATACATTGCAGTGTGAATGCCTTGTTTGCCATCAACATTAAACAGAACAATTGGAAGTAGTACCAGGAATAATTTATTAAACCGAAACCCCAAATTTAAACTGCAAAATTATTTGGTTGCATCACTTGTAGGATTGCACAGAGCAGCCATCAGTCACATCCCAGTTTCTGGAATGCAGTGCACAAAATTAGATTAACATACTTACATTTGTCTTCATTCTAATAAAAGGCCACTGACTGAAACATTAACTTTGTGTCTCTCTACAGATGCTATCAGACCTGCTGAGTATTGTCAGCACTCTCTGATTACATAGTTAAAGTTAAATCTCTTGCAAAGTTTCTTTGTACAATTGTGAATCACTACTCACAGAGAACCTCAAATCCCTATTGCCCAGATGCTAATGTCAGGCCATTTGAAGATAGGAATGTTTGCTTTCCATTAAAACTAGCAAAAAGCATTCTTGCTGTTTGCAAATTGTTTAGGTGCAGTTTCTGTTCAGACTAATTTTTGGGAAAAATGATGTGAATTGACTCGATTGAGAAGACTTCAAAAGCTATGTACTCATAGATTCCCTACAGTGTGGAGCAGGCCATTTGGCCCATTGATTATACACTGACCCTCCAAAGAACATCCCACCCAGACAGGCCCCATCCCTGTAACCCTGCACTAAATTTCCATGGCTAATCCAACTAACCTGCACATCCCTGGACACTATGGGCAATTTAGCATGGCCAATCCATCTAACCTGCACGTCTTTGGAGTGTGGGAAAGAACTGGAGCACTCAGTGGAAACCCTTGCACACATAGGGGGAATATACAAACCCCACAAAGATAGTTACCTGAGGGTGGAATTGAACCCATGTCCCAGGTGCCATAAGGCAGCAGTGCTAACCACTGAGCCATTGTGCCAGCCTTACTCATTTTATTAATTCATGGGAAGAGGGTGTCACTGCCGAGGCCAGCATTCATTGCCCAACCCTATTTGTTAAGAGTGAACCACATTGCTGTGGGTCTGGAGTCTCATATAGGCCTGACTAGGTCAATATGGCAGTTTACTTCCATAAAGGACATTGTAAACCAGATGGATTTTTCCAACAATTGATTCATAGTCATCATTAGACTGTTAATTCCAGATTTTTAGTGAATTCAAATTCTACCATCTGCCACGGTGGGATTTGACTCCAGATCCCCAGAACATTACTTGGTTCTCTGAATTAACAGCCCAGTGATAATACCACTAGATTATCACATCCCCAAAATTCCAATTCAGCTGTACAGTTAATTTGAACAAAAAAACCCAAAAGATCAGCATATGCTGAAAATTAAAAAGAAAAATAGAAATTGCTGGGAAAAACTCAGCAGCTCTGGCATCATCTGTGGAGAGAAAGCAGAGTTGATATTTTGGGTCCAGTGACACTTCTCCAGAACTGAACAGTTAATTTGGCCCTGTTAATCATCAAAATTGTAATGTATTGACCTTTTTGCAGAAATTCATTCACATGATATTGGCAGGATATTGCTAACTGAAACAACACTTATTGACCATCCCAAATTAAGAGCAGTTAAGAGTCAACCTCATTGCTGTGAGTCTGGAGTCACATGTACACCAGATGAGGTAAAGACAGCATACTTCCTTCCCTTAAGGACATTAATGAACCAGATAGGGTCTTCCTCAGCAATTTGTAATGGTTTCGTGATCATAATTAGGTTCTTAATTCCAGATTATGATTGAATTCAAATTCCACCATCTGCCATGGCAGGATTCAAGCCAGAACATGACCTGGGTCTACGGATTAATGATCTAGCAATAATACCATTAAGTCATTTCCCCCCATTGTAACTAAATGCCATATTCTGACATATATCAGCATTGTCACTTTCAAATCCCACTAGAATTGTGCCTATAACTTAAATGGCAGATGATAGGCTAATGGTAAGGTCAATAGACTAATGATCAAAGTATCTTGACTAACACATGAAAACCCTACCAATAGAATTCACATTCACTTCATAAAATTCTAGAATGGAAAGCTTGGAGTGACATGGATTGTCAAAAAGACTCATCTGGTTCATTGATGTCCTTTCAGGAAGGATATCTGCCATCCTTACCTGGTCTGGCCTACATGTGACTCCAGACCCACAGCAATGTGCTTGACTTTTAATTGCCCTCTGAAATAGCTTGGGGAGATCAATCAGTTAAAGGCGATTTGGAGATGGTAACAAACGCCAATCCCGAGAAAAAAGGGGGAAAAATAACTGAGGGACGGTTTTAGTGTTGCCTTCGGGTGAAATGCAGAAGGAAGAATGCTCAAGCTGACATTATGAAAAAGGTCAAGCATGACGTATTTTTGAAGCGCAAGAGTGAGGGGCTTGGACATGGTATTTACCAATGTTCTGATCACGGCTTCTCCCTTCTAGCAGCGCTGCAAAATACAGAAACAAATCTATCTGGTCATTCGCCTCAGTATGATTTGTGGAGTCTTGCTGCGATGTTCAAGTGTGCAGCGGTCCTGGCCGCATTCAAAAGATATTAATTGCATGCGAAAAGTTTCGGAGGCATTTTCAAGAGGCCGGACAGGGCAATATTTTAATGCCGTGTCCCATTTCTTCTTCAGAACAGGAAATCTCCAAGACAGGTCTTTACAATATACACCGAACCCATCTGGCACCGTTGAACATTAATGTGCAGTCATCCCCTTGTTTCATCGCTCAACGCCTAAACGTCAATGAAAATCTCTGACACAATGCTTGAAATACTCTGACGAGTGTAGTATTCCATGCTCAAAAGTCAGCTCTCATGAAAACGCACATTAATGCAGAACAGAGCATTCGATACAATGGAAACAGCCAGCCCATCTTAACTCACACTCCACCTGCTTCAACTCCAGGATACGGGAGTGCGAACTACCAAATGATGTTTTTAAACTAACCGCGAAGAAAATTGGATGCAAACAGTGGTATTCAGTGGTATCGCAGCTGCGAAACTGGCCCCATGTTAGTTCTGAATAAAATACTGGACCCGAAAAGTTAACTCTGTTTTCTCTCCGCAGATGCTGCCAGACCTGCTAAGTTTCTCCAGCATTTTCTGTTTTTACTCTATAAAGGAGGTGGATGATGAATAAACCCCATTCCCCTTCAATTTCCCAGAAGAGAGACATGTTAGCCGTTCGGCCATTCTTCATGAAATTCGACATTGTGCTCTTTAAGACTTTGATGTTATCAGGAGGTGCCTGCCCGTGTAGCCCTGCATAAAGCAATGGAAATACCTTTCCGTAATTATAAGCCTATTTTCACTTCAAGTGGCAATGAGTTCAACCTGGAAATATGTACGCAACTCGCGAGGGTGAAAGGGAACCAAGAATTGGATGCAAAGTAGCATTCTACAGGGAATGCTTTCAACTCTCTGCATTGAAATTTCAGCTTCTATAGTTATTCTTGGACAAACGCGTTTTGCATGTTTTACTGAAGCACAATCTTAACCACAAATGTCGATTACATGCGACTCAAACAGACCACACCAAGCCCGCTCAACACCTACGGTCCGTTCCTCTTTGCAATGCTCTTCTTTTCACTAAATCCAGCGGTTGTTTTAAATGAGAAGCATTTTGTTGGCCCCTAGCTGGGGCCAATGTTCAATGTTCTTTCTGTGCAGATGACTTGAAATTGACTTCAATGTTGATAAACCAGAGTCACTTCCCAGACATAACAAAGTGTGAAGATGGATGAACACAGCAGGCGAAGCAGCATCTTAGGAGCAGGAAAGCTGACGTTTCGGGCCTAGACCCTTCCTCAGAATTGGGGGTGTGGGGGTGTGGGGGAGAGGGTTCTGAAATAAATAAGGAGTAAGAGGGAGGCGGATCAAAGATGGATAGAGGAGAAGATAGGTGGAGGGGAGACAGACAAGTTAAAGAGATAGGGAATGGAGCCAGTAAAGGTGAGTGTAGGTGGGGTTATAGGGAGGAGATAAGTCAGTCCAGGGAGGACCCACAGGTCAAGAGGGCAGGATGGGGTTGGTGGGTAGGAAATGGGGGTGGGGCTTGAGTTGGGAGGAGGGGATTGGTGAGAGGAAGAACTGGTTAGGGAGGCAGGGACGAGTTGGGCTAGTTTTGGGATGCAGTGGGGGCGGGGGAGATTTTGAAGCTTGTGAAACCTACATTGATACCATTGGGCTGCAGGGTTCCCAAGCCGAATATGAGTAGCTGTTCCTGCAACCTACAGGTGGCATTGTTATGGCACTGCAGGAGGCCCAGAATGGACATGTCATCTGAGGAATGGGAGGGGGGAGTTGAAATGGTTAGTGACTGGGAGTGAAGGAGGAGGTGTGGGGGCAGGTGTAGCACTTCCTGTGGTTGCAGGGAAAAGTGCCGGGTGTGGTGGGGTTGGAGGGGAGTGTGGAGCGGACAAAGGAGTCACGGAGAGAATGGGCGCTCTGGAAAGCAGACAAGGGTGGGGGGCGGGGGAATGTCTTCGGTGATGGGGTCAGATTGTAGATGGCGGAAGGATGATGCGTTGGATCTAGTGGTTGGTGGGGTGGTACGTGAGAACGAGGGTTCTTTTGGTTGTTATTGTGTGGTGGGGGTTTGAAGGATGAGTTGCAGGAAATGCGGGAGACACAGTTGAGGGCGTTCTCGACCACTGCGGTGGGGACGTTGCAGTCCTTGAAAAACAAGGACATCTGAGATGTCCGGGAGTGGGGATTGGGGATGGCATTTTTGCAGGAAGCCGAGTGGGAGGAGGTGTATTCTAGGTAGCTGTGGGGGTCAGTGGGCTTGAAATGGATATCGGTTTTGAGGTGGTTGCTTGAGATGGAGACAGAGAGGTCCAGAAAGGTGAGGGAGGTGTCAAAGATGGTCCAGCTGAACTGAAGGTTGGGGTGGAAGGTGTTGGTGAAGTGGATGAACTGTTCGAGCTCCTGGGGGGAGCACCAGGCGGCGCCGATACAGTCATCAATGTAACGGAGGAAGAGGTGGTGCTTAGGGTCAGTGTAGGTATGGAAGAGGGACTGTTCCACATAACCTACAAAGTGACAGGCGTAGCTTGGGCCCATGCGGGTACCCATGGCCACCACCTTTGTCTGTAGGAAGTGGGAGGAATTAAAAGAGAAATTGTTGAGGGTGAGGGTGAGTTCAGCCAGACATTTTCAGAAGACGAGGTGATGTCATTGCGAATCACATAGTGTTGTCAGTTTGCTAATTTGTCACTGCGGTTTCTGACCCCGCCCACCCCACCTGCTGAATTACAGTTGACAGTAGTGTAAACACTCAGCTCTTTATTCTTAGGAACAGGAACAGACCATTCAAAGCACAGATCCTGCCCCTCTATTCTACATCATGGCTGGTCATCCTTACAATGTCATTATCTCCATACCATCATTGTATCAAAGAGTTGTAGAGGTCTACAGCATAAAGAGGGCCCTTCGGCCCACGGAGTGGTTTAGTGTCTTACAGAGCCATGGTTCCGGGTTCAATTCGTACCCATTCCTCCGGATTTTCCTCCCACAATCCAACGATGAGGGGCAGCACAGTGGCTCGGTGGTTAGCACTGTTGTCTCTCAATGCCAGGAACCCGGGTTGGAAACCACCCTTGCACGAGTTTACACGTTCTCCTTGTGTCTGCGTCGGTTTCCTCCGGTTTCCTGCAGTTCAAAACTGTGCAGGTTAGTGGACTGGCCACGCTAAATTGGCCATCGTGTGCAGGGATGTGTAGGCTGGGTGGACTATAGAGGGATGGGTCTGGATTGGATCCAGGGTCGGTGTGCAATCGATGTTTCGAATGGCCTGATTCCACACTGTAGGGATTCTATGAGTCTGCACTGGTCAAAAAACAAACGCTTGAACTATTCCATCACATTTTCTCGCCTTGTACGGCAAGTACGCGTCCAAGCACTTCTAAAATATGACGAGAATTTCTGCCTCAACCAGCCTTACAGGCAGCGGGTTCCGAAAATAATCCTCACACTCCCTCTAAACTTCCTGCCTCTTAATTTAAATCTATTTGCCTGGGTCATTGATACCCTTACCAAGGCAAAAAGTTTTTCCTGTCTACCCTATCTACACCTCGTACAATTTTATGCATCTCAACCAAATATCCTCCCTCAGTCTTCTCTGCTCATAGGAAAACAACACCAGTCTCCGGCAGCAAAAACAAAACTTGCTGGAAAAGCTCAGCAAGTCTGGTAGCATCTACGGAGAGAAATCGGTTAATGTTTCTGCGAGGTAAGGTGACTGGACACGAAATGTTAGCTCTGCTTTCTCTCCACAGGGGCTGCCAGACCTGTTGAACTTTTCCAGGGATTACAGTTTTTTGTTTCTGATTTCCAGCATCCGCAGTTCTATCGGTTTTTACTCAGTCTCCAGAGATTTGTCGATTTCTCTCTTGAATGTTGCGGAGTCCTCTGGGAGTTCCCAGATTCATCAGCCTCTGTGTGAAAAAAAAACAGTCTCAGTCTTAAATGGTATGTTCTGTCACCTCAGATTCTGACCGAAGAGATCACTGGAAACGTTAACTCTGTTTCTCTACCCACAGGGACTGCCAGACCTGCTGAGTTTCTCCAGCACTTTCTGAAACTTTTAAAAACTTCGGATTTCCAACATCCACAGTGTTTTGCTTTTATTATACTTGAGATTTTAAGAACAAGAGAATATAAAATGTTAATTTAGCTTTAATCCCATCAATCCAAGCTTTCTGAGTGGAAAACACGGCTATGTTTATTTTGTTCCCACCACTAGGAGCTTTAGGTTTGGGAATGAGTTCCTTTGATAAATGGACGGGGAAGAGGGGGGAGAATTGGAGTGGAAAGGAAATGTACATTCACTTTCGTTGGTCAGGTTTGAAATACTAGCTCAAATCTCGTTCATTTGTGTCCAATCCAAGCAGACATCACGATGTTTTGTTCTAATAACCCAATGGCATCAACCAATGACAAGACAAAATGAGCAGATCTGTGCTAAAAATAGCCACGAAAGGTTAGAAAGCCAAGACGGTAAGATGGATTTAAGACACAGATCAGTCACCATAGAATCATAGAGGGCTACAGCACAGAAAAAAAAAACCCTTTGGCCCCTTGTGCCTGCGCCGGTCATGAAAATATACCGAACTATTCTATCATAACACAAAGAACTGGAAGGGTTGGAGATCTGAGACAAGCACAGGAATTGCTGGCGAAACTCAGCAGGTCTGGTGGCATCTGTGGAAAGAGAAACAGAGTTAACTTTTCGAATCCGGTGAGCCTTGTTCTCTGTTTATAACTATTGTAATCAGGTTAGGGTGGATTGGCTACGCTAAATTGCTTATAGTATCCAGGGATGTGCAGGCTTATGTGGGTTAGCCATGGGAAACGCAGGGTTACAGAGATTGGATAAAGGGCGTGGGTCTGGGTGGGATGGTCTTCGGAGGATTGGTGTGGACTCGATGGGCCGAATGGCATGCTGCTACACCGTAGGGATTCTATGATTCCAATCCCATTTTCCAGCACATCGTTGGATGGATTGAACACATTCGATGGGCTGAATGGCCTACACCAGCAATGGAATAGCCCAAAGCGAATTTGTGACAGGAGGATGTTTTATGACTGATGACTGATGAACTAACTATTCCGGTCGGTGAGGATGTATTATTTGTTAAACTGAACTTCATGGAAGGAGAACCAAGCATTGAACTACACGAGGATAACGGAGCCCTTTCTTTATTGCTCCTAAATAATTCGATGAAGCCGGCCGCCAGTGGGACAGCTTGAAACTGCATTGCAAACGCAACCCCAGTCCTTCCACTAACTTCCCCAAGCGGACGCCCCGCATTATCGTCTTTGTGTCTGTGTGTGTGTGTGTGTGTGTGTGTGTATAGTGGGAGTGGTAGTTTGAACTCCATTCTGATTTCCAGCATCCGCAATTCTTCGGGGTCTGTCTGAGCTATATTACAACATGGACTGCCACGGATGTGAAAGCACACATTCTGCCGAGCTCCAAGGACTTCTTTTTAACATTGTGGACACTCTATCTAAAGCCAATTAATAAACAGAGGCAAGTGCATCTTGGATTTCCTAAGGCGGAATCACTTACTGAGGGACTCCCAAAAGCTCATGGTCACATTCGAACGTCTGACATGTTTGGAGTCCATTGCTAATTACTGTCAAGCTTTCTCTTTCCCAGCAACAGCTCCTGAAGATACATTTTAGCTCCAATGTTTCATGTCAGGTGATGATTCGAACTAAAAAGAAGTTTTTTTCTCTATAAAATCAGCAATTATTCGAATGCCATAGCCAATGGTCTTCTTTAGCTGGACTGGGCTAGTACGTTCGATCTTCGCTTAAA
Organism: Stegostoma tigrinum; assembly: GCF_030684315.1. Lineage (NCBI taxonomy): Eukaryota > Metazoa > Chordata > Chondrichthyes > Orectolobiformes > Stegostomatidae > Stegostoma > Stegostoma tigrinum. Next base: position 10,833,339 of record NC_081390.1, on the reverse strand, counting down.
TCAGACGCATTTCACCATATTTACAGTGGTCATATTTTACAAAGACCTCAGTTGCAGCATGGTTGTGTTGGTAAGTTGCCAGTGGAACGCTTTCCTTAACTGCCCCGTACCGACTAATTCGAACAATCCCAACGCTGTTAACTTTCTGCGCGACGAAAAGCGAGCGGGAGGATTTATTTGCTCAGTTTAACTGCTGAACCGTGTACTCCAGGCCAATTAACATTATGAGGCTGGAGGGCACCTAGAATAAAGAGGTTAGATGAAATTAAAGCCAGTCACCTTGACTAATATGCCACTTACGTTGAGGAGATGTGTGAAAAAAAAATGTTTTGTTCCGGAAACTCTTTATCCAAAAATAAAAAAATGAGTGAAATAGAACAACTTTGGGAATGCCAAATTTTAATGTTTTCAAAGACCATAACAGGACTGGTTCAGTAACTGTGTATGCACATAAAGTTTGTTTTAATGAATAAAGTATATTTTCTTGCGAAAATAAATTCCTTAAGAACAACTTGAGAGCTTCAAGCATATTTATTTACAATACACTGCACAACTGAATCCATTTTATTTCAACACCTGCCTGATTAAAATTAGTGTTCACACCCAAAATAACATCTTGCAGTTTCCAGGAAGAATTGCTTATTTTTTTTGTGACCGGCGGACGAGAGTCTTGCCTTCTTTCCTACAGGCTGTTTGAACGTTTGCACAGAACTTGTCCGCTGCCGAGAGTGCAGGACCGAGACTGTGTGTGAGATGAGGCCAGGAATTAGCACACTGTACATTCTGAAGGAGAAAAAAAAGGGGGGGGGGAAGCGTGGATCGTTACTATCACATTTTATTTACCACTTCCAACACGAAACATCATTTTTTTTTCGTTCGACCGGCGAAATTGAGCCGTAAATCATATTAATACCTCTCGTTAAAGGTTCCAGGATTGGTGACTCAATGAGCAGCGTGGATAAGATGAGGATTCATTTGCGGATCCACTGCAGACCAGCTCAGACCGACCACGGCGTCGCACTTGTCCTACGGTAAGTTGTCTCTAGCTCGATTCCTCTATTTTCCATAAAACCCACATGGGCAGGACAAGAGGGGAGGGGCTGGCGAGAAACAGGATGGAAGGCAACCTTTCTCAACAGTTGTCTGACTCTGGGCGTCTTGCAGAGGTCATAAAGTAACTTTATTTTCAGCGGTGCATAAATTAATTACACACATTTAATAACCAAAATATCATTACATTCAACCCCTCCGCCACCCCTTAATATAGTAAAGGCTTTACGCCAGGGAAATGCTTAATAGGGCAGGGGGCTGTAACAAGCTATTACAGAGCAATTATGCACCATTATACTCGCCGCTTTTTTATTGCATTTTATGTGATTTCGCTCAATCCCCATCCCTAACTTAAAAAATCTCAGGCAGTACTTATTTGCAGAAGATGAGCTGCCTTCATTTGTCCTCTCTAATGCAATTGAGCGAATGTAGATATATTTTAACGCCCCCACCCCACCTCAGTCCACGTATATGGAGGAGAAGGGGAGCGGTGAGAGCGGGATAAACTTCTGTAGCTTCCCTTCATCAAAATTCTGGGACATCGCCGTGAGAGAGGGATCAAGAGAACGTCCGTTTTGGAGCTCCTAGTTGGCTATTGCCAAAGCCCCAGTCACATCGTGGTACAACCCCCGCCGACTTCTAACTCAATCCGTGTGTGGGAGCTGGAACAATATTTTTCCTTTCAAGGGGAGGCGTTGCGACTGTCGAGGCAACATCAGCAGCAGCGCGGATGTCTGCTTGCGTTCCCCGAGAGCTAGGGCAGGATATTTTCGGCAATGTTTTCATTTGGCGCTTGGAAGATGAAGGAGAGACAGAGATAGAGAGAGTAGGGGTGAAAATTCCGCTCTGCTCGGAGGGAAAGAGAGACAGATGACGTCCCGGACCACGTGTACATTTTGGCAAAACCCAAGGGACCTATCGAAGTTACTCACAGAAGACAACGCTGGAAATAATTAGATTAAGGCCAATTACGCGAGAGATTATAAAAGCAAGTTGCTAAGCGGCTGGGCATGTTAGACAGATAAAGACATTTGGTCAGATGCTCGCTGAAGGCTAGGTAATCTCTGCCAGGAAGCTTATTCCTTCCGAGCCCCGCTATCTGCTCAGCTTCAGTCCAGACGCAGGTATAGTTCACATTTTGTTTTTTTTGTTTCTCAATTGTGGCGGAAGCAGATGTCAAATTACCTTGCTTTCTTTCTCTCTCTCTCTCTCGCTCTCTGGCGGGGTAAACTTTGCCTCAGAAGCAGCTGACTGGCTTCTGTGTTTTGTTTTGTTACAGACTCCGCAATGTTTTATTTCCACTGTCCACCGCAGTTAGATGGGGAGTGTTGCCGGACGAATTCGTGTACGTATGTTTACATGTAAATTCATTACCTATCCACTGCCTGATCTCCAGAGCATAGAATGTTTGACATATTGCGCGTACACACACACGCACATACACTCATAAAATCACAGACGCGCAATTACAGACATCCGATTTAGGAATGAAGGCATTATCCGGCTGACAAAATCGAATAAACACGAAATGCCCCAGAAAGTATAATCTATTTATAATATATTTGATTTGACCTTAAACGTTATTTTAAACCAGTGTTAACAGACAATGCCAACTTTTCACATGTCCCCGTTTCTACATCGTGTGTCTCGCGATTTGAAATTCGCTGAGCCTTGGGGACTATAACTGTGTCAAAGCAAATGCAACTGCATGGGCTGGAGCGTTGGCGAAGCAGACAGCATTTGTAAACAGATGTAACGTTGGCGTACAATCGACGGCGCTTGCAGCGTTAATCAGTTTCCTTACACATCCGGTAGATAGATTACTCGTCCCATCTATGACTTCGCGTTTCGTATGTCTACTGCTTATCATATAATTGGTTTTAATCTTAAACTATTTGGACGTTTTGTACAACTATTGGCGCATACTGCGTTGTAATGGGTAAAGTCTGTTGCAGGGCTGTCCTCTCAGTCTATACTCTGATGTATTTTGGTGCTAGTATGAGTGAGTGCTGGTCCCAGCAGTATATTACCACCTGCTTCCCCTCTCTGTGGATATATACACACACACAAAAACCCTTTTTTTGCCTGAGGGTTAAAATAGGCTTTTACCATCGCAGATGTTTGGTGTCATGCTTCTTATCAACGCTTTAGAACGTGGTCACGCTCCTCCCTTCCCTAAAAGGTCTGCATCAATCTTTTATGCTGTTTTGCAAACAAATTATAAACAAGGGGAGTCGGGTAAGTGGTGGTGGGTGATGTAGAAATGGTTTAGAAATACTCACCGTCTGCCAGCCGGAGGTTTGGAAGAGAATAAACAGTCAGTAGGCGACGGATAGTCAAATCAAATAAGGGCCAAATATCTTTCAGGATTGGCTTTGAAATATTGAGGAATTTTCTTTTCTGGTAAGGGGCTCTAACACTTAAGGGAATAATTTGAACAGGCGCTTTCTTTTGGACGAATTCCAACCTTTGGAAACTGTACATTAAGCTCAACACTGGAGTGACCCTGTTGACAATCCCTATTTGACTTGGGTTACCCCCTGAACCTGCTTGATAAAGTCCTTCGGGGTGGAATTTTTGCTAGTTGCTGGGCGAAATTAAACGTGCATCTAAATTAAGAGCTTTTTTCTGTCTCTCGTCCAGGCTATTAAAGCTTCTCTTTGCATTACCCCCCCTCCCCCTCCTCCCCCAGTGAATTCCGGCGGGTTTGGCGGACACAGTACCAGCGATTTTGACGACGGTTTTCTACGCCGAAAGCAACGCCGGAACAGAACGACGTTTACCCTTCAGCAGGTCTGTCCTGCCTCCCGCACCTGGAGGCGAACGACGCTTAAAGTGACTTTCAAAATCCGGGAGAAGATTAGGGCTCACTTCCCCCCATCCCTCCCCGCCACAAATCAACCCCTACTTTGAACGCAATGAAGGGCGCAAGTGTGGAACGGAATTTTTTTTCTCTCTTTCAGCCAGACTCATTCCACTGACAGTTTTGCTTTTTTTGCGTGTTCTCTTCAGACTCCGGTCTGTATCAAATCGAATGTTACTGGCACCCGAATCTGGCAAGGTGTTGATTTGGTGAGATATTACTTCTCAAACACAGCAAACGCAGAATGGCCAGTGCTGTGGAAATGGAAATTAGAACAAAAACAAGTTGGGCAGAAAGGAAATCCCTCAGCCGCTCCACAGATGCCGCTCAGTTTCTTTGCAGCTTTTGTAGGGATTTTGCCGAAATTTAGTCACAACAAATAAAAACCGAAAGAACTGCTGTAAATCAAACAAAGATTCGAAATTGCTGGAAAAGCTCGGCAGGTCTGGCAGCGTCTGTGGCGAGAACTCAGTTAACATCCCGGGTCTAGTGACCAGTTCTGAGGAAGGGTGCCTGAACCCGAAACGTTAACTTTGATTTCTCTCCACGGATGCTGCCAGACCTGCCGAGCTTTTCCAGCAATTACTGTTTTCGTTTGTGTTAGAATCACAACTGTTTGCGATTTTTAATGTTGGTTCCTTTTGGGGTTTTTCAAAGATGCAGTCACGCTGTCTCTTACCACTCTTTCTCTCCCGCGCTCACTCACCGCCCACCCCCGCTTCAATCCCTCATCTTCCTCTTATCATCCCCCTTTCACATCCTCCTCTTTAACGCCCTCTCTTTTCAAACCCATCTCCCTCTCAATCACTCTCTCTTAACCACACTTTCTTTCTCTGAGCCACACTCCCCCTCTGACCCTCGCTCGCTCTCACCCTTTCTCTTTCACCTTCTGTTTTTCATCCTCGCTCACCCTCTCCCTCTCTCCCCCCCCCCCCGTCCATCTCCCACACGCACACCCTCTCTGTCTCCCTCTCTAGTTAGAAGCTTTAGAAGCCGTTTTTGCACAGACGCATTACCCAGACGTATTCACCAGGGAAGAGCTCGCAATGAAGATAAATCTCACTGAAGCAAGAGTTCAGGTAAATCATCTTTTAGAAAAAGAGCTGAGCGTTCAGACTTTGCGCGACTGTCAGTGTAAAGTGCATATTTGGCTAGAGATAAAACAAATGAAAGACTATCTGTCATTTATGTGATGCACTTTAATAACGTCAACATAATGTGGAATATTAGATTAGGTTGATTAATCGGTCATTCATAATTAACTAGTGATAATGTTCTACACTAATTTGTCCGTGTCTCTAAGGCACTAAATTACATCAATGCACATCCATTTCCTTGCATCGGAAAAAGCTCCAAACTACCTTTTAAAATTGGAACACAAACTGATTTTGAGATTGAACTAAATAAAAGCAGGAAGCTGCAATGCAATCTTGAGTTAGCAAGTCTGTAGCTGCATACACGGGAACACTCAGGCCTGAATGTAGATCCATTAAACAATAACTCCCTCCCCTCCTCCCCATTTTTAATAGGGGACTTGCACGCACGCATTTATGAATCTTTCAAATTTGCGCAGGGTGAGATTTGCGAGCCAACGTAATTGTAAGTATTATAATTGTATGACTCGAGTCCCTGAGGGTCACCGTGCTATCGTTTAAAACACAATAAATGGAGGGAGATAATGGAATTCATTGCTCTAAATTAGGGATTGTAAACAGATTATTCTTCTTTAAACGGATTAAGGGATCCTGCTTATTAAATCTAGCCATGAAGTCGCGTTCACAGGGAGGCGTTATTATTTTCGAATGGGATCCTTGTTTAGATATAGTTTTAAGTGCTCACTGAATGTCGCCTGCTCTCCTACTGCCGGGGAACGGACTGTAAATTAAGATAAATGCAGCAATTAGGGGGTATTCAGGACCGGCGGATCATGACTTCATGCTGGAAGGTGTAAGGGTGAGATAGGAAATTGAGACAATTATTCTGCAAACAGCGTAGCAGAATGTTTTGAATCATTCTTTTATTCCGTGTCCCTGATTGAAGGCAAAAACCAACTGACAAACAAAACAAAAATCACGCCAACCCCCTCCTCACAAATATAAAACGCAGCAAAGGTTCAGTAACCCACTAAAATATGATTAATGCGTTAGAAAGCCGAGCCTTAATCGAGGCTGATGTTGTCAAATAATCACTAAATAGGAAATAAACGACTTCATCATGCATGTTACTCAGAAGCAGGCTAACTGTCACTGGAAAGTCATTAAAATATGATAATGAAAAATTGCTCAATTAAATGTTGTTATAGCCAGCGACCTTCATTCAATTACGATGCAAGAAGTTGTCTGCATCTGGTCCACACTTAACTGACCCAAGTTTACATGATTATAAAGTCATTAATATCATTGTGGAGCTAACTGCAATTTGAAATCGCCCACATATACCTGACTGGGGAGATTGTGGGGGAGTTCTGTCTGATGGAATCCTGGGGCAAATTGAGGGAAAAACCTATTGAATTCCAGTTTATAAATCTGATTCCTATTTATTGCTTTATGGCTGAGCGTGGCCCGTTAACAAGGAGACACCGCCTTTCCCCGTGTAAACTGTCATAAAGTGGAAAGGCGAAACCGTTCGTTCCGGACGGTTTGGGAATGACAATGAATTAGGTTGGGAATTGCAGAAAGTGTGTTAGAAGCGTTGGGACTTGGTGCAAATCTTAGCAATACCAGCCCGTTATATTGCAGACACACAAAAAACAACGGTTTGGACAAGAGCTTGTCACCTCTTCAAAACACGTGAGGTCGTGCAATTTCATTCAGAAGATATTGAGCGTTAGCCCAGCCCCCTTAATAATCCGTGCCCTGGCATCAGAACTTGCATTTGTTCCGCAACCATTAGATGAATATCATAGAGCAGGAACGGGGAGGGTGTGCGGGAAGAAAAGGAAGTTCCAGAGTTGCACTGGATCCAGTTTGTTTTTTTGTCTGTCCATTGTCCCGGCAGGTTTGGTTCCAAAACCGAAGGGCGAAATGGAGGAAAACAGAGAGGGGCAATTCCGATCAAGAAGCTGGGAAGGAGATTGCAGCCGAAGGTTCGCCTCCCATGAGAAACCTAAATTCCCCCTCTCCCATGGAGCCGACTCGGGGCAAAAAGGATTCATTAGAAATGCAACAGAAGTAAGAAGGGCAGGGGGCGTGCAAATCTGCAGTTCCACGGAGCGGGGTGGGGGGGGGGGGGGGGGCATGTGTTTGGGTAAAAATGTGCATTTTAAAATCGTCCCGTTAACGCTCGGTTTGTCTTTCAGCCTCGGCAGGACGGTAGGTCCTTCGGCCCCTTTCTTCCCCTCCTGCTTGCCCACGACTCTGCTCAACACGGCCACTTACGCCCAAGCTCTGACTCAAGTTGCAACGCTGAAGGGTAAGTTTTGGTTTTGTTCTTGCAGATTCATTTCAACGGCTGGCCTGGGCAATAGTCAGTCATACAGCCTGGTGCAAAACGAAGAGGTTACATTGAAGTTTAATTGAATTAAGCCAACTTTTAGGACAAAAAAGGTGGGAACTGGGGAAATGCGTGATCCAAACTCTGGTATACGCAGAAATAAAAACTGAAACTGCCAGGAAAAAAAAGTTCCTCAGCTCCGAGGAAGGGTCACTGAACAGGAAACGTGAACCATGATTTTCTCCTCCACAGATGCTGCCAGACCTGCTGAGCTTTTCCAGCAACTTTTGCTTTTGTTTCTGATTTACAGCATCCGCAGTTCTTTCGGTTTTTATTTGTGTAACCAGGACGGCTAAGGACGCGTGAATCTGTTTCCAATGCTGTTAGAGCAGCTTTGTATACTCCAGTAGTGTTCCAGCTTCCGGCAACCCCGAATTAATCGTGCTGAGATTCAGCTTTGAGCTGCCCTCACTCTGTCCTCCACCTTTTAAACCCGTTCACTCCTCTGAAAGACAACGAGCCAAATTAGACACCGAATAACATACTGCGCAGCTTCATCATCCATCGAACCTGTCAGCGATCCAGGGGAGATCTGACGTGACCCTTTTATGGTCGTCAGTATCTTTCCACTGGGCTTTGTGACAAAAGCGGCCGGTTTCACATCCCGCCCTCGCCAACCACACCCAACATGTTCCGCACAGCACTAGGTACATCCTTAAAACGAGAATGGAGTCTCTTCTGACGTTGTTTCGGAGCAATTTGCGCGGAACCAGCATCCAATAGTAACCGAGAAAGCAGGCAACCCGACTCCGCAGAATAAGAACGGCTAGATTTCAGGGAAGATTTCTGATATGGTTTCCTCCTGGAGGGAACGACCCTCTCTCAACCGCCACTCCAATTGTTTCCCCTATCAAGACCCTGAAATGACGCCCCACTCTTCATTCAATCCATTTACTACAATTCCAATCAACACAGCCTGTTGAGTTGGACGAAAGGTGACATTCAGAACCAGTGTGGATTTTTGCAAGCGCCGTCTTCCGACTGTCATGCTGAGCGTCAACTATCTGTAACTAACATATAAGACAAGCCTGTGAGACCTGTTACTCATTAAAATCAAATTTTAGGAAAGTACGGAGTTTGTTGTGGTGATGTGGGTCCTTGTATGGAACACACCTTTGGTTCCATTCCGCGTTCGTTACAGACCTGCCAAGTATACGGAGTTAATATAACACTGTCATTGAGAGGCAGCGCAAATAATTAATATGTGAAGCTACATCTCGGTTCGAACAAGTGAGTTCTTGTTACCCATTTAAAACTTCATAATAAATTCCGATAAAAAGAAGTAATCGAAAATGGTAGTTTTAACTTTCGTGATTTAGACAATGAAGTTAAAACTCACTAGAAAAGAGGAAACATTTAAAATGTCAAACCAAAATCATTAATTGCTCCTGATTGGAATGAAGAGTTATAATTGTATTTCTATAAACTAAACATGGCACATGTAGAAATAGATAATCTTGTGTACCTCGGTGTCTTGCCATCTACCGCTAGTCGCTGGCTGCCGGCTGAATGAAACCACAATGTAGTTTTTTTTCGTTGGTAACAAGTTTGATGCTGGCTTCTTGTTAACTGCAAGTGACGTGTTTATTGTGTGGAGACGAACTGCAGACTCCGAGTCCCAAACAACACTAAAGTACGAGCAGATCTGTAATGTGTCCCAGATGATGCCACTGGAGAAAGGAGGCACATATGCGAGTGTTTCTCGTAGCGATGGCATTGTTCTCTCCAATGTCCCATTTGTACCCAATGAATAACTTCGTTGCAGTTACACAGTCCTCAAAAGTGTGAAAAAAGTGATCTCCTTTTTTGGTCCATAGACTCGAATAAGGCAAAGGAGTGGGCAGAATATAAACATGATATAGTTTTATTCAAAACACTGTGACAAGGTGTTTTGTGTCTTCAGTGAGCTGCTTAAGGTTCTGATGGCCCGAGTCAAAGTATGATTATGAAAGCAAAACACCGCAGATGTTAGAGATAATAAAATAAAATAAAAATGAAGTGGTAGAGAAATACAATAGATCTGGCAGCATCTGGAGAGAGAAACAGAGTTAACAATTCATCTCCCAATATGATTCATCTTGAAGCGTTCTATGACTGTGATTATGCTTGTTAAAAATTTTTTTTGATGCACTGGCTGAAAGTTGGCTTTATATCCGAAAGTTGAACATAATGAGCCATATGGTTAACTTAAGTGTTGATGTTAGACAAATGAATGCTTGTTTTTGGCAGAAGGACCATTTTAGGTCTAATGAGAGTCTACTCTGCTATTTGATGATTAGAAAATTAACATAGTGTTGATGTGGAGAAATAACATTGCTCGAAAGCCCAAATGGGTCTGTCAATCTGCAGCACTTAAGGAATGGACATTGAGGACACAGTCTTTATTTTAAATAATGAGAAACCCATGTGAAAGGATAAGTTTCCTAGTGCACCAAAGGAAGAGAAGATTCAGTTATAGAAAAGTAATATAGCTGACACCAAATATACAATGCAATACGGAATTATCTTTCCAAAGTGAGGCTACATTTAATATCAAATAATCCCTGTTCCGATCAGCCTTATTAACACAAGACCATATCATTTCCTTTTTGTAAAATGTCCTTTTTTTTACTGGAATCTTCATGAGATTGCATTCTTACATACTGGACTTTTTTCTGAAAGGTAAAGTATGGTTTTTTTTAATCAAGTTTCCGGATTCTTTCCATTTTGACAATATACAATACTTTAGAGTCTTTTTCACAAACGTTTTTTTAATTCCAGTCTGGAACAGTCAACCTTAACATTATTCTTGAGCTGAAACTCTCCTGTCCTTTATGGTTAACATTATATAGACTCAACGTGAGCTTAGCTGCATTTCCTCTATGCATGCTGCACATTGTAGCAAGAGCTGAGTGCTAGTTGTGTGTAATTCTCAATATATAACTTGTCAACACTTTAGAACTCACATTTCAAGTTTGATATGGTATGACTCCCATTCTGATTATTGGCATCATCTCTCCATCCCTTTGTTTTTTTTTCAATCAGCATTAACTAAATGTAACATGAAATATGATGATCCATAAATGGACACAAATTAACTGGAGGTCAAACATTATTTTGGAATGATCCATACAACGACTTCTGGGTAAATAAAGAAATATATATCCACTGAACACAAGAACACAGATATTCACCTTTAGTTAGACTGTCCTAGTTTTCTGTGTCTCTGTTTCTATTCAAGGGCCATTGGTCAGTGTTGAATAATACATATGGGTTCAAGTATTTCTTTTTGTAATTATGGCATGTATTTGCTTATACTGGGTATGGCTGAGGTGTCCAAACTGTGGCCATAGATCACATACTCCCAATCCATTTCTACCTGTTTGTATTTCATACTCAGTGCTTTGTTCCTTTTGACTACTAGGCTGGCAAAACTTCTTGCGGTCTCACTGGACAAGCTTGGGATAATATGTTGCTTAAAGTATAGACAAATTATTTAAAAGTGCATTGTGAATGACAAATGGTTATTAGCATTGTGAGTTGAAATGGGGGTCCAGAATCTCAGTTTTAAAGCTATTTCCATTCAGGCAAGTTAAATATTCTTAAGAATGTGGCCAAGAATGCAGTGCCAAAGAATTACTTTATTTGAAATCAGTGCCAACATGCAGGATGCCCTGTCCCAAAATTATTGTTGTGAAATTGCTTTGATGGATCAAGTCATTGCATTAAACTATAATCCCAAATGGCTTCTAATCTAACCTGATATTGTTTTGAAGTTGCTTTTTGATGCAGTAGTTCATGAAATTCTGCTCAAATCTCTCCTCCTTTAAACAACTTATTTTTTTCTTATTATTTCATTGAAGAATCGGAGTGATTTCTCTTATCGCTCCTGCACCTTCTATCCCTGGTATTTTCTTCCAAGGATCTATAGTAGGAACCTTCCACTTCTCATTGAGATGTGCCTTCAGTGATCTTTTTCACATGCCCACTGGTGCCCAGCTCTGGTTCCCCATTACTCTCTTGACCTTTCACTGTCTCTAAACTGTCAGATTGTTTGTTAGTAATGGATAAGTAGAATTTCACTCTAATTGCAAAGTACAATATTTTTGTTCCTGTTCACAAACTCTGTGCACTGACTCCATCTAGCACCCTAGCGCTGTCAGAGGCTGAAGAAAAACTTTTCCAACCATCCTTGACTCTGAGCTGAGCATTCTGTCACATCTGCACCATCACTAAGACTGTACACATTTACCCCTGTGACGCCACCTAATTCCCCTCTAACTCCAGCCCTTTGGTGATGGAATTGTTAGATTTCAGACTTCAGTACTTCAATTTGCTCCTCATCAGCCTCCTTGGTCCAATCCTTCTTCAATCTGAAGTATTCTAAACAATGCTGTAAGTGTCCTAAGTTGCCACAATTCCTACTCACTCATACTCCTCTGTGATTGGTGATCTAACCAATGCGTTTGAGTTCAAAATTCTTTTCCATATTCTCAACTCTTTCAGTAATTCCACCCCTCCATATCTCACTTCCAGTCTTACAGCAACAACCACCAACTTCGAAACAAGATGCCGAAAATCACTGTGCTCCACCAATTTTAGACTCTGGGCTATTCCTGATTTTAACTGCTCCACCATAGTTAGCTATGCCATCAGTTAAAATGGCCCAAAGCTCAGAAATTGCCTCCAAATGTTTCTCCACTTCTCCACTTAAATTCCCTCCAAATATTTCTCCACTTCTCTACTTCTCTCCTTCAGTAAGATTTTCCTGAAAAATGACCTATTTCACCAAACTTCTTGGGATAGTCTGGGTTCATTGCCAAATTCCATTTTGTATAGCACCTCAAGTTATTTGAATAAATTAGAGACAATGTATTTAAAGTGCTTTTGCAGAAAGTGTCAATTTTCTAAAGTAGTTCCTTTTGCAGAATTCACTCTTCACTAGGCTGACAGAGAAGCAAAATATTAGTAACTTTTTATTTGATTCAAGAAATGGAAAAACTTTTAATCTCCTCTCACACAAGCTTCATGATCCAGCAATTTTCTTCATTGTAATTTGTGATACTTCATTGTGATTCGAAACCTACAGCATTGTTTGCTCATAATCTCATGAAATTTGCACCCTGTTGAAATGCCCAATCACTCACTGCTGAGTTTGCTTTGGGTGACTAACTTTGAAGCAGTTAGATGGGGAATGGCTAAGGTTGTTGCCCTATGTTGCTTCTGTTTTCAAATTTATTATATCCGTTTAAGAATATTGTTAAAAGATACTCAAGACACATTGTTTTCAAGTCCTAAAATGTTGTTGTAGGTCAGATTTCTGTGTGAATGTTTAAACTTTGTAGAATGCAGCTTTTCCATGCATGAACATGCGTAATTAAGATGCCTGTTTTTGTTTTTAGGAAATTCCCTGTGTTCCTGCTGTGTGCCAGACCCAATGGGTCTCTCATTTTTGCCCCCCTATGGTTGCCAGAGCAATCGAACAGCTAGTGTGGCTGCATTGCGCATGAAAGCTCGTGAACACTCTGAGGCAGTGCTCCAGTCAGCCAACCTGCTTCCGACAGCCAACAACAGCCCTGCTGTTGGACCGAAACCCTCCTTGGATACTGACCAGGAGAAGGCCAGCCATCCCAAAGAGAAGATTGAGGCTGAACGGAATGTATGAGGGCAAGGAGAGCGAACCATAACTGTAGAGATAACACTTAAGATCACTTTATGGCATCACTGTGAATATTCTCACAGCTGTAAAGATATTGGATCCACCATATGATCAAGACATGACACCATCTGTACAAAAACAAAGACGCTCTTACCTGGGTCAAAGCCAAAAAGATGTATATAAATGAATTCTGGATCTTTTGCAATGCAGCGGTTGCCTTCCTTTTTTCTTTTAACCATGTTTATTCCACTCTTGACTACATGGGAAGATTATCACATGCTAGAATTGCCTTGCTCTAAAACTGTGCAGCAGGTACTTAAGGAGAAAATGCATGAGATCAACAAATCCACTTCCTCAGACCACAAGCAATTTTATATATTCCCTTTTTATAATGCAATGGGGAAAGAATATAATCTCTCGCAGGTAAGTGAGTATAGATCAAGTAAAAGAAAACAAAAAGCACCTGCTGGTTGTTTGCTAAATTTGCAAATACAAGTGGTTGTTCTGGAAGAGGTGACCTTCAGTGTGCAATAAAGCTGTAAGCTTCTATGTCATTATGATACAGTAGATTTCTATTAAATGGATAAACTGTTAACAGGAATTCATTTGAAATATTAATAGCACAATCTCTGGTATACTTTCACCGCAACAAAAGGATTTATGAATTTAATTTTATGCTGTTAATTTTAGCTTGACATTCTGAAATATGAAAACACTCTAACAGATACAAGCAGTGAGACACTACAGGACCGTACATATTGTGAACCATAAATACAACTAAAACACGTTTTTGGGAAGAATAAATATTGTATTCATTGGTGAGGAAGTCGTAGTGAAGGGACAATAGGCACGCCAACCCTAAAACTGAATGGAATCTTTCATTACTGCTAATTTATTTTGGCTGAAATTCTCACTAGTCAGATTTTTTCACTGAGAGTAGTTTAGTGAGCACACCACAGGTCATGTCTTCTGGAACATCATCCCTTAAGCAGCCTCTGTCTTGGATTACTGGTCATATTCTGGGACAATCCATGCATCCCAATTTATAATATCACCTATTTTTCTCCGAAACATGACTTAGGGCATAAAATTGAACTTTACTCAATCTCGGCTCCCATAGCCTAACTTTTAATTGTTTTATTAAATTTGTATTTCCAACAGAAAGGTACATAAATAAATGAACTGTTGAGCAAATTAAGAATACTTAACAGCATTGCATCCGAAAAGTAGTTACACTGATTAAATTTTGTGTCCTTGAGGATTTTCAGGAAATTACTTTTGATCGTCAATAACACAATTAAGTAAACTACACGCACATTAGCATGAATAATTGATAAGAAATTATGTATTACCACGAAGTACTGATTTAATAATTCATGATGCGACACTAGTGACTGTTGCAGTCCTAGATAACGTGGAATTCTTGCCTGATGCTTGAGGCAGTGTGCAATTACAAGGGTTGGAAGGTGGAAGGTTGTGTATTTATGATGCATGGTTTAACCTCTTTGTTAAAAAAAATAAATTAATAAAGATTGAAAAGTAATTGGGATGGCTCAATTTATTTAACAGGACAATAAGCATAAGATGAAGAATTAAATCATGCCACAAGTCTGTTCCAATAATCCATGCTCTTGAAATGTTAACACACACGTGAATCTATTTTATTAACTGCAATTTTATCCCCGCATATTTTGCTTCTGAAAGTGCAGTGAGCCTGTGAGTTATATTTTGGAAACGCAATGCTTTTCAAGTTTTTTTTTTTTTTGCATTGATTCTGATCAATTGCCCAATCAATTCTGAACATCCCTCCTGAAAATCGTTAAAATACTTCACTTTTTGTTAAATGCAATGAATGCTGCAGTATCCTGATACAGTAAATCCTATCCTGCTCATTCAGCAGCATTGTAAAAGCCTAGACATTATCCCACTCTGGTTTATCGAATATCATTTCTGACTTGTTCATCAGTTATATTTCACATTTCAACTCTTCTGATGTTCAGTTGTCTTTACTGCCAATCACTTTATTTAATTATTTAGACATAGTTTTCTTGGAGCTTTATGACTATTTGCTTATAACCATATGGGTGCACAGGCTTAACAAAATAGCTTGGAATTTAAGCTGTTTGCTATGCGAGATGGGAAGACCTGGAATTCTGTTTGAAAAAAGTTACTTGGTGGAAGTTTAAAAACCTCCCTGCCAGACCTCCTCAGATTTTGTGGAGGTATTGACTGAGTCCTTTGTTGCTGGTTGGTCTTTGGTCTCCTATCCAAATTATTGTATGAACCTGGCTTTCTAACTATGGGGATAACTGCAATTCTGTCCTAGCTGGATGACCTCATGGGTTTATGTATAAACATGGGACTCATATCAGGAGTGGGTTCTCTGTTGGGCTTTTCTTAATTTATCTTATCCTAACTCTGTTTGAGCTCGTGTAGTCAAGTGATCAAAATTTAGACCATATTATGCTTTATAGATCAGTTCTTCATCAGGTGGTAATGCTGGAAGTTTCTTTTCTACAATGATGAAGTCATTTTCATCGCTTTAAAAATGCTGTTTTTAAAGCCCCATTGGAAGAATGGGAATATTCACCACTTTTAACAAAGCCATTTCAGGCAATTGCAAATATGTTGTGTACAAAATTCAAGGCTCAGTCAAAGAATGGCTTGCCAATTTCATTTCCATGTAGGGAGACATCCGTTATTAAAGAGCATCTTTAAAATTCATTCTTGGAAAGTGAGTAGAGCTATAGAGTCACAGAGCATGGAACCAGACCCTTTGATCAAACCAGTCCATGCTGAACATGTTCCCAAACTAAACTAGTTTCATCTGTCTGTGCTAGTCCCATATCCCTCCAAAGCTTTCCCATTTGTGAGCCTATCCAAGATGTCATGACTATTGTCAAAAATGCGTCACTAATTATCCATGAAGATTGTGGGTGGTGGGAGGTGGGGGCAGCGTTGTCTTCTTGAAGACCACGTGCTAACAATGCGTTTAAAGGGGGCAATTCCATCACCTTGACCCCACAACAATGAAGGAACAGTGATTATAAACCACTATTAGGACAGTGTGCGACTTGGAGAAGAACTGGTTTCAAGCGCTTTTCCATACATGTGCTTCCACGTTTTCTTCGGGGCTGGATGCTTCCAATTCAGAAGGTGTTGGCAAGGAAGCCTTGGTAAGTTTCGACAGTGCATCATGTAGGTAGTGAACAGTGCAACATTGATTCCTCCCTGAGATTCCATCTCCATTCATATCCTTCTCTATGCCATTTATCATTTGGGTTGTAGAATTAGAATGAGGATTTCAGCATGTCATTAGCGATAATATACAGGTATACCATCTATTAAAGTTGGCCTTAGAACATCAAAATTAAAAAAAGATATGTTTATTTCAGTGCTCTGGAAATCTATTAATCTATAAGTTTTAAAAAGGCATACATGTAGAAAATCACTCCAGTCTTATGTCTCATTAAAACTCTTTTTGTTACTTCCAAAGTTTTAGAAGTTGGGGACAATTCCTCTCTGGTTTCAGCATATTGATATATTGAAAGCTTTGTAAGTTCTTAAAGTCTGATGCACTTCATGGTACGGAAGAGTTCAGTCTGATGGGAAAAGTAGATCATGGTTTAAAGTCTAAAGAATGGAGTTTCACTTATTCTGGTGGATGGGGTGGGGAAAGGAGTGACTTTAAGTTACATCACGTCAATATTACAAAAGCTTTTTAACTTGTCGTCAGAGGTACGTATTTATCTATTTGATCCAATGATTCTTGGGTTTGAGACATTGCCCTGGGTTTTATGCCCACTGTTGCATATGTTTTTTGGCAGAGGGGAAAATGCTGAATATGCAAGATAGCTGGCTCACCTTCTTTCCTTCCACCAACAACTCATTTCCCCATGTTATGGCAGACAGCTTAGTACCCAATCATTTCTCACTCTGAGACTGCAATTCACCTGCTCTGCCACAGCATCCTAAGTGGTAGAAGATGAGTCAGAGTTATAAGGTAGTCTTTACAACACAGTTGGCTATAGGTTGGGAAGGAACTAGGGGTCAGCTACCTCCTTTGGGAGTTCCCTGTGCACCTGAGAAGCAACACTGCCCCCCGACCTTGATGATATCCTCCATACTTTGTACTGCCCCATCTAGCCTTCAATCCTGTCTCCACTTATCCTAGGCTGCCTTGAACTTGCCCACCCAAAACTTTCAGGATCTACCTAGATTTGGGATCTACCCTCAATCTCCAGGAAGCCCTTGATGTGCCAACACCACTCACTACTGAGTTCTGGTGCTGCTGGATCTACTGGACACCAGGTCTAAGGGGCCAGTTGTCCTATCACTGAGAGGCTGAAGTCCCACTCTCAGTGAGTTTAGCTGTTCTCCCCCCAGCCATGCATCGTGTTCAGGCTGCATGGCATCTGGGATATTTGCTTCTGGGATACTTTTAAGGTTGCAATAGTTAAGTAAATAGACTTTTGATGAGCAAGGAGATGAAATGATATTGGAGTTGGCAGGATTACGGAGTAGTCAGTTCAGCCTGAACCATATTGTGTGGTTGAACTGACATTTCTGCTCTGAGTTGGACAGCCAACTTTCTTTCCAGTGGCAGAGTGGGTGGGGCAGGCCACCTCCATCATCAAGCTCAATTTTTGGGTCAGAAATGGATCATCAACATGCATCAAATGCTTCTCTCATCTGTCATCTGTGAATCAGTCTGCCAGCTTGTTTATTCAAGCTCCGAATATCTACATTATAATCTGACCAAGATCTCACAACATCATAATATTTCTCTTCAATTTGTGCCTACTATTCTGTCACTAAGCGCAAGATTATTTCAATGGAAGAAGACTTTTGTCACATTTCATAGTGTCCTTCCTGTTTAGCTGAAGAATCTTTATCACTAAACATACAAACAAGGAGCAGAAGGAAATCAGTTGAACCCTCAATCCAAGGTCATGGCTGATCTGATTGTAACTTCCAATCCACATTTCCACTTCGCCTTGGTAACATTTTTACTTCTTGATTTACAAGAATCTACGTACTGTTCCTCATAAATATTCAAAGATATTTTACCATCTTTCAGGAAGAGAGTACCAAAGACCCTGACCTCCGGTGAGCATCATCAATGCTCTAAATGGGAGACTCCTTAATTTTAAACACTGAACTTAGCTCTAGATTCTGAATAAGACAGCATGACTTCTCCACCTCAAGAGACTTCAGAATTTTATGTTTGTCTGCTACGTCACCTTACTCTTCTAAACTTAAAAAGAGGATTGATTGATTTGATTTGATTTGATTGATTTGGCTTACTGTCACATGTACCTAAGTACAGTGAAAAGCTTTGTTTGTGAGTGGTACAGGTAGATCATAGGGCAAAAAAAAATCTCGGACAGAGTGAGGCATAGAAGTTACACTGCACAGGACGTGTGCAAAGCAAGATCAACATAAACAAGACCAATGTTATTTGAATTTAGAGAGGTCCATTCGTCAGTCTAATTTTGGCTGGGAAGAAGCTGTTCTTGAACCTGTAGATGTGTGTGCTCAAGCTTCTGTATCTTCTGCCTGATAGAAGATGTTGTAGGAGAACATTACTGGGGTGGGAAAGGACTTTGGTGATGCTGGCAGCCTTTCTGCAGCACCAGGAAGTATAAATAGAGTCCATGGATTGAAGGTTGGTTTCTGTAATGGTCTGGGCTCTGCACACCACCTTCTGTAGTTTCTTACAGTCCTGGTCAGAGCAGTTGCCGTACCAGGCTGTTATGCACCAGGACAGTATGCTTCTTATGATGCATATCTAAAAGTTGGTGAGGGTCCTTATGGACATGTGGAATTTCCTAAGCCCCCTGAGGAAGAAGAGGCATTGTATGCCTTCTTGACAATTCCATCAATGTGCCAAGTTCAGGAATACAAGTCTAGTCTGTCTAAGCTGTCCTCATTTCAGGTATTAGTCTGCTAAATCTACTCTATATTGCTTCAATGCATTTACATGCTTATCTAAATAAGGAAACCAATACTGTTTTCAGTAATCCAGATGTGATCTCACCAGTGCCCTGTATAACCCCCATAATCTTCACACTTTTCTATTCAATTCCCCTCGCAGTAAATGATAATATTCTATTAGTTTTTCTAATTACTTGCTGTACCTGTATACTACCCTTTTGTGATTCATGCAGCAGCAAAGTTGAGGACTGCATTCATAAGGTTAAAGGGTCACCTTAAACAAAGATTCATTTCCTAAAGACTGTGTTTGTACTAAATAATGGGGTACTCTGTGTGTGATTGTATTAAACATGTCACAGTGAGTAAGCAGGCATGCAGGTACAATTGTCAGTGATGTGAAACAGGAGCCAACTCACAATAACACTTTATACCATATTGCACAACACAAAATTACCTCAAATCAATCTGATACTGCATTCATTTGTCCCAGAAACTGTGCACAATTAGAGTGGAAGGAACAACTCAAAAACATACATATATAAAGATATTGGAAGGATCCGTCATTTCTGTAACAATTGAATTGATTTCATTAAATAAAATCCATGTTTATAAGCTTAAACATACACTGAAATGAAGCAGTGACTTCATTTTTTAACGTTGTGCATTTCTGCATAATTTTCTAGGATAACAGGCAGTTTCTTAATGGCTTGGATAGTGACTTCAGGCATTTTGCTTTTGATGATAAAGACTGTATGAATGCTTTGTTTTTCATAGAGAGTGAAAAGTATAAATCAATAATGTGCATGGTAAAAACAGCTTTACCTTACTGTAGTTCAGGCATATGAAAAGAACAAAGACTAGTCTTCAGACGGATATTTACAGTGAATTTGACAAAGATTTACTCACCTGAGTTAGAAAATGTTAACATTAAAGAACATCTGTCAGAACCTCAGGGTGCCTAACACCTCCACAGACAACTGTACTTGTTCTTTTTCAACATAACCCCAAGTGCAATGTAGGAAATTTGACTGCCAATATGTGAACGGCAAGATTCGTGGACAGCGATAAGATAAACCAATCTCTTTTAATAATGTTGGGTAAGGGATAAACATTGACCGGTATATCAGAAGAGCTCTGCTGTCACTGACCAAGATAGTGGTGCTTTTGAAATTGCAAAGTAGCAATAAGACCGATGCACACCCATGAATGATTTAGCTTAGCCATCGCTTTAAGGATAAGAGGCCATTTCTTGCTGTGTAAGCATCTTTTATTCAATCAAGGTGGTCATCTGGATAAAAATAGCACAACTAGTTTTTCTACCAACCTCTGATTATGCGTGTTTGTGTGACGTTAGCATTTTCCTCCAAGCAGCTTCCACCTTTTTTCGGTGTATTGTGTGTGACTCCTAACCACCAACCTGTTACTTCTTCCGAGTTTATTGCCTGCTTGCTGAATTGTAAGGGGAGAAAGTCAGGGTTCATTGTCCCTAACTTGTCAACAAATGTGCCTTATTTAGTGTGTTAGGGTTTACTGATGCAGTTTGGCTCATTAGCAAGTCCAGCCAATAAGATTGTGATTTTGTGTTTAAACTGCCTTGCATTCCCCCTTGCAACTTCACCGTGTGACAAACCATATCAGCCATTTCCAGGAATGTTAGTAAGACATTGGTTTATCTGAGAGGATTTGTTTTCTTGGCTTCCTTTGAAAAAGGAGTCACAGCAAAATTAATTGCTCGCTAAGGCTCGTTCATCTCTAAAGATGCTGGTGGTTGAATGGACATAATTTCTTTTCTCCTATAATCCTCAGGTGGAAGTCTTCCACGGGTGCCAGAACAGTGTACGACACAATAGATAAGCTACCATTGACTGCTCAAGTTCAATAGAACCCAAACCTTCTCAGGGAAAAAAAAAGAAATACAGAGGAAGTAGTTAATAAGCACTGGTTTAATGTTCCTGTCTCCATTCCATGAAGATCCATATATGAACTACTGTACAGCCATCCTGGTAACCTAGGTCAATTTCTGTGCCTAGAAATGCTGTGAAGCACACACATGTTGGTAAGCAACCAGTAGTAAAACAAATTGCATTTTTTTGAGCAGTTACATGCTCATCAAGTTGAGGTGAGTGGGGACTTTCTTGTTTCAATAATGCACTGTCACAAACTGAAAGGTGAGGAAAAACACGGTCAGGTGAAAATGAAAGCTCCATATGCTGAAAACAAATGCTTAAGAAGAACTGGAAAATAAAATTTGTACTTCATTAGTGTGGCACTTCTGATCTGTGACTGTTATATTCCAGAGAGCCAGTTGGCTGAAAATAGAACTGGACCCAAACTTCATACATTTCTACAAACATTTTAAATACCGAACTACATAATACAATCATGTACCTCCTAACCTAACAGCTACAATTTCAGTCTGTGGATATTTATAGTTAAAGCCCACCACCTGCATACAATTAAACATTATTGATGTACACGGACAGAGGTTTCTGAGTGACGTTATGAAATTATGAGCAATCTTTGTGATATCTGCATTGAGACAGTCCAAATTCATGTCTAATAGAAATTTTACAACTGGAAACATTTAATAATGTAGGATAGGTGCAAACTGGGCTAGTCTTTCAATGGTGCCAACTTTCAGAAGAAACATTAAAGTGAGACTCCCATTGGTGCCTTCTGTGGATGTAAAAGATCCCAGGGCATTATTTTGAAGAAGAACGAAAGGCTCTCATGGTGTCTTGGGCAATATTTATCCCTCAATCAACATCATTGAAAAATCAGCTTATTGGCTCATTAATCTCACTGTTGTTCCTGGGATCTAACAATATGAAAACTGAAGAGTGCATTTCTTTACTGTAACCAAGCTTTAATTAGATGGGAAGTGCTTTTGAATATATTTAGGCCATGAAAGGCGTGGCATAAATATGCTCCGTTTATTTCCTGTACCACACAGTTTCTCAACACTTTTGCTGCCAATTCTATCAGTTATGTTTACAATAATGCACCGGTCTGACACTGATTTTGGAGCAAACAACTCCACAAGCATCTTTTTGGGCTCTTGAGACAAAGCACACCATCAGAACCTACCCCACATTGTATTAATATAGCTATCAGCATTCATTTAAACTTTTCCCTTCAGTTCCTCCTTGAGTTCAGGAGGCCATGCCACACACGTCCCCACATCCCACCACCCACTCCCTCCCCTCCTTACCTATTCACCCTGTTGAAAACAGGAGCGACTCTATCTTCCAGGCACCACCGAATATTGAACCTCTTCTCTTTCACTCACTCATTTTTCTGTCAGTCTGTATCCTTTTAAAACTTAGATTTGACATTGTCTGATCATTCATTTGAGATTTAGGTCATCTTCTAAAAGCAAAAAGAAACAGAAAATTCGGGAGAAGCTCAGTCAGCCTGGCAGATTCTGTACTGAGAGAGAGAGAGAGACAGAGAGAGAGAGAGAAAAAGAGAGTTAGTGTTTGGGGTCCAATTTGATTGTTCTTCAGAACATCAGAAATGCTGTTTGTCTCTCCACAAAAGCTGCCAGACCTGTTGAAATTCTGAAGAAGACTCGTGGCAGACTTGAAACAATAGTCCTGTTTCTCTCTCTACAGATGCTGCCAGACCTGCTGAGATTTTCCAGTGTTTTCTGTGTTTACTTTAGATTTCCAGCTTTGGCAGTATTTTATTTCTGTCCTGGTTCTTGCATTTTTAAAAAAAATTAATGACATGTTCTAGTTTTGGTTACCCAATAAAAACAGAATTAATTGTGTTCACTCAGGAAGTGTAAATTGCTGTACCAATATTACTTATATATTGTAGCCTGGAGTGAGGGATGGTGATGATAGAGACTCCAAGGTTCTTGGTTTGCAAAGCAATAATGAACCAGTTGTCATTGTATCCTCCTCGACTATCAATTCTTGCAGGTTTGCCACTCACAGCATCCCAAGTTTTGCAAAAGAGGACACATCTGGTCTGCTGCTATTGAACAGAACATGCCAACTCTAACGAAAAATAAATACAAAGACTAAAGATCAAGCCAGCTACTGAGGAATATATCATGATTATGGCGAAGACAATCTGAAAGAAATATTGCCACAAATCTTGTTTTTTACTGATCAAGCATAAACAAAATGTTATGACATCACCTTTAGCGTTTTGAAGGCACAAGGTCATAAATCCTCCTAGGAAAACAGCAATCAGTTTGTTAAGGAGGTAATTAATTATTAAATTGTTAATTTATTAATATATGGTCATAAAGTTTTTACAAGGATTGGAATGAGTACCCATATCAATTTGAGGGTTGTGCTGATTGCAGAGCTTATGCACAATACTGTTGAGCCAACGTCCTCACTGTCTAATTAAATTGATCTTAGATGTCAGTGCTCGGAATCCATGTGGAATTGGTGGTTTTCTTTCCACTTACCTGGGGGCTGAAGCCCTTTAAGCTGAGCTGCACCAAAATAGGCATTCTAGAATACTCATATATTCCGCCTGGGAACCCTGCAGCCATATGGTATCAATGTGGACTTCACCAGTTTCAAAATCTCCCCTTCCCCCACTGCATCCCTAAACCAGCCCAGTTCATCCCCTCCCCCCACTGCACTACACAACCAGCCCAGCTCTTCCCCCCCACCCACTGCATCCCAAAACCAGTCCAACCTGTCTCTGCCTCCCTAACCGGTTCTTCCTCTCACCCATCCCTTCCTCCCACCCCAAGCCGCACCCCCAGCTACCTACTAACCTCATCCCACCTCCTTGACCTGTCCGTCTTCCCTGGACTGACCTATCCCCTCCCTACCTCCCCCTCTCTGATGAAGGGTCTAGGCCCGAAACGTCAGCTTTTGTGCTCCTGAGATGCTGCTTGGCCTGCTGTGTTCATCCAGCCTCACATTTTATTATTCTAGAATACTCATGTGTCTTCACTGCTGGGTGGATATTTGAGTGTACCACCTATCCCATAGAACACACTTGATTTTGTAGCCAATTGTTCCTTGTCAATGAGAATGGTCCCACAGAGCCTTAGAACACGGGTTTTAAAAAAAAGCTGTGTTGCTGTACAAAACACAACCATATTAATTTTGCTCATTTATTTAGATTGGTTGGTCAGTTGGTTTGTGAAGCAGAGTTTCACCAACAGTGCAGGTTTGCTAAGGTTACCATGAGAATCTGTCCCTCCCAACCCCTCCCTTTACCTGAGATGTGAAGGCTATCAGGTTTAAACCACCACCAGTCACCCGTCTCTAATGGGAGAGCGGCCTCGTGGTCTGGTAAGACAATGGTAACTCATGTTTAAAGGGATGGATAAATAACTGGATAAACCTGGTTCCTAGATTTTTAACAGGTCCGTAACAGAATTATTAGTAATCACATTACCCTGAACAGCTCCTTTCAAACGTTATATAAATCCTAACATCTCTGAGAATGGTTATAAAAATAATCTCGTGAAAAATATGTTAACTCTAAATGGACAGCAGACTGAACGATTACTAAAATAAATTGGTTTTAATGAGGATCTTAAAGGATGATACAAAGGTTTGAAGGTTTTATTGAGAGAATTGCAGGATGTGAGGTCTGAGAAGGTAATGGTACATTAACGGAAAGGGTGCATAAAAGGTCAGCGTTAGACAGATAACAAGGCATAGACCTGGATGAACACAGCAGGCCAAGCAGCATCGGAGGAGCAGGAAAGCTGACATTTTCGGTCTGGACGCTTCTTCAGAAAAAAGTTAGACAGATGGTGGGGTTAGATGGGGGTTTGAGGGGTAATGGCTGAGATAACGTGACATGGAGCCAATTTAAAATGCTCCATGGGTGATTGGTGAGAGAGATTTGGGTAGCTTTTAATCCAAATGAGCACTCTCTCACCCTCTGATGAGAGACCCTTGCTACCTCCCTTAGCTGTATTGGCAGTTGCTGGAAATGTACTCTTCTTTGCCCTAGGGACCCAAACCATGGGGATTTGGAGTGGGATTGGGGTTAGAGAGAAGGGATTGGTCACTGGGATTAGACTGGATTCAAAAGAAAGGGTCAGGTGTTGATTCTCAGTGCCACCAAGGCCTTTGAAGCAGCATATTTCTGTGGACCTGTAAGCAAACATAAGTGCTGCTGGTTGAACGTCCCACCTTAGGTATAGAAAACTCATAGGATCATTCAAATGCAGAAATGTTAGCGCTTGTCAATCAGACACGATGGTGAAGACAGGCAATGTGTGGTCTTAACTGGACTGAAACAAATGAGCTCATCAGCAATGAAACTAAAACAGAAGAATTTAAAACAAGCTCCTTAATTGTCTGTTGAAAACTAATTGATAGAGATTGATTACGATGATTAGTCAACAACTCCATCATCATCGTACAATGCCTCAAGCAGGATGGTAGAAGGTGAAATGATTTCTGGGATGACAGGGTTATCCTGCAAGGGGCAATTGTGTAGAATGGGCCCATACTCATTGGAGTCAAATAAATTAAACAGACAGATTTTGAGGTTTGACAATGGAAATGCTGAGTGGCAGATTTCCGGGGCTAGAGAGTCTACAACCTCAGATCATAATTTTAGGATAAAGTTTGACCACTTATGACTGAGAGAAAGAAGAATAGTTTCATTCATGGGGTTCTGAATCTTTGTAAATCTCTATCCCACAGAGGTCATTGAGTACATCCAACGCAAGGCTCGATCGACTTAAGGACCTGAAGGAGATTGAGAGATATGGGCATAGAGTCAGAGAGACGTAGAATTGTACAGCATGGAAACAGACCATTTGGTCCAATTTGTCCATGCTGACCAGATATCTGAAATTAATCCAGTCCCATTTGCTAGAATTTGTCCTATATCCCTCTAAACCCTTCTTATTCAAATACCCATGTAGGTGCCTTCTAAATGTTATAATTGCACCAGCCTCCCCCATTTCCTCTTGCAGCTCATTCCAAACACACACCACCATCTGCATAAAAATGTCTTCCCTTAGGTCCATTTTAAAGCTTTCCCCTCTCACTTTAAACCTATGGCGTCTAGTTTTGAACTCCCTCACTCTGGGGAAAAGACGTCGTCTATTTACCCCATCCGTACCCCTCATGATTTTATTAAGCACCATAAGGTCACCCCTCAACCTCTGATGCTCCAAGGAAAATAGCCCCAGCTTATTCAGCCTCTCCCTGGAGCTCAAATCCTCCAACACAGCAACATCTTTGTGAATCTTTTTTAAAGCCTTTCAAGTCTCACAACATCCTTTCTATAGCAGGGAGAACACAATTGCTCACAGTATTCCAATAGTGGCCTAACCAACGTCCTGCACAGCCATTACATGACCTATCAGCTCCTATACTCAATGCACTGATGAATAAAGGAAAGCACACCAACACCTTCTTAACTGTCGTATCGACCTGTGACTCTACTTTACAAGGAATTATGAACCTGCACTCCAACGTCTCTTTGTTCAGCAACACACCCCATGACCTTAATGTTAAGTGTATGGGAAGTTGAAAATCGGCCGTGATTTTATTAGGTTACAGAACAGGCTTGCGGGGAATATTGTTTATTTTTGCTCTTTGTTCTTATGTTTTTACTGAGATGTACCATCATTCCTTGTCCACCTAGCACTGGTTAGGCAGATCTCTTCAACTGATATACTTTTCTTTTAAGACCTCTCCACTATCAAATGTAACACTGATTTCTAATCATTTCTCCATTGGTTAGAAGGAAGTGAGATGGGCACATTACTCACTTTTGGAGACCAACATCAGCATCAAGCACCCTTAGGTCATATAGAATATGGGCTACATGCAGAGTAGAGCTCCCTGCTCTTTGGCACAACAGTGCCAGAGGAGTATCTGTCACTGCAGCAATGTATGTTTATTTACATGAAAATAAATGCCAATCTAGTTTGATGTCTATTTGTTGGCAACTTTGGCGCTGCAGGCTTGAACTAATTAAGACTATTTTCAAAAGACCTGTAGCATTTTCCAGTCAGTCCCTAAATTGTTAGAGGAGAGAGAATGGACTGTGCACAGGTCCTGGTTTTGAAACAATGCCCATATTACCCATTAATCTCCAGGAATGTTTTTTTTACCACTAAATAACTTAAGAAAGTTAGCTTATTTCACTGACTCCAACCAAGAAAAAAACTCCATCTGATTGTTGTTATTTTTCTTGTCCACTTCATTTTATTTTTCTGTTATTACTTGTTAATTGAAACTCCATGTATGAACAATGTTACCAAAGGAATAAATGAAGAAAGGCCATGTGATATATATGGATAATGCAACAAATGAATTAAATTCACTTAATGTGCAAAGAAGTGCTTTTTAATAGATACCACAATCCCCTTGGTTTAATTAGGTCTCATAAAGTATTATTCAGAGAATCACACGTTGTATACACAAAATAACACATTTATGTTTGATGGTTCTACCTGAATATTCAAAACATCTCCACACTGAATGAGATCATCACTAAGTACAACTCAATCGTTCGAGTGTCACAAAAAAATATTACTTGTTGGTTCCACAGATATTTGCCCCTGGGCCCCCAACATAATTATTCATTCAAATGTGAAAAGCTAGTGGTTGAATTAAGTTTTAATATTAGCAGCGTCTACTGATCACTTCATCATGTGTGAATTTTAACAGCAGAGCTTTTATCTGCAGACTATGCCTTTAATTAAAATGTATTGCCCAGTGTGTTTCCCATTTTTATAGAAATAAGCCCAAGTAATGTTTTAGAATATTGAGGCGCAGGTTTTTTTCTTTTGAAGGTTTCAGTTGCTGTTGTAAATAAGCTATCACCTAAAGCAGACAGGAATAACAACCAAACATGCTTTTCTTATCAGGTGGGTATTAGTTTGGGTATTAATTTTGGAGCAGAAACTAAATTGATTTGACATTGTAGTCGCACTTTATGGGAGATCAGCAAACTGGAACATGTGTTTTTTTCAATGTATCTGCTGCAAATTTTGCCAATTTGTTCCAGGAGATGCTAGTAGTAGTATAATTTCATGCAATGATTGGATCGAGGTCAGTCAGGTGGATCCATAGAGTATGGGGTCCCTGATTGGGGCTGTGAACCTGATCCAATCAGGGACTCCTGGCTGACAGATATAAACAGGAGTGTTATGGATTATGCTCACTCTAGAAGCTGGTTCTGATCTACCTGGGTCAGTGTTATTCACAATGCACATGTAAATGAAGGATGACTTTGTGTCAGAGTGCTGGCCTTTGTGGAGTGATTTCATCACCAAGCTCACTCTACTTCCCTCAAGTTACTTTGCATGTTGGACAGCACATATCAACAGGTCTTCAGTTAAGCTGATCCTAATTGTGCCTCAACTATTGTAATCTCCATTCCAGTTTTTATATATTCATTAATGGGATATGTTGTTGTGGGCTGGGCCAGCATTTGTTGCCCTTCCCTTAATACTCTTGAACTGAATGGCTTCCTAGGCCATTATAGAAGGCAGTTAAGAGTCAAGCCAATTGTGTGGGTCTGAAGTCATATGTAGGCCAGAACATGTAAGGATGGCACATTGCCATCCTCGAATGATAGTAGTGAATCATCGGGGTTATTACAACAAGTATCAATGTTTTTTAGGATTGCCATTAGACTAGCTTTTAATTAATATTTTTTACCGAATTTGAATGCTGAATTGAATAGAACATGCTGGAATTAAATCAGTGATAATGGGAACTGCAGATACTGGAGAATCCAAGGTAATAAAATGTGAGGCTGGATGAACACAGCAGGCCCAGCAGCATCGCAGGAGCACAAAAGCTGACGTTTCGGGCCTAGACCCTTCATCAGAGAGGGGGATGGGGTGAGGGTTCTGGAATAAATAGGGAGAGAGGGGGAGGCGGACCGAAGATGGAGAGAAAAGAAGATAGGTGGAGAGGATCGTATAGGTGGGGAGGTAGGGAGGGGATAGGTCAGTCCAGGGAAGACGGACAGGTCAAGGAGGTGGGATGAGGTTAGTAGGTAGGAGATGGAGGTGCGGCTTGGTTTGGGAGGAAGGGATAGGTGAGAGGAAGAACCGGTTAGGGAGGCAGAGACAGGTTGGACTGGTTTTGGGATGCAGTGGGTGGAGGGGAAGAGCTGGGCTGGTTGTGTGGTGCAGTGGGGGGAGGGGACGAACTGGGCTGGTTTTGGGATGCGGTGGGAGAAGGGGAGATTTTGAAGCTGGTGAAGTCCACATTGATACCATTGGGCTGCAGGGTTCCCAAGCGGAATATGAGTTGCTATCCCTGCAACCTTCGGGTGGCATCATTGTGGCACTGCAGGAGGCCCATGATGGACATATCATGTAAAGAATGGGAGGGGGAGTGGAAATGGTTTGCGACTGGGAGGTGCAGTTGTTTATTGCGAACCGAGTGGAGGTGTTCTGCAAAGCGGTCCCCAAGCCTCCACTTGATTTCCCCAATGTAGATTTGCGACTGGGAGGTGTAGTTGTTTATTGCGAACCGAGTGGAGGTGTTCTGCAAAGCGGTCCCCAAGCCGCCGCTTGGTTTCCCCAATGTAGATTCCCCAATCTACATTGGGGAAATCAAGTGGAGGCTTGGGGACCGCTTTGCAGAACACCTCCACTCGGTTCGCAATAAACAACTGCACCTCCCAGTCGCAAACCATTTCCACTCCCCCTCCCATTCTTTAGATGACATGTCCATCATGGGCCTCCTGCAGTGCCACAATGATGCCACCCGAAGGTTGCAGGAACAGCAACTCATATTCCGCCTGGGAACCCTGCAGCCATATGGTATCAATGTGGACTTCACCAGCTTCAAAATCTCCCCTTCTCCCACCACATCCCAAAACCAGCCCAGTTCGTCCCCTCCCCCCACTGCACCACACAACCAGCCCAGCTCTTCCCCTCCACCCACTGCATCCCAAAACCAGTCCAACCTGTCTCTGCCTCCCTAACCGGTTCTTCCTCTCACCCATCCCTTCCTCCCACCTCAAGCCGCACCTCCATCTCCTACCTACTAACCTCATCCCACCTCCTTGACCTGTCCGTCTTCCCTGGACTGACCTATCCCCTCCCTACCTCCCCACCTACACTCTCCTCTCCACCTATCTTCTTTTCTCTCCATCTTCGGTCCGCCTCCCCCTCTCTCCCTATTTATTCCAGAACCCTCACCCCATCCCCCTCTCTGATGAAGGGTCTAGGCCCGAAACGTCAGCTTTTGTGCTCCTGAGATGCTGCTGGGCCTGCTGTGTTCATCCAGCCTCGCATTTTATTATGCTGGAATTAAAAATCATTTCCCCAGTAGACATTAACCCAGCATTTTGGGTTATAAGCCCAGGGGGACTGCAGCCAGCAGATAGTAATCAGGACCAGGAAAACTTCGAGGCTGTCTATCCCTTCCCCTCTTAGGTGGGGGTCTTGATGCCTCTGTTTCTAATCTGGCTGAGGCCTGCTGTCTTACACAATAGAAGTCAGTTCAAGCCTCACCTTCATCAGTCTCCTGCTGGGCAGTGATTTTTTTTTTAGGGATTTATGAGCAGAAGGGGGGAATTAATATCAATGAGCAGCCTATTGTTGAGGGTTTCATATGTAAAGAATCTATGGTTATTACAGCATAGCTGAAACTGACCTCAATATGCATACATTTGATCTTTTGATTTGAGAGGAGTTCCAGCAGCATTTTTAATAGAAAGTAATTTGTTCCATTCACTTAAAGGAATGACATTTGCTTTATCAAAATGACCTTAAATTTGGTCCATTGTTTTGAAATTAATTTTCATTCGTGCAAAGCTTTGTCTTGTCTTATTGTAATTTAATTGCAATTTTAATGTGTAAGGTTATAACATTAGATTATACCTGGTGCCATCTTTAGCTGCCTTGGGGATCCTGTACAACACTTATTGAAGTAACACTAATTGTTTATCGGCACTCTGGAACAAAATGAAATAATATTGATTTCTGGTCCAAACAGGGGCTCCATTAGCTCTAGGACATTGTACATGATTGATCTGTAGTTAACTTTGGCACTGGTTATCTATTGGACAAGGATTGTAAATGTAATAGCACAACATAATGTGCATAAGCATAAAAACCAAGCAAGATCTCCTGTGTATTATGAAAGAATGCAGTGTTTCATGCCGTTTCCCTATCAGCTGTGATTTACTTTCAACGTAGGGAAACATTAAATCACAGCAATGCCAGCAGCAAATGTACAGTATAAACCTTTAAATTTTCTTAGTTTAAACTTAGATGGTGCTTAAGAGATTTAATGTGGGTAATTTTAACTTAGGTCACTGGAAAGGAAATCAGCGGGAATAGGTGGACTGTTGGTTTTGTAACTTTTGCTGTTATAACACTGAGTAGTAAGTTAAAACAGTGTTTCTCTTGATTCTATCAGGTTTTCAATTGCAAGTTAGTTTCAAATAACCTCCAGTGCATTTTGTATTGTTGCAAAATTCGAATATTGCATGATGCTTCTCAGTTTGGCATCTTCATATAGGAATCTAACAAATACCAGAGTTTTACCAATATTGGACTACCAAACATGATGCATCTTTTCTGAAATGAAGCTTACCTTTACTTTTCTATTGTGATGAACCATCATGGCAGAATTAGTATTTTGTGTAATGTATAAGATGCTAGGAAAGGGACCAAGTCGAGCCAGACTGCCTTGCAAGAACTTTATTTGGGCTAGGGCCAATTCCATGCAGCCTCACATAATGAGCAGTTAATTAGTCCCAACTGGTGCCTTATTGAAGGGCAAACACTTGTGCATCTGTAGAAAGGGTGGCTGCACAATTAATGAGTGGATAGTTTGTCACTTACCAGCTGTAACTTTGGCACTTTGTGGCCAAGCAGTTAGGGACCTACTATAACACTATGTTTGTGTAATGATACCATTAATAAACCAATAGAAAATGCCATGTTGTCATGTTCACTGGCATTGATGCCATGAGGCAACTGTCACCTTTTGAAGACCTTCCTTTCAACCAGGGTACCAACAGCAAAACTTGCACCCTGTCAGGAAGTGATGTGAGAGAAGAGGGGCTGCTGTGTGAAAGCTGTACTTTTGTGTTATTATAAGTTTGATGGAGGTATGTCACGTTGTGCAGCAGCAATTTTCTGACAGTCACTATGCCAAGTTGAAATTCATAGAGAAGAAATAGACTCAAAATTCTGTAATTAATTTAATGAAACTAGGCTTAAATGGAGATTACCCATAAGTATAGTCAGCATGAGAGAGAATTTTTGTTTTGTGAATGTAGCATGTTCGGTAAGCTGAATCAGAACTGACATGCCATCGGAGATCTAACGAGGCTCTGTTCTGCGAAAGAATAAGATGGACAAGTAAGTAAACTTGTAGCTGCAAATTTAACAAGAAAGAATGATAAAATGACACCAGTACTATAGGTTTAACAACTTGCATCGATATAACAGCTTTATTACAGAATAATATCTCAGCGGAAATGTCAAATATAGTGGCAAGGTAGAGAAGGAACTATTGGAAGAAGTAGTTAAGATAATGGTGAATGAGATGGGTTTACAGAAAGTCTCACGGAAGAACCAGAAAGTGGAGAGGCAGTGTGGTTAAGAAATTGAATTATATCACCTAGATTACAGCACTTTCCTCTCAAATAGACAACCGAGTCTCAAAACTTTAACTAGTATTTTCACCTTAACTGCATGCACTGAATGACCTTCGTCATACATGACTGACGGTACAACACAATAATAAGTAACAATGAGGAGGACTATGAGTTATAATCTGTCCGTACAACCAGGGTATTGTCCAATATATTAGCCCAATATATTAAGGAAAATATTGTTAAATTTATGCAGGAAATACTTTTTCTCTGCAACAATGGTGCACATTCCAGCATCAACGTTTGTTTTAAATGGACTGAAGAGTAAGTGCATTTTGGGCTGAATCTTGCAGGATTAAGCCCCACATTAGGATTTAGAGGATGCTGAAGGCTAGGCTGACTCTGAAGGAAGTAATGCATTGTTAGAGATGCTATCTTTTCAATCGATGGGTAAAACAAGGACTGGTTTTTCTGGTTAATGTATAGCAGCCTGGGGTACTAATTAAAGAAGAACCAGAAAGCCGCCTTCTTATCCAAGTCAGGTCTTATTGACCAACCTTCACCACCAAAACAAATTAACTAACTATCTTTCCTAATTTTGTTTGCAGAACCTTGCAATGTTCAAATTGGCTAATAGTTTACATATGTAACATCATGAGCTATAACTCAAGGACCAATCCATTGACTATGAAACACACTTTAGGATATCCCAGAGGATACAAGGAATACTTTATTGATGCACATTTCCCTCTTTTGTGGCACAAACATTGTATCTTTATCTTATCATCTCACTCGTCTATTTTGAGGATTAAGCTCGCCTATTTTTAGGATTGATTGTTTCAGGAATTGGCTTTTGTCCCATCTTGGCAGATAAAGTTTGTACTGGAGACATGGCCAGCATTGGGTCTTCCTCTTTGTGGACAAGATTCATCTCCAGTCATGCATTGCTAATAATTATAGATGGTTAGCCTTTCCTATTCACTCTTGGTTTCAAAGCCTAAGAGATCCAGTGCAGCCTCTTCAAATATACTTTAGAAACATTCTTGTATTCAGCTTTTTTTTCTTTCTGTTGAGTGTCAGCCAGATATAAATCCAGATTTGAGATGTTGGACATTTAAAAAATTAATATTAAAGTGCCTATCTTGGCCATCCTGAATATAAGGAAGTTTAAATTTTGCTGTGTGGGTTTATTCCCTGTGATGTTCGTGTTATAAAAGTTCCCATTTGATGCTTCACTTTTCCAATACTGCGTGGACATGCATGTGGAGCTGAACAGAGTTGTGAGATTCAAATGACTTCGGCTGTGTTCCAACTTTTGAAAGGGAAACAGCTTGCTCTTGACTTCATGTGTAGATGGTGGCTAGGAAAATCTCTTAAGGGCTGTTATTGAGATGATAGCAAACTTCTTTCCCACCTTCCGTTAGGATCTCTCAGTATGGGACCCCATCCTTACCTGTTGTACTGTTCAGATAACTCACCTGAAAATCTAACACAACAAACTTTCTTTAGCGAGTCTTGAAGGAATAGTTGTACACTTGCAGTTTTCAAGTCACATTGTCTTTCCATGATTGACTTCCTGTTCAGTACCTTCAGAATGTCAAAAAAAATGAAGTGCCTTTTATGAGCTGTAATTTTGTTGCATTGCTCCACTCCCCTTGCTTGTATTCCAGGCAGATGGTATAATTTAGTCAGATGGGATATTATTGGGTTGCAGTCACTTATTCTTAATTCAAATCAGCAAAAGCAAACTTCTTCGGAATACTTAAAGCCAATTGGGGATGCTTCCAAAAGGAGTCTTGAATTTCTGGTTTGATTTTATATTCATAAGCCCATAAGATGTAGGAACAGAAATGGTCCATTCAGCCCATTCAGTCTGCTCCACCATTCAATGAGATCATGGCTAATCTGAAAATCCGCAACCCCTCTTGCCTGCATTTTTCTCATAAACATTGATTCCCTTACTGTTAAAGACCTGTCTATTTAATCCTTGAGTATAATTAATGACTCAACCTCAACAGCCTTCAGTGGTAAAGAATTCCACAGATTCACAACTCTCTGAGAGAAGCAATTCTTCATCATCTCTGTTTTAAATGAAGTGATGCCCCCTGGTTGTACGCTCTTCCACAAGGGGAAACAACCTTTCCACAACTACTGTGTCAAGTCCTCTCAGAAACTCGCAGGTTTCAATGAGGTCACCACTTATTCTTACATTCCAGCGAGCACTGGCCCAAATCTACTAAACCTCTTCCCAGGTTGACAGGGCTGTTAAGAAGGCATACAGCGTTTTAACTTTTATTAATAGAGGGATCGAGTGCCAGAACCAAGAGGTTATGGTGAAGCTGTACAAAACTCTGGTGCGGCCGCACTTGGAGTATTGTGTACAGTTCTGGTCACCGCATTATAAGACGGATGTGGAAGCTTTGGAAAGGGTGCTGAGGAGATTTACTAGGATGTTGCCTGGTATGGAGGGAAGGTCTTATGAAGAAAGGCAGAGTGACTTGAGGCTGTTTTCATTAGAGAGAAGACGGTTGAGAGGTGACTTAATTGAAACATATAAAATAATCAGAGGGTTAGATAGGGTGGATAGGGAGAGCCTTTTTCCTAGGATGGTGATGGCGACCATGAGGGGGCATAGCTTTAAATTGAGGGGTGAAAGATATAGGACAGATGTCAGAGGTAGTTTCTTTACTCAGAAAGTAGTAAGGGAATGGAACGCTTTGCCTGCAACGGTAGTAGATTCGCCAACTTTAGGTACGTTTAAGTCGACATTGGATAAGCATATGGACGTACATGGAATAGCGTAGGTTAGATGGGCTTGAGATCGGTATGACAGTTCGGCACAACATCGAGGGCCGAAGGGCCTGCACTGTGCTGTAATGTTCTATGTTCTATGTTCATATGACAGTCCCTCTATACCTGGTAGCAATCTTGTGAACCTTCTCTGGATTGTCTCCATGGTTAGTACACCTCTACTTAGATAAGAGGCCCAAAATTGTGCACAGTATTCCAGCTGTAATCTCACTAGTTTTCTGTATTATTTTAACAAACCTTACCAACTTTTATACTCTATTCCCTTTCTGCAGTCTTTCTCCATTTAAGTAATACTCAGTTCCGCTATTCTTCCTGTGATCTTCCTACAATATGTTCCATCTGCCAAGCCTTTGACCACTTGCTTAATTTGTCTATGTCCCTCTGTTGGCTCTTTGAGGCATCCTAAACACTTGCCTTCCCACTTATTTTTATGCTAACAAGCAAACTTGTCACTAATACATTTCCTTGCCTCATTCAAGTCATTAATATATATATTGTAAATAATGCATTTGTCCTGTTATCAATAATGCCATATTTAATGAATTATTATGTAATTACTTACAATAAAGTGTGAGGTCATTGCTGGGAATGCCAATAATGGAAAATAATGTGGTAATGTTCTATGTTTGTATATAATTTAAAAAAGATCTAAGATTTTCAGTAAATTGAATAAAGAAAAATCCAACGCAAATGGTTGTCCACAAGTATTGACACTTGTGGTTTGAGTGTATCTAAATTAAATTGTCTCATTAGAAGAGTGTGCATGGGGTTGAATAATGTTTCAGTGTCAGAAAACAGTCCCATTCCTGACCTTGTTAAAACCATTGGTGAACTGACAACTAAGAATGTACCAGAAAGAACTCAACTAGTGATAAGACGAGACTGCAGTGAATGGCCTTGGACAATCATAAGTCTTTGCTTGTTTGACTGAACCACAACCCAAGCTTTTTCAGAGGGCTTTGTTTGCTATTTAATCAAATGCTGAATCGGTTTTGAGAGTGACTACTCATCGTTGCATACTTTTCTAATTAACTTAATAGTTACATCTTTAAACTTTGATTGAACATAAATGCGTCCATCTCACCTTTTATAAATATATTCAATGATGGAACATTCACGGCTCTTTTGGGTATAAATTCCAAACTTTCACAAACCAAATAACTTTTTTTCCTCATCTCAGTCCTAAATGAATGAGATCTTTTATTCTGAAGAAGAGTCAAGTTGGAGCCTTAAACATAAACACTTGTTCTCTTTGCATCGAGGCTGCCAGTCCTGCAGGGCTTATAGAGTACATTGTCTTTGTTTACAGCGACTGCAGTGTTTAGCATTTATTTCCTTATTCTGAGGCTATTCTCCTATGTTCTAGGTCACCTGGGGAAGGGCAATAACCTTTTAGTACCTTTTTGTGGAATCTAAATTTACTTCCAATGAAAGTCTAGACATAAACCAACCATGTTTCTTCTAACCACACTCATTTGGTAGCCTGAGATAACAAGCTGTAGAGCTGGATGAACACAGCAGGTCAAGCAGCATCAGAGGAGCAGGAAAGCTGGCCCTTGAAGGTTCTCATGCCAGATACAGCAGTATACTCTGGTGTTAATGGAGGTGATAAATGTTTTCTATGATGTTGGAGGACTGGTATAGTGATTGACTGTATGTATATTGGCTCATGTCCTGGTTTCAGATTAGTTGTTGTTCAAAGTCGGTGCATTGACTTACAGTGGAGGCAATCACTGTTTGTCAGCCATCATGGCAGTTCTTCACTTGCTTGACCTGATTCTTGGCAATGGCTTTGCAAGTGAATAGTGTCATTGCGGGAACAGTGGTCATTGCATCATGAGATATACCTTGGCTATGGAAAAAAGTACTCCCCAGAGCACGAGTAATTAACTGGGGGGAAGCCAACTTCAATGGCATGAGGATAGAACTGGTCTACATGCAAGTACCTCAGTTATCCCTTAACCTTCAAACTAACTTAACATTGATATCTGTCAGCTGTTGATGAACCATTCTTGTACAAATTCAGACACTTCCTTGCCTACATATAAATCCAGAATCTTATTTTGTCAGTAACCTTTTTTTTCTAATTACCTCACTCTCTGGGCATCACACGTCTGTTTTTTCAATCTGTTAAATGTCTATATTGAGACATTTCACTTTCTTTTTTCAAAGGAATGTAGCCACCGCTCACTAAGTTAATCTTTGATGGTCAGCAAACGCTTGCATTCTTCCACACAGTTTGTCAAACCTCCCATTATGAACACATCCTGTATTCCTGTGCCTTTATTGAAATATTTTCTAACAGAGAAAAGCAAAAGAAGTTTCAACCCAATCTTTGGAAAAACCACTATTCACAACCATCCAATGTGAGGAAATTTCAGTTTCTCCAATTCAATCTTTGGCCATCTGTAGCTGTTTCCTCATTAACATTATGCGGCTGAATTATGATGAATTTCTTGTAAGAAATAGCTGCAGGAGTAGATCATATGGCCCTTTGAGTGCACTTCCCATTGAATACAGTCTTCTGCCTTCACTTTCTCACCCACTTTCTATACCTTTCAAATGCCTGAGATGTCATAAATTTATCCATCTCACCCTTAAATATCTCCAATGATGCAACATTCATAACCCTCTGGTATAGAGAATTCCAAAAATTGACAAACTTCTGACTGAAGTAATTTCTCCTCATCTCTGTCCTAAATGGCTGAGATCCCTTATTCTGAACTAATTCCGAAGAAGAGTCATATTGGACCTCAAAACATTAGCTCTCGTTCTCTTTCCATGGATGCTTCCAGATCTACAGAGGTCTTCTTGCACTTTCTGTGTTTGTTTTCAGCATTTGCAGTGCTTGGCATTTATTTTCCTATTCTGAGGCTGTTCGCCGCTGTTCTGCTTTTCCCAGGGACAGGCAACAACCTTTCAGTATCTACCCTGAGACACCTACATTTACATCTTCTGAAAATCTAGCCTAAGTCAACCACACTTTCTTTAATGGTGTAAAGCTCCTTTTCAATCCTCAACCTTTCCTTTCCAAACACCCTTTTCACAGAAATAGTTAATACCCAGTCATGTCTTTTTTAAAGAGAGGTCCCCGGTTTGAGTTCTACTTGGCACATAGGAAGATGTTTGTAGGGCTTGGAGGTCAACCATCACAGCTGCAGGACATCTCTGCAGGAGTTCCTCAGGGTACTGTCCTAGGCCTAACCGTCTTCAGTTTCTTCATCAATGACCTTCCCTCCATCATAAGGTCAGACATGGGGATGCTTATTGATGATGGCACAGTTTTCAGCACCATTTGTGACTGAAGCAGTTCATGTCCAAATGCAGCAAGAGCTGGACAATATCCAGGCTCATGCTGACAAGTGGCAAACAACATACATGACATGCAAATGCCAGGCAATTTCTACTTCCACCCAGAGAGAATCTAACCATTGACAATCAATGGCATTACTGTTACTGAATTCTCCACTATCAACATCCTGAAGGTCACCATTCACCATAAACTGAGCTAGACTAGCTATATAAATACAGTAGCTATAAGAGCAGGCAGAAGTTAGGAATCCTGGAATGAGTAACACATCTCCTTACTCCCCAAAGCATGTACGCTATCTATAAGGCACAAGTCAGGACTGTGAATAGAATACTCCACACTTGCTCGGATGAGTGCAGCTTAAGAATCTTGACACTATCCGGTTATCAAATACCAGAAAGAAAGAAAGCGAATAAGAAGAGACTGGAAACTAATATAAAGAAAATCCAATAGTCTTTTATTATAGTATAAATCATTAAAAGGTAGTTTAGAAAAAGACTGAAGCCGACTAGGGACCAAAAAGGAGCTTAGCACTTTGAGGTGGGGAGTGGGGCGGTGGAGACGGAGTCAGTTGGCTGTGATACTTAGAAACATAGAAAATAGATGCAGGATTAGGGTATTCAGCCCTTTGAGCCTGCACCATTATTCTATATGATCATGGCTGATCTTGCAATTTCAGTATACCACGCTTGCTTTCTCTCCACACTGCGTATTCCAAATGCTGTGTGGGCAATGTTGAGCTCCTTCTTGAATATATCTAACTAATTGGCCCCCACAGCTTTCTGTGGTAGAGAATTCTCCATGTTCACATCTCTCTCAGTGAAGAAATCTTCCTCATCTCAGTCCCGATGGGCTTACACTTTATTCTTAGACTGTAACCCCTATTTCTGGACTTCCCCAACATTGGGAAAATTCTTCTGACATCTAGCCTGTCCTGTCCCATCAGGACTTTATATGTTTCTACGAAATACCACCTCATTCTTCTAAACTATGGTAAATACAAGTCTTCCTTCACATGTCAGTCCTGGCATACTTTGCATCTGTCTTTGCCAAGGCTTTACCATGTTGGTGTATTCTTGCTGGTGAGGATGTTTTTACAAACCATGAATTGAGACAAAACTACTACTCACTTAGGCAAATGTGAGGTTTTTTAAAAAAGGAAAGCCAGTTTAGATTCATTAAGAAAACATTATATTTAACTTGTTTGAAATTTTTAATGGCGGAGAGGGTTGATTAGGGTAATGCTATCGATGTGCTATACATGGATGTTCAAGAAAAGAATGTCACACACTGACTTGTGAGAGGAGTTAGAGCTTATAGAATAAAAAGGCATGGATATGAAATTGGCTGAGTATCAGGAAACTGAGATTCATGGTCAAAAGTTGTCTTTCCAAGCTGGAAGAAAGTTTATCATGGAGATTCCCAGGAATTGGTGTTAGGATGTCTGCTATTCCTAACATATATTAAATACCTATTCCTCAGTGTTAAGGACACAATTTAAAAATGTGCGGATGATATGAAACTCGGAAGCATCATGTAAAGAAGATAACAAGGAACTTCAAAAGACTGTAGGCCGGTGTTGGAATGAGCAAAAAATGGAAGATGAGATATACAGTTTAGATGGTTCATTTTGGTGTGAAAGGTACACAATATTGCAATATAAAACAAAATGCATGCTTCTAAAATGATTGGAGGAGCAGAGGAACCTGGGTTTGTGCATAAATCGTCGAAGATGACAGAACAGTTTGAGAGACTGGTTGATAACACTGGGATTTATCAGTAGGGGCATTAAGTACAAAAGCAAAGAAGTTCAGCTCAGACCTTTGAGTATAGAAGTTGGCGCATCATATTGAGGTTGGTGAGGCGTCTTCTGGAGAACTGTGCCCAGTTCTCATTGCCCTGTTATAAGGAGGGATATCATTAAGCTGGAGAGGGTTCAGAAAAAAATTTAATAGGACTTTGCTAGGAATGGGAAGGTTAGAGGTATAAGGAGACAGTGACTAGGCTGTGGCTTATTCACTAGAACATAGGAGTTTGACGA
Organism: Stegostoma tigrinum; assembly: GCF_030684315.1. Taxonomy (NCBI): domain Eukaryota; kingdom Metazoa; phylum Chordata; class Chondrichthyes; order Orectolobiformes; family Stegostomatidae; genus Stegostoma; species Stegostoma tigrinum. The sequence continues at coordinate 10,792,664 of NC_081390.1, read as the reverse complement.
ATGACCTTATAGAGGCTTATAAAGTCATGAGGGGCATCGATAAGGTGGATGGCAAATGTCGTTTCTCGAGGGTGGGGGTTTGCAAGACTAGGGGGGCATATTTTTAAAGTGAGAGGAAATTTTTTTTAAAAAGACATGAGGCATAATTTATTTTGCACAGAGAGTAGTTCATGTGTGGAATGAATGTCCAGAGGAAGTGATGGATGCGGGTACAATCACAACATGTAAAAGGCATTTGGATAAGTGCATGACCAGGAAATGTTTAGAGGGATATGGGCCGGAGCAGGCAGGTGAGACTAAGTTAGTTTGGTCAGGTGGACTGGTTGGACTGGAGGGTCTGTCTCCACTTTGTATAACTCTATGACACTAAGTTATGTTAAACGTGTATACAGGACCCAGTTGGAATATTACATCTAATTCTGGGCATCTCATTTGAGGACAAATATGAAGGCATTAGAGAGCGTGCAGAGAAGATTCACAAATGGTTCTATAGTTACATAGAAAGATTGAAGAATCTGGTCCCCTCGGAAAAGAGAAGCTTGGGAGGTTTGCTTGAGGTGTTCAAAATTATAAGGTTATTGATAGGGTAGAGAGGAAGAAACTGTTCCAATTGTGGAATAATAGAGAATTAGGGGCACTGAATTAAGATATTTGGCCAAAAATGTACTGGCGACATGAAGATAAGCATTCTCGGTCAGTGAGTTGTTAGGATTTGGACTACACAATTAGGATCAATTGATGTTTTCAAACGGGAATTGGATCTTTATCTGAAAAGGAAAAATAAATGCATGCCTATGAGGAAAAGGCAAGGGAGTGTCACTCGATGAAGCACTCCTCCGATGGGCTAGCACTGACAACGACAGGTTGAATGGCTTTTATGTGTGTTGTAACCATTGTATTATGCTTTATTCCTATAATATTCTCATTGCTGCATGACCCCTAGTGGCAGAGATCAGCACCGCAGAAGCCTTTTCAGTAACTGGTGTTTGTGAAAAGATATTCCAACAACAGCATTGCTTATCTTGCCGACAGAAGGTGTCTTACCTTTTTTCACAGGAACACATGAGAAATCACCTTGTCATTCACGCTCCAGATTGACACTTGATTACTGATTATCCTTTGCAACTTTCACACAGCTATGTAATTTCAACCATTTGACAGAATCACTGAATCACAGATGTATTACAGCGCAGAAAGCAACTTGCTCTGTTATGCATTTTAAGGTAAAGTCATCAGATTCCTACTGGATCATAGGGCAGGTAGACAGAGAAAAAGAAATAGTTAGTGGTGGTTTAACCTGAGACTTACCACATCTCAGGCCAGGGGTGAGGTTGAGAAGGAGAGTAAGCTCAGCTGGTGTGGGAATTGAACCCATGCTGTTGATATTGCTCTGCATCACAAACCAGTTGTCTGGCCAACTGAGCTTACAGCTCCCAACAAGTGGCATGAGTTAATGCCATTCTCTTACATTTTCCTCAAACCCTTTCACATTGCTTCTATTTAAACAATTATCACTTGAATGCCCCAATTGACTCTGCCTTTGTCACATTTCCAGGCTATGCAGTCCAGATCCGAATGAATCGTGTGAATAAGGACTTTTCTCACATCACATTTGCAGCATTTGGAAATTAATCTACATCTGTACTTTCTCAGTCTTGATTCTTTTAGGTGCAGAAACAGTTTTTCTCTCATTGTTTCTACTCTATCCAGCGCTTTTAAAAATATCTAATGGAATGCCTCTGAGCCTCCTTCTGTCCAATTTGTCCTCATTACTGGTGTTCCTCATTCCTGGAACCATTCTTGTACATCTCCCTGCATGCTCTCCAATGCATTCGCATCCTTCCTACAATGTGGCATACAGAACTGTACACCATACTTCAGCTGAGGTCAAAAAAGTGTCTTGTACACATTCACATTATCTCTTTTCTCTTATACTCCACATCTCTATAAATAAAATTGAAAATACTGTCTACTTTATAAAGTGCTGTTTCCACCTGTCACGGATCTATGCACATATACACCATGGTCCTTCTGCCCCGGCACCCCTTAAGTGTTGGTTTCTACTTCATATCTAATCCTCTTCTTCCAACCAAAATACATTGAATCATGCTTCTCTGCATTGAACTTCATCTGCCACCATTCTGCCCACTCCATCAAACGGTTGGCACAACATCGAGGGCTGAAGGGCCTGTAATGCACTGTAATATTCTGTGTTCTATGTTCTCTATTCTTTTTGAGTTCTGTAATGTTACTCTTACAGTTTCCAATGCTTCAAAGTTTCATATTATCCGCTGCAAATATTTAAATTGTCCTCTGCACTCCAAGATCTAGATCACTAAAACATATCAGGAAAACTAGGATCCCAATACTGACCCCTGGGGAACTCATCTACAAACCTTACTCTAGCCTGAAAAATGACTATTGGCCATTACTGTCTGATTCTTATCACTCAATCAATTTGATGTCATTGATGTTATTGTTCACTTTTATTTCACAAGCTACAAATTTCTCACAAATCTGTGTTTGGCTCAATATTGAATGCCTTTTCAAAGTCCATGCACAGAATATGAATTCTCATTAAGCTTTTCTGTTACCTCTTCAAATAAAACAAACTCCAGCAAGTTAGTATAACCTACTTCAAGCAAAAATGATATCAGAGATAATGGGAACTGCAGATGCTGGAGACTCCAAGATAATAAAATGTGAGGCTGGATGAACACAGCAGGCCAAGCAGCATCTCAGGAGCACAAAAGCTTTTGTGCTCCTGAGATGCTGCTTGGCCTGCTGTGTTCATCCAGCCTCACATTTTATTATCAAGCAAAAATGATCTCCTTTCTGCAATAGCAAAGACTGGGAAGTGACATTAATAGAATATTTTGAAATCTTCAGCTTTTTTGACAGCGCATTTAAATTACCTCGAGTCTTGGAGGTTAAACTGATGCCATTTGGTTTATATCCTTCGATACCGATCCCAGCCATGTACAAATATTTCTTAAATGATGAAATTGTATTAGTCTGCGTCGCTACTTCTGGAAGCCCATTCCAGACACTTACCACCCTCTGTGTGAAAAACTGCCCCTCTGCATCCTCTTGTATCTCTCCCCTCTCACCTTAAACCTATGCCCTCTAGTCTTAGACTCCCCTACCTTGGGGAAAAGCTGTTGGCTCTTTGCCTTATCTATGCCTCTCATGATCTTACAGAACTCTACAGGGTCACATCTTTTTCTTTTCAAGTTTGTAGCTGCATATGAACCGATATCTTTCTAGTGTGTAATCCTAGTGAACATTCTTACTTAAGATAACAAAGTGTGGAGCTGGATGAACACAGCAGGCCAAGCAGCATCTCAGGAGCACAAAAGCTGATGTTTTGGGCCTAGACCCTTCATCAGAGAGACCCTCTCTGATGAAGGGTCTAGGCCCGAAACGTCGGCTTTTGTGCTCCTGAGATGCTGCTTGGCCTGCTGTGTTCATCCAGCTCCACACTTTGTTATCTTGGATTCTCCAGCATCCGCAGTTCCCATTATCACTGAACATTCTTACTTGTTCACCTGTGAGCACATTGACTTACATGGTTTCTTCAGTAATGCGTCCAAATTAAAGCTCTCATATTTGTATTCAAACAGATCCTCCCACACTACCTCTGTAACCTCCTTGAGTCCTACGATCTCTCTGAGAACTCTGCTCTTCTCTAAACTCCAGTCTCACGATTGGCGACTGTGCCTTTAGCCAGTTAGGTCCTACACTCTTCTATGCCCATTATAAATCAACCTGCTTTTGACCTCTCTTTCCATATGGAAGATGGTCCTTAAAACCAATCTTTTTGATTATGCTTTTGTCCACTGCTCTCTAGATCAGTGCTGATTTTTCTTTCTGACTTTGATTGTGAAGCAACATGAAATGTTGTATGTTAAAGGTGGTGCATAAATGTAAGCTATTGCTGTTGAATGTTGACTGTCAAGTGAGCTAATTAGTCATGGAGAATATTTCAATGAAGCCTTCATTTGGTGTCTACCAAAGAACAACAGACATTTCTAGGTAGAGATGGTTCTTACTCTGGTTCTAAGATCAGTGCAATTGCAATCTCCTGCCCTGTGCATCACAGTCCCAGCTGAGATCTGTGCTGCTGTTGCAGATCTGAGCCACAATGAGATTTCACTCAGTTACCAATGTATTTCTGGGAAATGTATGGGTTTAGTAGGAGAAAAGATATAAAGAGCTGAAACAGCTAATTTTAATATCTTTCTATGGGAGAAAGTGTGGAATTACTTGTCACTTACAGTTCAGAGCTCAAGTCTGGAACCTCGCTACCATTTAAAGCCAAATTCCTTATTGCAAGGTACATTTAATTCTGCCCCCACCTCCGTAGACATCAGAAGATGGAAGGAGTTGCTATCTTATATATCCTTTCTTAATTCAGATCTCTCTACAAATTAACTGAGAAATTCACCTTTATTATTTTTGATGCTATTCGTTCTGAAAACTTAATGGAATAAAGTTTCATCATATTGTGAAGTAGAGATACATGAAGCAGGAGTTCAGAACTTGGGCGTGTTATCATTTAGGAATTACACAGGTTAGTTTTCAGAGAGAGAATTAGAGAAGCACATGCACATTTCTGTCAACACAAAGCTAAGTAGTATTGAGAAGTGTTCTGATTTTAGAAGTTTTGATTGGGGACGATTTAATGAATATATGTTGTTATGGGTTTGGAAAAGGTGATGATATTTCTCATGTGGGAATAGAATATTGGCGCAAGACTTATGAAATGTTGTCAACCCTTAGCAGTAGAAAACATTGGACTACTGAACAATCAACATGACACTGCTTCTTTTAATAAGCTTAGATCAAATGTTAAAAATATCATCGCTTACTTCAGTCAGGAACGACCATCCTCAATTTATCAAAACTGTGATTTTAACCTTCAGTAGAAAATATCATTGCAGATGTAAAAGCTAAAATACTGCAGATTCTGGAAGTCTCAAACAAACACATGAAGTGCTGGAGAAACTCAACAGGTCTGGTGGCATCTGTTGAGAGAAAATCAGAGTTAACATTTTGAGTGTGATATGACTCTTCAGAGGTCTTCTGAAGAAGAGTCACTATTACAGATATATCTTGAGAGAAAAGTAAAATAATGGGAAAGAAAATCACATAATGCATATTCTCTCTGAAACTCAAGATATGTTGCTTGTTTAGTCATCCAAGCATTAAAGCCCATCAATTTTTGACTTCTTCTTTACCACTAAGAAATAATGCATACTTCATTTTCCTTTTGCTTCTTTATTTGATTTTCCAATTTCTGATACCGTATCTAGTTTAACATTTGAATAATTATGAACCACCTTACAAAGCAGTAACATGTATGAACAAGAGACAATGGGATAATGGGAACTGCAGATACTGGAGAATCCGAGATAACAAAGTGGGAAGCTGGATGAACACAGCAGGCCAAGCAGCGTCTTAGGAGAACAAAAGCTGACGTTTCGGGCCTAGACCCTTTTTCTGATGAAGGGTCTAGGCCCGAAACGTCAGCTTTTGAGCTTCTGTGTTCATCCAGCTCCACACTTTGTTATTTTACATGTATGAACAACTCAAGATGTCATTTCTGAGTTATCCTGCAGACAGGAACATAATCTTTAAAAGGCTGAGATTCCTTCATGATGGTATTATCACAGCCTTTGTTATCTTTAGCTAATTGTTTTCTATGGCAATATCCTCCAGTTCCCCCATGACAATTAAGTCCAAATTATGGCCCTCTGGTTGCAACTGACTACTCATTGCACTGCACCAAGTCACATCTTCCATATCTACTCTGCATCCAGTGTGAGGATCAAAAAGTGTTTCAATATATGGCTCATTTCCCTGTAGCCCTGTGCGCCCCAAGTCAGTGTTCACCCATTCATGTAATGGTTTCTCCTTGTCTTGCACATCCAGGAGAATTGCAGGTGCTGACATTTGAGATGGAGACCTGATGGATGATACAGAAGTTAAAGGAAAGGACAGAAATCCAGGATATAACACGTAGGAATTGTTAAAAAAATCTAGCGATGTATTTTGCCCTGTTGAGGGTATGGACACCTGGAAATATCTGTCAGTTTCTGGGTCATACAGTGTCTTTGCCTGCACTTGAATTGGGATATCTACAAAAAAATATTGGCCAGATTCAGGATCTTGAAGCAATTTCCGTTGGCTTAGTGGAAATGAATGTACGGATGCAATGGGCTGCACGCTATTTAATGCCATGATGTTGGATACTGCTGGAATTACACATGAATCTATTGGCTGTGTGGGTTCTGGAGAAGAAACCGTCGGTGTTTGTGCTATGGGGACGCGTGGGGGAGACACTGGCGCATTGGAGACTGTCGCGTTGGTTTCTGCGTCGTCAACGCTTGGCGTCTTCTGCCTGGCATCGGCTTTTTTTCTCCTGGTGGTCAGCTTCTTGGCTCGGCGTATTGCTTTTTCAGACTTTGGAGGTACAACGGGCGGTTTGCCCGCTGTTTTTGAATCGATACTACATGCCGACTCCGGCCGGGAACACATTACTGCTGACCTTTCCACACAAATCTCACGTTTGTCACCCTGTGCATTTCCTTCTGGCAGAAACAGGTTTGGTGCTTCCTCGACAGTATTGGCCTGTAGCTCCTCAGGAACCGACTCAGGGACAGTTGGCCGCACTCCTTTAGTTGCTGGGGATGTTTTCGACACATTGTCTTTGATTTTAAATAAACTAGGCCTCGGTGAGTTTGTACTCCCTCGTACTTCTTGCTTTGAAAAAATGTTGTAGAACTTTTCTTCGCACGACATCTCCAAGGGACTACTGTCTCTTATTCTTTGCCCCGGTAAGCCTCTTGCCATTTTCTCTTGTAGGTGACCTTGATATTCCGGAAGAGAGCTTTGATTCTCGGCTTTCCTCCCAGAATTGGATGCCCAGTCACTGAGGGCATAATATTGCAAATCATTCTTTTCAGTATCTTTGCCCTCGTCAGCTGCGGGCCAACTATTCGAACAACCCCTCTTGACATAGTTGCCCCTTTCAGCCATTAGATCTGCCATCATGCGTTCCGGATCTTGGTAGCGGTCATCACCTAGGGCAAAATAGGACTGGTTCGGCGATTTTACGTCCTGTGTGGCTTTCTCTTCTCGGGCAGAATGGGTAGTTATCCAATTGTTGGACACATTCGCTTCCAACACTGGCCGACAGACGTCTTCAGCTTTTTGCCATGCCAGCTTGTCATCTTGCTTTCTGAAATGATTTTCACTTGGATTGCCAGCTACGCTCCTGTGGCTAGATGAGGAACACTCTGGATTTCTGCTGTGATGGAATCTATTTTGCGTTTCGCCTGCCTTTTCTGGCATCGCCTGTGTTTCCTCTGGGCTTTTTCTTGCCAACGCTGAGTTTTTCTGGAAGGTTGTGGGAGGGCAACTCGTTTCCTTCCTGTCATTGAACATATTCGGCTGGTACGTACACTTTCTGTCCAAGCTTCTCTCTGCGTGAATTTCTGTCGTTATCATCGCCGATCGAGGCCTTGCATTTCTTGTTCGCCGACTGGGTTGATTTCTGGCCTCTTTAACTGTTTGTGGTGACCTTAAGTTAAGATAATCGTCATTCTTCCACGAGTCTGTCTCGGCTTTATGGATAATTGTAGCTTTACCGAGATGTCCAGACGTAGCAGTCACGTTTTTGGCATTAGGCATTTTATCCTGTTTTTCCGGTTCATTGGAATCCCCCGTGTGGTTATCCTTAATGCCTAGTCTTAAAGGTGCGGAAGACGTTCTTTCATTGGCCCGATGTATGTTTTGGTAAATATAATCCTTGTTCTTGCTTTGCTCAGAAAGGCTCTGAGTTGCACCAGCATTAGAGTAGGTGGATTTCACTCGTTTTCTGACGTCTTTGAGGTTATAAAGCAGGCTTGATGCCTTAGATTTATAATTCTCACGCAAGAGGTAATCAGCACTTCCTTTAGCCTCATCCCCCTGACCCACAGGCAACTGAATGCCGGGAGGTGTCACTACAATTGTTGACCTGTCCGTTTCATTCGCATTGTGGACAATATTTGGTGTGAGAAGCTTTGAAATACTGAAGGGGGGACTCTGTTCCCGAGGAGGTTGCTCCGTGTGTGTTGTGAGGTCAGCTGCAGGGTGGCATTCTGTCGAGCTCACTTCTCCACTCACAAGCTCTGTCTCTATTTGCCTATTATGGCGTGGATTCCTCGAGCTTCTCCACAGCTGAAAGCCCTTTCCCTCGTCCCCACCACTAGTCTTTTCGGGTCCAGCTACCTGCAAACTATGGCGTTGCTTTGCATTCCCTTTGACACTACACTCAGACGGAACTGAATGAAAGTCTGAATCCTTGCTGCTGGGTGAACAGTTCACCGCTCTCTGAGCTTTGACTTCATTTGGAGATTGTACTGTTCCCAATGAACACACCTTTCTACAACTGACCGTATTGTCAGCGCACAGGTTTTGTAGATGTGCACTGGACTGAAGGGTAACAGTAAGATTCTCAATATGATCATCCTCCTCAAACAGATACTTACTGTGATCGTGCCAGGATTTGAATGCACTGCACTCACTATGCAGGAAGTTGCTCTTTGGATCGGGTTTCTTCACTTTGCTGACTATTTCAGTTAAACCTTTGTCTGCCTTTTTACTCGAAATATTAGGAATTGTCACATCAGTGAAGTGGCCTTGCCTTCTGTACTGTGCAGTTTTCATGTAGTTCAAAGGATTGTTTTTGTTGCCTTTTCCTGGTGGAATTTGCTTCTTATTTGTCCAATACTTTTCTTGACAAGCTGCAGAAAAACTAGATTTTTCTTTGTGCAAGTTGATGATAGCTGATGCGTCCCATTGTGCAATGTTCTTATTGTCAATGTCCCCTGGTAATTCAGGGTGTCCACTCACACTAGCTTGTTTTGCACTTGCCGTGATATCTCCTGGGAAATCATTATCACTTTGATCAAAAGCTTCGATCAGGGAAGAGATTTTTGACTTTTGCTTGGCCGAATGCTGGCTTGATCCAACAGTTTCGCTTGAGAAGCCAGTTCCTGAGCCACGTTTAGCATCTTTTTTTTCGACAGAACACTGGACTGTTGATTCCTGGAATGTGTCAGGTAATTCTTTTGGTTGTTTTTGGATTATCTTCGATGACTTATTACAGTTTTGTAATACACCCTTAGAATGCTTGGCCTTGTCTGAACTTGGAAGATCACTTGTCTGACTCACACTGACAGCCGACGGTGAGCTGGGAATATCCACGTCATTACAGATTCCTCCCTCTGCAACACACAAGCTCTTAAAAGCACGCTCTGTAAGTCTACTTACTTCTCTGTCTGTCTCATCCAAAATGCTTCCAGCGCTCGACGTGTCACTAAAACCATCTACGTGTTTAGAACGTCCTTGCATGATCCTTGTTTTTGCTGTACCCCAGTTATCCAAAAAGTCCATAATACTGGGCTGCTCACCAGAATCTGTTTTATTGACACACACACATTCAATTCTCCTCTCCTTTGGGTTTCTAAAACATTTGGCTTCGGACTTAGGATTTCTGGAACTTCTTCATTCTTCATCCATTCAGGTACCAAGTCATGAAAGAAATGCTTCTTTCCTATGCAAAGAAAAATACAGTTATTCCTTTTTGAAAGCTTTATCTTTTTGGGCATTATAGCAGTGAATAAGACTGGTACAATTTGGCACTACAATTTATCATTTGTACTCTTATTAAGTAATACTATAGTGCAGCTCTTGCAAGTATTCCGATAATGAGATATAGAAAACAAAAAACTACAAATCTGATAAATGCAAGGTACAATTCAAAATATTGGAGGCATACTGCTGTTTAGGCAGGATTGGTTGACAGAATATGGCCAATATTTCAGCACAGAACACTTCCTCAGAGTTAAAGCTTGTTACAGATGAACAGTGTTCAAAATTGAACAGACAAGGTGAAAGCTTAGGGAGAAGAACACATATACTGTCTACCCATGCAATGAAATCAGTAGAATAACCTGTAAAGTTTAGGAATTAAACATTTACCTCATTTTCATTGAACTTGTGGGAAACTTCATTTTTTTTTCACAGAACTTCAGTTCAGGAATGATCAAAGATATTTGTCCATTTGAGGTCATTTCGACAAAGCAAAAGACTCACTGTGGCCAGTTACAAACCTATCCACATTTGCTTCTGGTACATTTTCAGAAACTGCATTTATATTCTGTGCCTGTGCGCTTACCCCCAATTCGCCAGTCAAAGGAGGAAGGCTCTGAAAGCTTGTGATTTTAAATAATCCTGTTGGACTATTACCTGGTGTTGTGAGAATTCTGACTGGTGGTGTCCAACACCAGCATCTCCACATCATATTCAACTACTGACTGATATTGTAACATATTCTGCATTTAGATCTTGGTCCTGCTAAGGAGGTTTAATCCTAACACATGGTTTCTTGATCTTACCTTAATCCACCCTCCTCACTGAAATCATCCCTGACTTTAACTTTCTCAGCTATTTTCCTTCCCCACTCTCCTCTAACATTGCCACCAATGGCAGGCTTGTTACCGTGCCTGGTCACCAGTGTATCGAGGAGTCAGTGCACACAAACTAGTCAATTTTGTTAACTTGCACTCTCTACTCCACATTAAACTGGAAACACTGGCATGGGGATAGATCAAATCCATTGTAAGAACATTTGAAGAAATACGTCACATTCTTAATTGGAAACAGAGTGATATATTGAGAATTCCTTTGATTCAACAGCTTGACTGACTTCTGTTTAGTTCCATTTACTTTGCATAAATTATTATAGTTTATATACATCATTGCAATTAATATAATTGTAATTAAAAAGTTATTAATTTGTTATTATTAGATATTGACAACTTACTTTGCCATAATATACCATGTTGACAACGTTCAACAAATTTTTTTTTGCTATTTATGTCTGTGATTTAGGAGTTACATTCAATTCAACCAAACTTGCCTTGAATAGCAGAAAGGATGTTTTAATTTTTAATTTGTTATATATATATTATAATATATTAATGAGTATCTTAAACTATCTTTGCTCATTTGATGTTAAAAATGTATGTGTAAAAGGAGAGCGGAGAGCTGAATCTGTGGTTACCTTGGATTCATTGACAGATCTATGATTTTATTTTAATTTACTCATGGAATGCAGGCATCACTGGGTGAGCCAGCATTTATTGCTCATCCCTAGCTCCCCTTCAAAGAGTGGTGGTGAGCTGCCTTCTTGAACCAGTACTGCCCATACGCTGAAGGTAGATCCCACAATGCCATTAGCGAGGGAGCTCCAGAATTTTGATTCAGCAACACTGAAGGAAAGACAATATATTTCCAAGTCAGGATTTGAGTGGCTCAGAGGGGAACTTTCAGGTGGTGGTGTAACTTTGTATCTGCTGCCCTTGTCCTTCTAGATGACTATTAGTGATATTAAAAGATACTATCTAAGAAGGCTTAGTGAATTTCTAATGTGCATCTTGTATATAGTACACACTGACTGAGTGTTGGTGGTAGAGGGGGTGGATGTTAGTGGATGTGGTGCCACTCAAGCAAGCTGCTTTGTCCTGGATGGTGTCAAGCTATTTGAATGTTATTGGAGTTGCACTTCTCCATGCAAGTGGGAAGCATTCCACCACTCTATAGATTTGTGTCTTGGAGATTGCAGATAGGCTTTACCGCGTAAGGAAGTGAGTTATCCACTGCAGAATTCCTAGTTTCTGACCTGATCTTTTAGCCCCATATTTATATAATGAGCCTAGTTCAGTTTCTGGTGGCGGTAACCCTCGGAATGTGATAGTGAGGGATTGAGTGATGGTAATGCCATTGAATGTCTGTGGCATTGGCTAGATTCTTACTTGTTGGAGATGGTCATTGTTTGGCATTTGCGTGGCGCGAATGTTACTTGACACTTTTCAGCCCAGTTCTAGAAATTGTCCAGATCTTGCTGCATTTGGACATGGTCTGCTTCAGTATCTGCTGTACCCTCAAAAAAAGGCATGGTATAGAACCTCTCCTAAAACGATTTTAACAAAGTTGCATGTATATGGTTCATGAAATCAATTAGTCTATAGGTACAGTGAACTTATAATAGATTTGATTTTGTCCTAGAATTAATACCAGAATATTTGAGTATTTTTTAATCACAAATTGCTTTCTTATTAATCCTGAGAGTTAATTCTGTGGTTTAACTAAGGAGTCCCATCTCCTGAAAGCACAGATAGGTGGTAGGGGCTATAAAATTGCAGTCCTATCTCTAACCTGTGGGCTGTTTGGCCGCAGTTTCCACACCATGAATTCCACACCAATTGGCACATTTACTTTTGTCTTTAGAAGAACCTGTTTATCATAAGAGTTTTATCCCAGACTACTGGCTCCTATCCTTTAGCTAATTGGAAGGGCTGATGACTGGTGCAGAGCTTGCCAATAAGTGATGAGTTATCTAAGCTTGTAGAGGGTGGTAGGGTGATTTGACATTTGCCATTTTGACAACAATAAGTAAGAGATGCTCATACAGTCAAATTGATGCTACTACTTTCTATATCATTCACCCTATCTCTAGTTAAATATGTGGAGACCCAGACGCTTTCCATTTTATCCGCATTGGTATCACAGACTAACATCCATCTTCAACATTTACATGGTTGATGTTAGCCAGACCAGACGTGACCGGCTTTTAAGGAAGCCCTGGTAATGAGAAACTTATATCTAGAAATAACTAAAGATTGGCCTTGAAATTTCAAGTGGTGTGGCTGTGGCTATTTTCTTTAGCAATTTGTTCCATTGTTGGATTGTCTTTGAGAAAACAGGTTGTTGGTACACTGTCTTGGAATCAGATGGCTTTTCTGGCTTGTCTGAATGGCAATCTTGTGCTCATTGCTTCTTTAATTTCCTCCAGTCCATTCCATAGTTTATAAAATACAATCAATCTGTTTTCTTTCCCCCTTTTGATGCAATAATTCCCATTTCAAATCTTTGAGCATACTGCAAGGGTTAAAGATCATGGTAAACCATGGTACATTGGTAACAAAGTAAGAAAGAAAGGCTTGCATTTAATAGAATGCCTTTCATATCCTCTGCTTTTTCAAGACTCTCCAGAACCAACAAACTACTCTTAAAGTGCGCTCATTGTTGCTACATAGGAATGGCAGCATCCAAGAGCAAAGCTCTCAAAACAGTGAATTAGCAGATGACTTGTTTTCTGATGTTGGTGATTGAGGGAGGAACATTGGAACATTGGCTAAGTCACTGGAATAGCTTGCCACTTTTCTTTGAACTGTTCCATGTGATCCACGAAGGGCACTTGACAAGGTGGTTGCAGTCTCAAGTCAACTATTGTTAATTGTAGTTTACAAATTCACAGAATACATACATCATAATTTTCTAAAGAACACATGATATTCGGAGTCAAAAAGAGATAGGATTTAGCCAATTATCTCCTCTCCTTAATTTTCGAGTATGGTAGCTAATAGTACCATTCCTATTTGTCTCTCAGCTGATATCCACCAAATTAAAATCCATCAAGATGAATTTGATTGAACAGGGACTATCTAGTATAAGCTGTTCATGGTCAAGAAGAGAGAGATCACACAGCCCGAATGAATGTATAGTTTGTGGAATTTAGAGGCAAGGTAGGAATTTAGTGCAGAAGGGGAGAGGTGCTTTGTGCTTATTTATTTTTGGCACAAAATTTGTAAGTTGTTTTGAACAGGATTAAATTGAAACCCTGGATCAGGGGCCCAGCACAAAGGAGTGACGTCAAAGGCCATCCGTAAATTCATCGGTTGGTGATAGCTACTAATTTGACCATCTATCATAGGCTACTTTCAGATTACAGGCTATTGACTAAAGGAACAGTAGGAATTAAAAAAAAATCAAATTACTAATGAAGTAATTAAAAGATGTCAGGCCAGGTGATGTGTTGTAACTGCATGATGTGGGAGCTGGTGGAACCCTGTGTTGTTCATTATTGATCATGTCTGTAACAAGTGCTAGTTGTTTGAGAAACCCTGACTCTTAGTTGATGAGCTGGAGTCTAAGCTTCAAACTCTGCGATGCATCAGGGAGGGGGAGACTTACCTGTGTTTCAGAAAGCAGTCACACCCCTTAGATTGAATCCCTTGTCAGTGGTCAGGTACAGGAGGGTGTGACTACGAGCGAGACAGGTAGAGGGATCCAGGAGGTCGTGCTGAAAGAGCCTCAGCCTTTGACCTTGCCTAACAAGTTTGAGATTCTTACTCCCTGTGTGGGTGAGAGTGGGGGTGGTGGGGATGATCAGCAAACTGACCATATCCCATGGTACATGGAGCCATTCAAGAAGGGTCAGAAAAGAGAAATGTAGCTGTAATCGGGAATAGGGCAGTTAGGGGAATAGAAACTGTTCTCTGTGGCCAGGATTGAGAATCCTGAAGGCTGTGTTGCCTGCCTGGTGCCTGGAATCAGGATATCTTATCTGGGTTACAGAGGAACTTGGAGTGGGAGGGGAAAGATCTAGTTGTTGTCGTCTATGTAGGTATCAATGATGTCATTAGAAAGAGGAAAGATGTTCTGCTAAGGTAATATGAGCACCTAGGGGCTAAATGAAGAAACCTCACCAAAAAGGGAACAATCTCCAGATTACTTCCTGAGCTATGAGTTAATTGGCACAGATTCAACAAGCTTGAAGAGGTAAATGTGTGACTCAAAGATTAGTGTGGAAGTAATTGGTTCATATTGGGACATTGGCTGCAGTACTGGGGAAGGAGGGAGTTGTTCTGATGGAATGGGCTCCACCTGAACATACTGGGACCAGAGTCCTGGTGAACTGCATAACCAAGGCTGTGAATAGGGTTTTAAACTAAATATTTGTCGGGGAGGAGTGGGGGTGGGTGTGGTAGGTTCAGTTGCATGAAAAACTATGGAAAAAGTTAAAGATCGGAAGAGCCTAGCAGACATTATTAAAGCTTCCAGAACAAATAATTGGACACAGGAAAGGGGAAGGTATCTAATTGCAGACACAGCAAATGAGGGGACAACTACGAGAAGTAGGGAAACAGTAAACACAGGATTGAAGGTATTGTACTTAAATGCACATAGTATATCAAACAAGGTACATGAACCTGTAGCACAGATTGAAATCAGCAGGTACAATGTTGCATCACAGAGACGTGACTGCAAGGGACCAGGGCTGGGAACTAAACATCTAAGGATACACATCCTATTGAAAGGACAGGCAGATGGCCAGATAATGCAGGGTTGTCTTCTTAGTAAGAAATGAAATTAGATTTGCAGCAAAAAGTGACATAGAGTTAGAAGGTGTAGAATTTGTGAGGGTAGAGTTAAGAGACCAGAAAGGAAAAAATACCCTGATGGGAGTTTTATCCTAGCAGGATGTGGGGAAGAAAATAAAGGAGGAGGTAGAAAAGGCATGAAAGAAAGGGACTATTACAATAATGGGGAACTTTAATATACAGGTGGACTAGAAAAATCAAATGAGTAGCAGATCTCAAGAAAAGGAATTTGAGGAGTATCCATGAGAATGTCTATGGACCAGTTTGTAGCAGAGCTCTCAGGAAATTCTGGATTTGGTGAGGTACATTGAAGCATACTTGATTGGGGAGCTTAAGGTGAAGGAACCTATAGGGGGCAGTAATATGATAGAAGTCACCCTGCAGTTTGAGAGGGAGAAGATTGAATCAGATGTAACTATATTACAATTGAGTAAAGGAAACTGCAAAGACATGAGCGCGTAGCTGGCCAGAGTTGATTGGAAGGAAAATGGTGGAGGAGTAATTACAGGGGTTTCTGTGAGTAATTTGGGAAACACAGCAGAAATAAGTCCCAACGAAGAAGAAACATATGAAGGGGAGGCTGAGGTAACGGTGGCTGACAAGGGAATTCCAAGATTGCATAAAATCAAAAAGCATACAATATGGTGAACGTTAGTGGGAAGCAAGAGAATTGGAAAGTCTTTAAAAACCGGCAGAGGATAACTGGAGAAGCATTAAAGAGGGGAGAAGATGAAATGTAAGAGTAAGCTAGATTGTGATAAATATGAAGATTGCATTAGTATTTCTTGGATACCTAAAAGGTAACAGAGAGGTAAGAGTGGATATTGGACCACTGCAAAACGAGACTGGAGACCTAATAATGGTGAACAAAGAAATGGCAGAGGAACTGAATAGGTACTTTGCATCAGTTTCCACAGTGGAAGACACCGGCAAAATAGCAAAATTTCAAGAGAGTCAGGGAGCCAAGATGAGCGATGTGGCCATCACTAAGGAGAAGGTGCTGGGAAGCTAAAGAGTCTGAAGGCAGATAAATTATCCAGATTGGATGGACTACACCCCTGAGTTCTGAAGGAGATAGTTGAGGAAGTTGTGGAGACATTGAGTGGTGATCTTTCATGAATGACTGGAGTCAGGGAGGGTCTTAGAGGACTGGAAAGTGGCGAATGTAACACCGCTGTTTAAGAAGGGAGGGAAGTAGAAGGCAGGAAACTGTTGGCCAGTTAGCCTGTTGTTGGTCATTGGTAAGATTTAAGAATCCATCATTAAGGATTAGATTGCAGAGTACTTAGAACTGCAAGGTAAAACAGGGCAGAGTCAGCACAGCTTTGTCAAAGAGATGCCATGCCTGACAAATCTGTTAGAATTCTTTGTGGAGGTAATGAGCATTTTAACAAAGGAGATATATTTGGATTTCCAGAAGATCTTTGACAAGGTGCTGCACAGGAGGTTGTTAAATAAGACCTATGGTTTTAGGGACAATGTTCTGGCGTGGATAGGGGATTAGCTGACAGGCAAAAGGCAGAGAGAGAGAGTGGGGATAGAGAGGTCTTTTTCAGATGGCAGCCAGTAACTAGTGGAGTTTCACATGGATCAGTGTTGGGACCGCACCTATTCAGAATATGTATTAACGACCCATACAGACAAACTGGAGGGCTAGAATACCAGAACAGAGATGCACTGCTGAGGCTGTATAAGGCTCTGGTTAGACCACATTTGAAATTTGTTAGCAGTTTGGGGCTCGTATCTAAGGAAGGATGTACTTGCCTTGGAGGGGTCCAGAGGAGGTTTTACAAGAATGATCCTAGGGATGAAGAACTTGCCTTCTTGAAATGAATATTAACATTGCATTTGCCTTCCTAATAGCCAGCTAAACCTGCATGTTAACCTTAAGACAATGCTGAATAGGATTCCTAAGTCCCTTTGTGCTTCAAATTTCTGAAGACTTTCCCATTTAGAAAATAGTCTACTCTTCCCTTTTTCCTACCCAGCTGCATAACCACACATTTTCCCAACATTACCTTCCATCTGCCACTTCTTTTCCCACTCTTCACGCCTGTCCAAGCTCTTCTGCAGCCTCCCTGCTAATACTGTCATAGAATCATAAAGATGTACAGCACAGAAATAGACACTTCAGTCCAACTTGTTCATACCGACCAGATGTCCTAAATTAATCTAGTCTCATTTGCCAGCATTTGGCCCATATCCATCTAAACCCTTCCCATTCATATACCCATCCAAATCCCTTTTAAATGTTGTGATAGTAACAGCTTCCACCGCTACCTGTGGCAGCTCATTCCAAACACATACCATCTTCTGTGTGAAAAAATTGCCCCTTAGGTCCCTTCTAAATCTTTCCCCTCTTACCTTAAACTTACGCCCATTAGTTTTGGACTCCCCTACCCTGGGGAAAAGACCTTGATCATTCTCCCTATCTATGCTCCTCATGATTTCATAAGGGCACCCGTCAGCCTCCGATGCTCCAGGAAAAATAGTGCCAGGTTATTCAGCCACTCCCTCTGGCTCAAACCATCCAACCCTGGCCATAGTCTTGCAAATCTTTTCTGAACCGTTTCAAGTTTAATGGCATCTTTCCCATAGCAAGGAGTTGCTGTTGCCCCTCCACCTGTCTTTGTGTCAAATGCAAACTGAGCAACAATGCCCTCAGTACCTGGATCCAGATCTTTAATATTCCTGTCTGAAACCACAATGAATTGTATAACCTCAGCTGTTAGCAGTAGAAATGTGAAGGATAATTTGAATAGTAATTAGAGTGCCATATGCCTAATGCATTTTAGCATAAACATATTTATTTGATGTACTTGAATAAAATATTTATACATCAGTTTCATAATATTAAAATACTACTTTTTTCAGTTTACTTATGAACAGGTTGTATTCACT
Organism: Stegostoma tigrinum; assembly: GCF_030684315.1. Taxonomy (NCBI): domain Eukaryota; kingdom Metazoa; phylum Chordata; class Chondrichthyes; order Orectolobiformes; family Stegostomatidae; genus Stegostoma; species Stegostoma tigrinum. The sequence continues at coordinate 10,774,485 of NC_081390.1, read as the reverse complement.
ACATATTTCACACAGGCACCCAATAAAAAATTTGTGTGTGAAACGTATCTGAAATATAAATTGACTTTGTGTTTTAAAACTGTGAAATGTTGGCTATCAAACTTATCTCAGTGTCGTGAGATATAAAGAATTGATTGAATTAATTGAAACGCTTGAAATCAAACAGAGATTGTCTGCTGACAACAGCCCTACCAGCAGAAGGCAGAGTGGACCACAAAGTATAGGATCTCCTGACTAACTACGACTTACTGAAGTGTCAAAGTACTAGACTGTCTGAAAAGTATTTGAGAGCATATTGTCTGGAACTGAATCCATGCCACCCCTGGATCATGCTTTGGTAACACTGATACATTGCATGTAATGAAAAGAGTTTGGAACAGGTGCTACAGGATCCCCATGCAGTCTCCTATGACTGCTTCTCTTCAGATCTCCTCAATGGGCAGATCAGAGATTTAAATTATTCTATAAATGTGTAAATTTTAATCCTTTCCCTTGCAGGCCACAGTCCTTGTGAGTTGCTGCTCTTTTCTCAGATCAGCTATAAGCAAGTTCAACTCTTGTTGCTTGAAAACAAGAACTCGGGTGCATTGTTCTGGTGGCTTTGCAAATAAACTGTGATTTGCTGTATCAGTGATAATGGGAACTGCAGATGCTGGAGAATCCAAGATAATAAAATGTGAGGCTGGATGAACACAGCAGGCCCAGCAGCATCTCAGGAGCACAAAAGAGATGCTGCTGGGCCTGCTGTGTTCATCCAGCCTCACATTTTATTATCTGTGATTTGCTGTACCTGTATTCTTCCATTAGTGCCTGTATTTGCAATGACTGAATTTTGGTAACAAAGAAAGATACAAATTAAGGCAAATTTGGCAAGAGGCACTGGGAGAAAATGTATATTATTGTGCCAATGAGAGTCATTAATTCGTCATTCATTGATGCTTCCTCTAGCGAGGTCAAATGAGCAAGCTACTCGTGCCTTCCTCTAAGATGAAAGACTAAGCTCAGCCTGATAGATATTCATGGCTGTTGGCATTGTCATTTCATGGACAACCACCAAAAGCATTCAGAGTCTGTTAAAATCCAGCTGAGTTAAGACACAGAGGTCAGGCTTTGAGCCTGGAACAACTAAACTTTGCAAGAAACACAAAAATTGAGGCCATATTTTTATTTTCAGATTTATCAATTAATTTTCCAATTGTAATTAAAAACATACACCTGTCAATAATGTCCTAGTGGTCACTTTGAAACAGATGAGTAATTTGTGTTTCAATTATAGTCGAATAATAAATAGCACACATTTGTACATGACAGATGATAAGTTTCTCCTTAAACGTACCTGCTGTGTCAGCTGTACTGGTAGAGCTTGTGTGCATTCCGACCAGGTTCCTGTACATTTAAAGCCTCCTGTCCCACCTTCATTTGGTCTCATTGCTGCCCATCTATAGCGAGAAGTTAAATTTAGTGCAATGAACTAGATCCTTTGCTAGTAAAACTTTGATTAAGCATAGCTGTAACCTTCAGCAATTTTGACATTACTTGAACTCTCTCAGTCCATGGAAAGGGACCAAGTCAGAAATACTGATTGTAAACTAATATACTGGACAAAGAATATTGAACTGCTGATCTTACGAATTTTTAATGTAGTGTAAATATATTAGATTGTCCCTGATATATTTGATGATTCGATGTAAGGGCAGCTTCAAAACACAAAACACAGTAGAATTTGCTTTTATTAAAAGTAAATTATGGTTTTCTACCCCCTTGTGTTTCCCCTTTTGTTCTTCGAAAAGGCCTGCCTCAAGCTGAGCAGGGGCCACACAAAAATTGCAGGAGCCCGTTTCGTCCCATGCATGTGCCGAAGCTGTCAGTGGGGCAGCCTGTTCGAAACAGAACAATATCACAGTCAAGCTGAGTCCTGTCTTTAACTGATGAATGCACATACTCACTGCTTTTGGCAGGATGCCCACTGTGAATGGGATGCACAGCTGGATTACATCCCTGTGCTGACGCTACTGCTGCTCTGCCTGACCTTTACTAACCCTGCACTGATCGAATCTGGGCACATTCTGATCACAAGGTCTCCATTGTAATTGAATGAAAAGCTAAGAAATTGCTGACTCCAAGATAGCAGCGTTAACGCTAAGTCGTGTATCGTTGCACTTAGCTCATCCACTGATGTAACTTTTCTTTCGGTATGATTTACACGCATTTTCTACTTCTGAAGAAGTGACAGCAAGAGTATAGAGATGGGATGGACTTGTTTGGTTGTAAGTAAGTGTTCTCAAACGGCTGAATTGGTTTGTATTAGATTGTATGAGTCATACAGTCATACCGCACGGAAACAGACCACCACTTCCTCTGGAAGTTCATTCCACACATGAACCATTCTCTGTGTAATAAAGTTGCGCCTGATGTATTTTTTAAGGCTTTCCCCTCACACCTTAAAAATATGCCTCCTAATCTTGAAATCTCCCACTTTAAAGAAAAGAGACCTGATGTTCACATTATCTTTATCCCTCATTATTTTATAACTCCTCCGTGAGGTCACTTTCAATCTCCTATGCTCCAGTGAAAAAAGTTCCAGCCTATCCAGTCTCTTGTTATCATTGAAATTCTCCATTCCAGGCAACATTCCTGGTAAATCTCTTCAGAACCATCTCCAGCGTAATAATATCCTTTTTATTACAGGGAAACCAGAACTCGTCTGAGACTGGTTCATGTTGATGAAACATTCAATATCTTAGATGCTATTATCAGGGCATAGAGTATAAAAATAAGGAGATTCATAGAATCCCTACATGGTAAAAACAAACCATTTGCCCAATATGTCCACACCCACCCTCTGAAAAATATCCCATTCAGACCCATCCCTGCAACCCTGCATTTCCCATAGCTAACACACCTAACCCACACATCCCTGAACACTATGGGCAATTTAGCATGGCCAATCCACCTGACTGGTACATCTTTGGACTGTGGGAGGAAACTGGAGGAAACCCACGCAGACACGGGGAGAACATGTAACAAGTTCCTGGGAGTGATGGTCACCAACAATCTGTCCTGGTCCACCCACATTGACACTACGATCAAGAGAAGCACAGCAATGCCTCTTCCTCAGGGGGCCAAGGAAATTCAGCATGTCCATAAAGACTCTTAAATTTTTTTATAGATGCACCATAGAAGACATCCTATCCAGATGCATCTCAGCATGGTATAGCGACTGTTGTTCCCAAGATCGAAATAAACTACAGAGAATTGTGACAGCAGCCCAGACCATCATGCAAACCGGCCTCCCATCCATTGACCTCATCTATGCTTCCTGCTGCAATGGAAGGCAACCAATATAATCAAAGACCCCTCTCAGCCTGGTTATACTCTCTTCCACCCTCTTCCATTTGGCAGAAGGTATAAAAGTTTGTATACGTGTATGAACAGATTCAAGAACAGTTTCTCCCCACAGTTATCAGACTTTGAATGGACTTCTTTAAAGTTAATGTTGATCTTTCTCTGCACCTTCTCTGCGGCTATAACATTGTATCCTGCACTCTGTTCTGTTTCCCTAATGCACTTGTATACTGTGATCTGCCTGTAAAGCACATAGGACAACACTTCTTACTGTACCTCAGTACATGTGACGGTAATAAATTAAGTCAAATCAAGTTATCCGTGTTAATCCTTCCCCCTTCACATTATGATAGTAGAGTTTTGCATTTCCTAGTTTGTATTTATGTTCTTTTTTTCCCATTTCCGTATTATTTTTCTGGTCCTCCTTTGTTCAGTTATAACCCAGGGTTCAGGTTTACCTCTGTTTCTAGCATTCTTATAGACCACTTCCTTGATCTTATCCAATCTTTAACTTCTTTCACTGATACATCTTTTCCAGTGGGTGCGTGTGTTGTACAGGAATTAAGATCAGTTGTAGGCCTTGCAGTATTTGTTTAAATATTAGCCGTCGTTTGTCTACTGTCAACTTTTTTTACAGCAGTTTCCTAAGCTATATTAAGTAATTTGCTCCATACAACTTCATAGTTTCCTTTGCTCAGATTAAAGACATTATTTTCAGAAGGAAATATGTTGTTTTTGAACTTTATATAACTTTTAATCATGATATGATTGCTATTTCGCAGATGCTCATTTACTGCATGGTGATTGATTAGCCTTTTCTCATTACACAACGCCAAGTGCAGAATAGCCCTATCTTTCTTTGGCTCTTGAAAACACTGTTCCAGAAACCCAGCTTGTACACTTGCCAGAAATTTATCCTCCACAGCATAGCGCTTACTTGGTTAATCTCGTCCACGTGTAAAATGAAGTCACCCATTATTCCTCCATTAACACATTAAATGCATCTCTAATTTCCTGATTCATAAAGTGCCTAATACCATATAGTTTTTTCTATAAACAGTTCTCACCAATGTTTACTTCTTTGTGCTGTTTCTTAGCTTGACCCAAACAGGATTCTACATCTTTTGTCCTTCGATTGAATGTCCTGTCTTACAACATTTCTGACATCATCCTTATTAGGTTGGCTACGTCACCTTCTTTTCCTTTTGTCTGTCCCGTTTCGATCCTATTTGACGCTTTCCATTGTCTCATCAATCTTCTATTTTTGTTTACTTTTGTTCTACTTCCTTTTAGTGTTCTACTTCCCTTGAATCTGAGTCCCCTCTTAGATTCCTATTCCCCTACCAATTCCCTAACCAACAGTGCTAGCAAATTTCCCTGTGAGAACCTTAGGCCCAGTCCTTCTAAGATGTGACCCATCCATCTTGTACAGGTCCCACCTGCCCCAGCACTGGTCCCGATGTCTCAGAAGTTGGATTGCGTTTCTCCGACACCAATTTTCCAGCCACATTGTCAATCTCTCAGTTCTCCTATTTCTATGCTGATGAAGATATGAAACCATGAGAAATCCCAAGAGTGTTGCTCTCAAGGACCTGCTGTTCAATCTTCTTCCAGACTCCCTGAAGTCTGCTTTCAGGACCTCATTTCCCTTCCCGCATAACTCATTGGTATCAACATGCAGCAGTACGTTAGTTCAGTGGATAGCAATGCTGCTTCACAGCATATGGGACACTGTTTCAACTCTACCCTTGGGAGACTGTGTGGCATTTGTACGTTCTTCCAGTGGGTTTGAGTGGGTTTCCTCCAGGTGCACCGGTTTCCTCCCGCAGTCCAAAGATGTGCAAGTTAGGTGGCTGTAGGAAATACAGAGTTACAGAGGTGGGTCTGGGAAGAGTCAGTGTGGACTTGATTGGCTGAGCTAGGGATTCTATGACATGGACCATGACCAAGTATACTCTACCCCAGAGAATGTTCCGCAGCCATTATGTTGTATCCTCGATCCTTGCACCAGGAGGCAACGCACCAGCCTGGAGTCATGTTTGCAGCTGCTGGAAAGTCTGCCTGTTCCCCTAATGGAAGGATCTCCTGTCAGTACTGGTCTTCCACTTTATTCAATACGGATGGTAATGACACCCTGTTTTCATTACTGCATGTGCTTCTCACATTCACTGTCCTTTGCTTTTTTTTCATTAATTCATGGGAAATGGATATTGCTGACTGGCATTTATAGCCTATCCTTAACAGTGTTTGGGAATATCTGTGGTCAGCTGCTTTCTTGAACCCACTGCAGTGCTGTGAGGTAACATGGTGTGAAGCTGGAAGAACATAGCAGGCCAAGCAGCATCAGAGGAGCAGGAAAGCTGACATTTGGGGTCAAGACCCTTCCTTAGAAAACATACACACTTTTCTGAGGAAGGGTCTCGACCGTGTTATCTCGGATTCTCCAGCATCAGCAGTTCCTACTATCTCTGTAACAGTGCTGTGAGGAATGGAATGCCAGGATTTTGACGCAGTGACATTAAAGGAACTGTGATACAGGCCTGGACTTCCATCCTCAGGGGAGTGGGAAAGTCCCCAATTTAGCCTCTAAGAGGGGCTGGAGGGTGGGAATGGTGTAAGGCAAATGTGGTCTGCAGTTGGGCCAAATGATCCACAAAAATGAATGGAGGCAGTGACAGAGGTTGCCAGGTGTGGGGAGATGGGCTGACAAACTCTGTCTTCATGCTGTGGAATGTTGCTGTGTCCCAAACCATTCAGATCCTCCAACCTTTACTCATGTTCCTTCACCCCCATCACCATCCCACCTCAAGACCTCACTCCCCCCTATGGGCCATGATGCCTCCCCCACATCAGGTTATGCTCCCACTCATCCCCAACATCCCAGCAGACCCCTCCCCCCCGCCCTGTAAAGGGCAGGAATCTCACTCACTGAAAGCTGTTGCCAACCAGAGCTGAAGAAGTTTCCCAACCCGAAACGTCAGCTTCCCTGCTCCTCTAATGCTGCCTGGCCTGTTCATCCAGCTCCACACCTTGTTATCTCCAGAGATTAGTTGTGTACTTTCATGGCTCAGCAGCACCACTGGCATGACGACCTCCTGAGACCTTAAATTGAGGTGGGGCTCTGGTGAGAGATGAGTGATGGTGGGACAGTTCTTGCAGAGTGTGTGTGCGTGTACGTGTGCGTGTGCGTATGTGTATTTGTGTGTGTATGGATGTGAATGTGTGAGTGTGTGTGTGTAAGTAAATATGTGTGTATGAATCTGCATTTATGTGTGTATGTATGTGAGTGTGTGTGGATGAGTATGTGTGGGTATGTATGACTGTGTTTGTTTATGTGTGAGAGTGTTTGTGTGTGTGTGTGTGTGTGTGTGTGTGTGTGTGTTCGGAGAGGGGATGAAAGTTGGGTTGAATGGACAGTAGGATTTGGCAACAAGAGCTGCTGGGGCTGTTAGTGGTCCTTCTCTGAATTGTGCTGGTTCTCTTGACCAGACACCCAGCTTGAACAAGATTGTCTAGGCCCGAAACGTCAGCTTTTGTGCTCCTGAGATGCTGCTTGGCCTGCTGTGTTCATCCAGCCTCACATTTTATTATCTTGGAATCTCCAGCATCTGCAGTTCCCATTATCTTTGAACAAGATTGTCTATGGCCTCGCTGCCATGGGCTTAATTGTAGTGGAGGTGAGAAGGTGGCACCAACATTCACTGCCACCCTCTCATCCAATTAAATACTCCCCATCACTAAATCTTCCATAGGGGAGGGAATATCTAATTTTAAAAAAGAAGTTAATATTTAACCCCTGGAGAATCCAGAGCAGTCTGGTGTGTTTGAAACCCTAAGTCTAAGTAAGGCAAATTCTGGTGTGTTTGAAACCCTAAGTCTAAGTAAGGCAAATTCTGAATGTCGGTGAGAGCCCGTTATCTTGTGGAAGCTTGTCCACTCCAAGTGGGTTCTGCTCGCCAAATAGTAGCCCACCTTCACACAAAAAGAAGAAAATTTAAGGCACAGTGTAAAAAAATGCCAGGTTGCTCCATGACATTGTTCATCTCACAGATCAGTATAATACCAGTCAAACAACTAGTTAGATTTCTGAGATAACAAGGCGTAGAGCTGGATGAACACAGCAGGCCAAGCAGAATCAGAGGGGCAGGAAGGCTGTCGTTTTGGCCCTAGACCCTTGTTCAGAAATGGGGGAGGGGAAGAGGGTTCTGAAATAAATAGGGTGAGGGGAGAGGCGGATAGAAGATGGATAGAGGAGAAGATAGGTGGAGAGTAGACAGACAGGTCAAAGAGGCGTTGATGGAACAATAAAGGTGAGTGTAGGTGGGGAGGTAGGGAGGAGATAGGCCAGTCCAGGGAGGATGGACAGGTCAAGGGGTGGGATGAGGTTAGTAGGTAGGAGATGGGGGTGGAGCCTGAGGTGGGAGGAGGGGATAGGTGGGAGTAAGGACAGGTTAGGGAGGCGGGGATGAGCTGGGCTGGTTTTGGGATGCAGTAGACGAAGGGTAGATCTTGAAGCTTGTGAAGTCCACATTGATACCATTGAGCTGCAGGGTTCCCAAGCGGAATCGGAGTTACTGTTCTTGCAACCTTTGGGTAGCATTGTTGTGGGACTGCAGGAGGCCCAGGATGGACATGTCGTCTGAGGAATGGGAGGGGGAGTTGATTTTGTGCAACATTCTAAGCTGTTGTTGAATGTAAAAGAGCATTTTTGCAAGTACTTTGCATCTGTGCTTTAATGGGATTGATTTAGTCAGATCTGTAATGAATTTGATGGGATTTGGAAAATCCGCTGTTGCATTGGAATCCCCACTATTTCCCAGGAACGTACTATATGTTTTATATACCCTATTTATTCTGAAGGTCAGCATGCATGAACTGCAAAAATCTGGCTGCTCCAGGCATGAACTTGGCTGACATTCATGGTATCTCTACAGTCCATAATGTTGCCAACATCTGCACAGATCTAAAACAAACAGAGGACTTTGATTTATATACTGCCTTAAGTGTAATAGTGTTTCACATATGGCTTTACAGGAGTGTTAGAAAGAAAACTTTACACTAAGCCATTGGCTTAATGATATCTTTGCTTTGGGAATGCTCTAGGAAAGACCTGAATATGCATCTTCTATCAAACTCTAAATTCCTGGATTTCTCTGAATAGAAGATCAGCTTCTTGAGAATCAGCTCTTCTGCTCTTTCTTGCCTTGTGAACTCTAACATAGACCTTGAGATACTGGAAGTTAAAATAGTGAAAGAGGGAGGTGGAAAGGTAAAGGGCAAAAGGTAGTAGTAGATGTCAGAAAAGATAGACATACACAGCGAGGAGCTCTCTTGGGAGCTAAGTATCCACGAACCACCTTAGAAGCACTAGCCATTCAGATCAGATCTCTTCTAAAACTCACACACAAAGACCACAAGGTACACTCATAGTAAATAAATTGACAACATGAGGCAAAAAATGAATGAAAACCATGACTTTATTTCTTAAGTAGTTTGTAGTATACATGTTAATGATTGTTAACTCGGTTATAGAAATATATTTCAGTAATGAGGAAGGGTCACTGAACCCAAAAATGAGAACTCTGATTTGTCTTCACAGACGCTGCCAGACCTGCTGAGCTTTTCCAGTAATTTCTGTTTTTGTTTCTGAAAGAAGCATACTTTACAGATTCGCACACAGCAGTTTACGACACAAGTCATGCAGAGATATCTTATACAGAGGCTGCATTCACCTTCCACGTCTCATGCCTTCTATCAATAGTAATGATATGTACACTCTGATGAGTTAACTTTTTCTTTCCGAAGATTACACCTCACAGGCCCTGGTATGAAGCTTGGATTTTTGAAGAATGATCACAAATAGCTTTGAAATGCAGTGATATGTTAGTCTTCACACAAAGCAATGACTATGGGCACTGTTTAAAGTGCTCTGATGTGTCATATTACTGAGGCGGGGACAGCTAGGGTTGGCAGGTAGCACTAGGCTTATAAAATGAAAGTACATCTTAATTGAATGTATGTTGTTGTAAGCATTTGGCCAGACTGTATTCCTCACAGAGGTCTGTCCTAGTAGGAGCAAGTTTTGTTCACGGATGATTTCTCCCCCAGTAACTGGGTGTGGCTTTGAATTCTGGTTTGGCAGGCAAATGTGAAGAAGCAGAAAGAATTAGTAGAAGAGGAGGAAGAACAACAACTTTCCTAATAGGAAAAAATCCCAAGGTGCTTCACAAAGCATAATCAGGCAAGAATTAACCCCCACCCCCACCACGTTAGATCAGATAAACAGGAGGCTAGTTAAAGCGGTAGGCTCTAAGGATAAATCTAAAGGAACTGAGAGGTGGAAGTGCTGGCAGGATTAGAAGACATTCGACCAATGGAGATGTGCAAGAGGGCAGATTCGGAGGAATGCAGAGTTCTCAAAGGATGGATAAGTGTAAGACCAGGACAATAAATTGGAGCAGCAGTATGGATTTTATGTTCTAACTGAATTGGGAATACATGAGAGTAGACAGCAATGTTTCAAAACGAACACACATTTACTCTTTGCGACACTTTTGGCCAGGTAAAAAGTGTCTGCAGGGTGTTTTTATATTATGAGATATACTTTCTGAATAGTGGGACCGAGTATTATTTCAACAGATGGGAAGCAATTCCGCCTGCTACAAAACAGCTTCCTGTGATTTTAGGACTTAACGCTTATCAAGATAGTGAGTAGAATTGCATAGAATTAACAGTCAGGGATATGGAGGCAGTAGCATAGTGGTAACATCATTGGGCCAGTAATCGAGGCTAATATTGTGGGAACATTTGAATCCTGCCATGGCAGCTTTTCAAATTTGAACCTAGTATAACCTGGAGTTGATAATGAAACTATGATTGGCTATTGTAAAAATAATTTAATTCACTACCAACATTTTGGGAAGGAAATCTTCCATCCTTACCTGATTTTGCCTAAATGTGATTTAAACATTGCTAAAAGCCAAGATGTTGAAGATTTTCATCTTGTACTCATCAGAAGCAGGATATAAGAAACAGACTTGAAAAAAGAAACATCTTTTTATAAAGAATGAGAGGAAGGTCCATTTGGTTGGACTGTAATTAGTATAGTGAAGCAACAGAACATTTAACTGTCAATCTTAATTTCCAAACCACACAAATTGATTATGATTATGCAGGGCGTCCAGCAGAGTTTGGCACAGTCCATGATTCCTTTTTCTTTTTAAAAAAAAGCACAATATGCATACAAATTCCTCACATAAAACGGGGTCTTGAGAATTTATGTAAGTAGCTCCTAAAGCACACATCACACTGCAGGCCTGCCCGATGATTTCAAATTGGTTTCGGGAAACTATAGAGCCAATCAGTTCAAGGAAAGTTGGTGGTCAATGTAGACATTACCAGTTCTCTTCAAGAATTAAAAAAAATTCCCAATGTGAATGTCCTGCAAAGGTGGAGGATTTGATCCAATTTTTGGTCATAACAGCAACCAGAATTGGAGTAGCATGCATGCTGGGGTCACTGTCTCAAAAATAGATTCCAAAGGCAAAGGGTCATTGCAGAACTCTTTAAACAATGTTGACACTGCTGGTTGCGATCGAGCTCATTTGATTAGGAGTTCCCAGTCTTTCCACAAGAATTGGGAAAGGGAATTATATGCTGTCCCTTTACACCTCTGACATCATGGAAGCCGTATGCTCATAACTGCAGGATCCCAAACACAGCCACATCCTCGTTGTTACGTTGGAGCCACTTCGCCAAACATATAACTGGGAAATGATGGGAACCGAGGCCACAGCAATTTTTCTCCCAGGAACAGAAAGAATCTACAGCATCTGCGTATGCCAGAAGATTGGAGGGTGGCAAATGTCAATCCCTTTTAGAAGAAAGGGAATAGGGATTATCCTGGAAATTACAGGCCAGTTAGTCGTGCTTCTGTGGTGGGCAACGTATTGGAGAGGATTCTGACAGATAGTACTTATGATTATTTGGAAAAGCACAGTTTGATTAGAAATAGTTAGTGTGGCTTTGTGTGGGGCAGATCATGCCTCACAAGCCTTATTGAATTCTTTGAGGATGTGACAAAACACATTGATGAAGGTAAAGCAGTGGATGTGGTGTATTTTAGCAAGGCATTTCATAAGGTTACCCATGGTAGGCTCATTCAGAAAGTAAGGAGGCATGGGATTCAGGGAAATTTGGCTGTCTGGATACAAAAGTGGCTGTCCAATAGAAGACAGAGAGTGGTAATAGGTGGAAAGTATTCAGCCTGGAGCTCGGTGATCAGTGGAGTTCTGCAGGGATCTGTTCTGGGACCTCTGCTATTTATGAATGACTTGGATGAGGAAGTGGAAGGGAGGGTTAGTAAGTTTGCTGATGACACAAAGGTTGGTGGAGTTGTGAACAGTGTGGAGGGCTGTTGTGGGTTGCAACGGGACATTGACAGGTTGCAGGGCTGGGCAAAGAAGTGGTAGATGGAATTCAACCCAAAATAGTGTGAAGTGATTCATTTTGGGAGGTTGAATTAGAATGCAGAATACAGGGTTAATGGCAGGATTTTTGGCAGTGTGAAGGAACAGAAGGATCTTGGGATCCGCATCCATAGATCTCTCAAAGTTGCTACGCAAGTTGATAGAATTATAAAGAAGGAGTATGGTGTGTTGGCTTTCATTGGCAAGGGATTTGAGTTTAAGAGCCGTGAGGTTATGCTGCAGTTCTATAAAATTCTGGTTCGACCACACTGGAATATTGTGTTCAGTTCTGGTCACCTCATTATAGGAAAGAATTGGAAGCTTTGGAGAGGGTACAGAGGACATTTACCAGGATGCTGCCTGGAGGGCAGGTCTCATGAGGAAAGGTTGAGGGAGCTGAGGATGTTTACATTGCAGTGAAGAAGGATGAGAGGTGACATGATAGAGGTGTACAAGATGATGAGAGGCATGGACAGAGTGAATCATCAGTGATGTTTTCCCAGGGCAGAAGTGACTATTATGAGGGGGCATAATTTTAAGGTGATTTGAGGAAGGTATAGGAGAGATTTTCTTTTAATTGAATTCACATCCCACCATCTGCCATGGCGAGATTCAAACCCTGGTCCCCAAAATATTATGTTGGTCTTCAGATTAGCAGTCCAGTGATAATACCACTAGACCATTGCCTCCCCCAATTAAAACTCCAAAAATGAGACAGGGCATTAAAATAGAATAAAGTTCTAACTAGCCAGTTGTTTAAATTGGACAATAAGTGTGGGACCAAAAGTGTTCTATCTTGGTTGGCCATCGAAATGCCTGCTGGGCCACATGTAATGCTGTATTCAATGTCCCATAATGTGTAGATTTAATTCTGTCTTTTCCAAATAGAAGTGGGGAGATGGGGCGTGTTAGATGTTGCTCCTTGCCACTGTACATGAGAAATAGCAAGCTACCTTGTGATGTTCTGTTCCACAACACTTTTAAAGGCTACTCACCAACAGGAGAATTTCCTCCTTAGAATATCTTCATTGACAAGGCAACTGAGCCAAGGACATTTGGAAAGCTTTGGGTTTATGAAATATGGACAAAGTCTAGAAACAAAGGCATCCTTTGACTCGGCCAGCACAACTATTGCTGGTAACCAGTCAGATGACTTCAATGACTAGAAACCCAAATTTCAGTGCAAGTTGCCATGTAATTGCCTCAGTTCTTTAAATGCATACTGACTGCTTTCATCATTAAATCTAACTGCAAGGAATTGTCTCCTTACCTGTTAATTTTATTTAATGCAACCAACCACTCCAATTGCAATATTGAATGTTGGTATTTTGTTTGATCAATATTGTAGTTCAGTCATGCAGTTTATGTTGAGAATTGTTTGGATTGTCTAGCTAATTATCATGGCTCTGTGCTCTCATCAATAGCCACAATTCAAGCTCGTGAAGTAATACCTATGTTTGTCTCACCTACTTAGACCTTTGCAAAATGGTAGTTGTGGGCTCACTGTCTTTGATTCAATTATAAGACTCATTGGATCAATGTGATGATTTGAACCGGGTGGATCTCATTGACTATGAGGTCCATGATTGGGTTTATTAACCTGGACCAATGAGGGAGCCCTGGCTGACAGATATAAACAACAGATTCAGAAGGTCTTCTAACTTCAGGGACTGGCTCTGAGCTGGCTGGTGTACTGAGCACATGTAAATAAAGGGTGACTTGTTGATAGGATACTGGGGGTCTGTGCAGTTATTTCACTATTATTAAATTGTGGGAATTGGGTAACTCAGTTATCTGGTGGCACTAATGTTGCAAGTTCAATTCTGTACTGGATGGATAGTTCATGGAGGCCTTGCCTCCCCAACTGGCCTAATGATGGTAGAGTGAAGTCCCTCAAGCTGTATATAGCTGAATGTATTTCTCGCTTTCTCTCTTTCTGTCTATCTAATGGAGAAAGACGTGTACAGTCCTTCTGGACTATGGCTAATTACTTACTTCCAGTGGGTGCCCAGTTAGTTATTAAGTGGCAGAGTGCCTGCTGTCATGAATGCAAACTAACAGAAATTATATTTATCTAGTGTGTGTTTTTATTGGTTCCCAGCCTTAAACCATCCCATTGTGACTGTTTTAGTACGTAATTTGGATCATCAATCGTATGCATTGTGAATGTAATCATCAATGATTACAAATGTGTCTATTTTCATGGTGTTAATATTCAAGAGGTAAAACAGAAATAGCTCTGGTATTACAGACTGCTGGAGGAATTGTATATTAAAAGCATCTAGTATTATCCTCATGCATGCTTGATAGAAAAGGGTAGGATGGATGGGTTCCATCTCTGAACTAACCAGGCAGATATGAAAACAGTACTTAAAGAAATAGCAAACAGAATGACCTCCTAAGGTATTTTAGTGTCATGAATTGCTTTGAAAGGGTAATCACTGCTGGCAGTGTAGTAATAAATAAATTAGTATATCAATAAAGCTGATGCGCATGATCTGACATCAATAGTCACATGCTATCAAGACTCTGAAAAGATAGGAATTGAAGAACTATTTCAGGATGTTGCAATCTGCGTTTGTTCGATAGAATGTAAATAGATATTTTACAGGAACTCTAGACAGGCAGGCAACAATCACTCTTAGGTAACAGATTCAGAGTAGGGACAGTGTATCTAATTAGGACAACCTCAAGGGTGTAGTACAGGCACCCAATGCTCAGATTTCATGGTAAACAGGATCCATGTGGGTAGACTAATGCAGGATTCAGTTTATGAAGACAGAGGTCAGGACACAAAGAGTAAGGACGAACAACACTTGAGTAGAAAATGAAGGGCTACCTTGATTTCCAACTAGTCATTGGGATGTCAGTCTGTAAGGCAAGGGTGCAAGGACGGTGTTATGGCTTGACCTACGACAACATACCAATGATAAAGAGGATGTGTGTGCAGGAGCATTCCAACAACATTCCAATATGACTCAGGACATGGACCTTCAAAACAGGGCAGTCCTGGGAAACACCCTGACTGTTACAATGGAGGGAGGTGCAGCAGACAAATTGGGTGTAGCAAGGTTTCCAAAATCACAATGGGGTCCACGGCCAATGAAACAGTTGCAGATGTGGATTGATGGATAAATATTGTTTGGACTCTGGGAATAATTATCTTGATGTGTTAATGCTGTCACTGAATTTCTTTCATCTACCTGTGATAGGACTAAGGTATCAGCTGAAATTTGCCACTCCCTCAGCAATGTCCCTGCAAAACATATAATTTAGTTTTCTAACATATTGTGGAATAAAGGACCAGTTATGGGCAAACAGAAGCAAATGGGGAATATTTATTTTTGCACACTTGGTTTGCATGGTCAAGTTGGACCAAAGAGTCTGTTTCCATGCTGTATGATTCTATGACTCTATAAGCACCTGTTCAGTGGTGCGCACATTGATATTGCAGTGAATTGTAGAGGCATGAAACTGTTGAAAACAAACATATAAATTACTAGCAGAAACCTTGCTCCACTTTTAAAATATTCTATGACCCCATCTCCAAAAATGGGGGTGGAGTTTCAAAGTGGCACTGTCAGAGAAATATATCCCCTCATCTCTGTCCTAAAAGGCTGAGTCTTAGGTTTAAAATAGTTTTAGCCTCACCCTCAAGAGAAACCATCCTTTCTACATTCCACTTTGTCAAGACTATTCAATCAAGTCACTCCTCACTCTTCCAAACTCGCATGAAAACAAGCCCAGCTTGTCCGATCTTTCATCTGCTCAGGCCAAGGAAATGTGACATGTCCACAAGGACTCTTACCAATTTTAATCAATGTACCATAGAAAACATCCTATCTGGATGCATCACAGCATGCTATTGCAACTGCTGTTCCCAAGATTGCAAGAAATGACAGAGAGTTGCGAACACAACCCAGTCCATCATGCAAAGCAGCCTTCCAATCTCAACTGCATCTATACTTCCTGCTACGTCAGGAAAGCAACCATTATAATCAAAGACCCCTCCCACCCACTTCCAATTCTCTTCTGTTGGCAGAAGATGTAAAAACTTGAACACGTATGAACAGATTCAAGAACAGGTTCTTCCCTGCTGTTGTCAAACTTTTAAATGCACTTGGCAAGTATTAATTCTGACCCCTCACTCTGCACCTTCTCTGTGGCTGTAGCACTGTACACTGATGCACTTTGTTTGGTACAATCTGCTTATATTGCACACAAAACAATGCTTTACACTGTATCTTGGTACATGTGACAACAATAAATCAATCGATCAGGTATCAATCTACTAAGCCGCCTCTGAATCACTTCCAGCATATTTACACCCTCTGTTAAATAAAAGGCCAAAGCTGCACACCGTATTCAAGAAACTGTCTCCTCAATGCCCTTTTAACACAATCTGCCACAGTTTCTCTGTGGGTCTATCACATAGCCTAGTATGGCAGTTCACTTCCCCCACCTGGCTTTTCATGCCCACATAACCACCCTCATTTCAGGTTAATATACTATGCATAGATCCACACTTCTTCATTTCAGTCTGGGTGTAAAATTCAACTATATTGTGGTGTCTGCAATCTAAGGGTGCCTTTACTCTGATGTCATTAATCAGCCCTGTTTCATTACACAATAGTTTCATCTTTCTGTTTGGTTCCTGATAGTTTTTGAAACGAGTGTGATCTTGAAAGCATTCTACGAACTGTCAATCTGATTTTTATGTTCCAAGTTATATGTAGATTAACGTTATCCATCATTTTTCCCATCCCTTTAACATTTAGTTCTTCCCATGTATGTAATCTTACATTGTGATTAATGTTATGGGGCTTCCAGGTCATTCCTACTAATGACTCCTTTCCCATACTATTCCTCAACTCCACCCAAACTAATTCTACATCCTCAACAAAAACAGAAATTGCTGGAAAAGCTCAGCAGGTCTGGCAGCACCTGTAAAGAGAAATCATAGTTAATGTTTTGGATCTGGTGACCCTTCCTCAAACTGCTGAGCTTTTCCAGCATTTTCTGATTTTGTTTCTGATTTAAAGCATCCGCAGTTCTTTCGGCTTTGATTCTACACCCTGTTCTTCTGAACCAAAATCATACTAACTATTACCCCTACGCTATTATTGTTTAATTGTACTACCCCTCCACTTTTTATCTAGCTTCCTATTCTGCTTGAATGTAATATGCCCCTTAATATGCAGGACCAAATCCTTGTCATTAATTAGCCATGCCTGTGTAATGTCGATCACATCATATTTATTTACTTAATGCATTCCACCAACTCATTTACTTTGTTATGAGTACCATGCACATTCAGACGCAGATTTTTTTGTTTTGCCTTTTGGTTATCTTTGTCATGTCTAATCCTACTATTGATGCATTCTTTTAGGTTTACTTTCTCTGACTTTCATTTCACATATTATTGTTTGATCGTAAGACATAGGAACAGAAATAGGCCATTTGGCCCATCAGGTCTGCTCTTTCATGGCTGATCTGACAATCCTCAACCTCACTTTCCTTCCTTTTCCCATAGTATGTACTGACTAAAAATCAATGTCTCCGTTTTGAACATACTCAATGACCCAGCCTCTGTGGTAAAGAATTCTTCATGTTCACTGTCATCTGAGAGAAGAAATTGCTCCTCATCTCTTCTTTAAACAGGTAACTCAGCTTATGCTGTCTGGTGCACAACCCGATTACAAGGGGAAGCATGTACCTTGCAAAAGACCCTGAGAATTTTAAATGTTTCATTGATGTCAGTTTTCATTCCTGTAAATGCCAATGAGGACAGGTCAAACCTACTCAACCGCTTCTCATAAGAAGATTCCTTCACCTTCAGAATTAACCTAATGACCTTTGTCTGGACTGCCTCCAGTGTCAATGTATCCTTCCTGAGATTCAGGGATGAAAACTGTATCCTAGGCATGCCCTCAATGGTGCTTTGTATACTTTTTGCAAGACTTTCCTATTTTTATACTCCATTCCCTTTGAAATTTAGGCTAACATTCCATTTAGCTTCCCTATTACCTGTTGAACTCGAGAATGTTAACTTTTTTATGATCTTCACACTGAGACACCAATTCCCTCGGTGGTGTAGATTTCCGCAGTTCTTTTCTCCATTTAAATGTTCAGTTCCTCCATTCTTCATGCAAAAATGCATAGCCTCACATTTTCCCACATTATATTGCACCTGCCAAGTATTTTTTCCCAAGTCAGTTAACCTGTTTATATCCCTCTGTAGATTCTGTGTCATTGATACCACTTGCTTTACACAAACTTGGCAATAGTATATAATAATTCACTTTTGTCATCCAAGTCATTAATATATTTTGTAAATAATTATGGACACAGCACTGATCCCTGTGGCATCATTTTGCTCTCTTGGCTCAATGCCAGCCCTTGATTTGTTACATCCACCCATCGTTTCAGTTAGAACCCTCTCTATTTCCACATTATGCAGTTCATTAGAACACTGGTCCGTGTACAGTTCAGTTGCAGACTGTCCCAAAGCCCCAGAGCTTTAACCAATCCTCATTCTAGTGCGTTGCGTTTTCTTTGGCACTCCTTACCACAAAGAGCTGTGGGGGAAAAGACCTTGTGTATACTTGAGGATAAGATAGAGATTCTTGATCAGCAGGGGAATCAAGGTTGTGGGGAAAATGCAGGGAAATCCAACACTAATCCTAACCCTATTCCTGTTTAAAATTTTTGCAAAGACTTGTAGCTCGGGTTGTGGGTGAGGTTATTGACTTGCTCAAAACAAGCCAGTTTGGCAAGCAAGTCAATAATCTCACCTGTTCCTGTTTCTTCCGGTTTCATGGTCTTAAATTAGAATCCACTTCTCCCACACCAGTCTTTGACCCATGTTTACATTTCAGTAATCTCAGGTGGCCTCTGCCAATTAGCAGGTGGCTCAGGTAATAATCTATCATTACCCTTGAGGTTCTGCTCTTCAGCGTGATGCCTAGCTCCACATATGGTCTAAGTAGAGCCCCTTTCTCAGTCCTGCTATGGTACCTACATGGATCATGCCAACTGGATCCTCCTCCTCCCACTCCAAGTTACAGTCCAAAACTGAGCAGATGTCCTAAACCTTGGTCAAAAGAAAACCCTGTAGCCCTGCTGTGAATCAGAAACAAGAACGGAATTTGCTTAAGGAACTTAGCATGTCTGATTGTATCTGTGAAGAGAAAACAGAGTTAATGTTTCAGGTTCATTGACCCTTTTTCAGAACAGAATCCTAAACCCTGATGATGGGTAAGCAACATAAGTGGAGAACGTGCTGCACTGAACAGTGTCAAAACCCTGACTCCATAAGCCTTGCTACCACTGCACCCCCGGAAGACAATTGGAATCAAGATGCCCTGGTCAGTCTGTATCATGTCACTGCATCCACACAGGAGCAAACACCTCAAACTTGTCAGATAATAACATGGCCAAGGGTCCCACAAAACAGTACTCTCTGACAGCTTACCTCACTTGTAGTCACATCCTTGTGTACCTGTCCTATCCTAAGAGGCCTTCAGGAACAAAGTGTTCAGGTATTTCTTTCCTGCCCTGATACATGTAACATTTGGAAGTTACATTTTTACAATGGGAGGACTGGAGATGACAGGCGACCAAATCAGTACCTTTTATGGAGTGATTAAGCTGGGTGTTCTTTTTCCTGTCCTAAGAAAGGCTAAAAGGAACGCTAAATCCAGCCTGGAATTATTTCATACTCAACTGTTGCCGCATTTAGTTTCAAAAACAAGCCCAAAAATAGGAACTGGAACAATATTGCAATTCTCCTGCACAGCTGACGTAATGTTATTAGTTACCATTGCTAGGTGGTATCCAAGCAACAAGCCCAAACTTTGCTGCAAACTCAAGTTCAGAATCCGAGGTACCTACAAATTCATCACAAACTTTCAAACCCCAAAAAGAATTAGGAGAGTGAGACAGCAAGCACAACGTGTGAATGGGAAGGTGGCTCAGTTTGGACGAAGTAAGGGTGGGAAGAGATTGGCCAGCGGGGGAGAGAATGGGCCAGGGTGTGGGTGGAGATCATGCAAGGGAGGCAGGGGATTACCCTGTCTATTCTCCCTCTGCACCACCACCTCTAGCCCAGTCCATTGTTTCCCCCCAGCCTTCAGTCCAATCTGCTCTCCATGCTCCAGACCCATCCATCCCCGACCTGACTTTCTCCCGGCACCATTTGTTCTCCATGACCCCTCAGATCCATCTGTTCTGTACCCCACTCCCCAACAGCTCTGTCCATTCTCCCAACCACCCCCCACCCAGACTCTCCATTGTGCCCTAACCTCCATGCCCTCTATTTTCCCTGAACCTCCGAACCCTTCGATTCTCCCTGTTGCCCCCACCCCAACCATTCGTCCTTACCCCCAAACACCTCCATCCTCCCTGAACTTCCCAGCACTGTCTATTTGTCCTGTCCCCCTAAACCTGTCTGTTCTTCCACTCCTCCAACCCCTTTGACCCCTGTTTCAATGTCACGCCAGTTCTGAGCACATGTACACGGTGGATTTTGGACATGACTTGACAACATAGAGAGTCTGGAAACATGCGCGTGAATGTTTCAGAGTCAGCACACACACACATTGGTCCCACAATTCTGAAGTCAGCAGACGGTGCCCAGCGTTTTGTATTTGATAAGGAAACAATGACTAACTGCATGGGATACGAATCCTGTTCACAAGCAATCTTGACCATGTCACTGGTTATTACAAATTAATCATGGTTATCTCTGTGAAACAAAATTAAGCTTGGGCAACTTCAACAGCGTTACATATGGGCCACTATTCACAAAAAAATCCAACGTTTTTGAGCTGCACAAGGGCACCAAGTTGATTTCCTCTCAACTTGGACTTTAAGTGTTAGACCACGTGCTACGCTGCCTTTCTTGGGTGTTGTCGGTAGTGGAAGTGAGTGATTTGAGAAATCCTATCACACTTACAGTCTCCTACTTCATTTGCAATGACATTGTTTGTGCTATACTCATTGGAATAATACTCCCTGTGACAAAGGGCAGTGTAGAGATATTGCATGCTCTCCTTGTCAGAGACCTTGATGAACCACTGTATCTAGGACTGTGTTAAACTGTGGTTTATGTATGCTGTGAGTACTGACTGTTCACATTAGTGAAGTTCTATTCTGTTTTGGATATTTCACATAGAGGCTCCTTTGAAATGTGACCAGGGTTTATCATCACTGTGGCATTCTACAGCTCACCTCAGAATGATGGCCCTCAGGTTAAATATCCACCAGTCATCTCTCTCTAATGGAGTGTAGTCTTTGTTCTGGTAAGGGGCAACACGACAGCAAAACCAATAAACTATCACTCATGCCTTCACAATCATTTCTATTTCATTTTCTTCTCAATAGGTGTACAATGAAGGGTTATTCAGCAATTAACCTGGCACTTATCGGATCTTTAAATGAAAAATAATCATGGTGTCCACGTGGTTAAGATTGGTGACACATAGATATCCTAGAACTTCTAAGGTTTGGAGGAGGATACAGATAGGGAGGGTGGAAGCATAAGTCCATGGAATGTTTTGAAAACTAACAGGAGAATTCTAACAGCAAGTCATTGTCTGATGAAGAGCCAGTGTGGGTCAGTGAGATCAAGGGAGTTGATGAATGAGACTCGAGACTATAGTTAGGATGTGAACGACAGTGTTGAATGAACTCAAGACATTGCACAAGCAAGAACCTTATCCAAACATTAACTATTATTGTTTATGAAAACAAACAATACTCAGTATACGAGAAGTTTTAAACACTCACAAGTGCCATCCTGCATTACATGATTGTCAAACCAATTGAAGAAGACCATTTCCTCAAACTCTCAGAGACAATTAGAAGTAGATTTTGTAATATTATACTGACTTTCTACTGTACATTTCTCCTACAGCTTGATTGAGGACCACTTTGCTAGTGATCCTTTTAGTACTGCTATGATCCTATTCTGATGTTATAGCTTGTCAAGTCAGATCCCAGATTGAAATCTGGCTTCATTGATCACTTATTTATTTAACAAGCTCTTTTCAGTGAAATGCAGGCAAGCAATGCTGAAGGAAAACCAAAAGAACTGCAAATGCTGTAAACCAGGATCAACAGTAAAGTTGCTGGGAAAGCTCAGCAGTTCTGGCAGCATCTGAGAAGGAGAAAATAGTTCTGAGGAAGGGTCACCAGTCCCGAAACATTAACTCTATTTTCTCCTTCACAGATGCTGTCAGTCCTGCTGAGTGCAAAAATTCACCAAAGATCCTTTGATAGCACCTTCCAAGCCCACAATCACGCCCATCCAGAAGGACAAGGGCAACAGATATGTAGGAACCCCACCTCCTGCCAGTTCCACTCCAAGCCATTCACCATCCTGACTTGGAAATATATCACCATTTCTTTACTGTCGTTGAGATACAATCCCGGAATTCCTTCCCTAATGGTATTGTGGGTCTACTTCCAGCACACAGACCGCAGTGGTTCACCACCACCTTCTCCGGGGCAACTAGGGACAGGCAATAAATGCTTTCTAGCCTGTGACATCCTGCGAGTGAGTATAAGAAAACAAGCTATTTACATATAAGACAATCTGAAAGGTTTCAGAACCCACAGTAAAAACATAACCCCATCTATCCAATACCATCATACTACAGTGCTCATTTGTTTCTGCATCACATCTATAGGTTTAACTAACTGTTCTTTCAGCTCCCAGTCTTGATAGTTTGATAGCCATTTTTGTGATTAACCCCATTTTTGAGCTTAGACCTTTTCAGCTTCAAATAATCACTTTGGATTCTGACCAAAAACTTTGAAATTGAAACTTTCAGGCTAAAAGCCGATAAGTAATAATTTAGCAGCCCTTACACTGAGGTAATCTATTTCCTAATAGCTCCAAATTAAGACCTTTTTCTAATAGAAACTGTTTAATACATCCAACTTTAACAAGGACTTCTGAAAACTGAGGTCGTCAAGTCTTCAAAACTTGAAAACCAAAGTTTTCCAAGTTATGGGATTTTCTCCAAAAAAAATGTCCTGATCCTTCTAAACAGAAAGCAAGTGAATGTTCCTCAATATTTACTTTGTCTGCCTGTAAAACTCTCCTCATGTAAACAAATCACCATTACTATTCCAGGAACTCCCTCTCTCATATTGTTTTGTATAAAATCATGGCTCCAGAAATAGGAATGAGTTAATCATTAAACTTCTTCATATACACAATCCAAAACGCATATGCCAATGGTTCCAACTCTAAAGTAAATGATTTGAATCTACGAATGAATAACATCATAGTACATTGTTATCAGTGACAGACAGAGATGTGTAAGCCATTTGACCAGTCCATTCAGGAAGAAACTCCAGTTTCCATTCACTGTAAAACTAGAAATCTCCAAGCACCCTAACAACCGAAGGAAATTGTGACAAGGAAAAGCAAACACGACGAGTACCTATTTCCAACATTTCTGTATAGTTACATAGGCAGCTGAAGGAGAGAGAGAATGAAGAGTTATGGGAACAGAGTAGACACAGGGTGGCATGGTGGCTCAGTGGTTAGTACTGCTGTCTCTCAACGCCAGGGACCCGGGTTTGATTCCATCCTCGGGTGACTGACTGTGTGGAGTTTGCACATTCTCCCTGTGTCTGCATGGGTTTCTTCCGGATGCTCCGATTTCCTCCTGTGGTTCAAAGATGTGCAGGCTAGATGGAATGGCCATGCTAAATTGCCCATAGTGTTCAGGGATGCGTAGATGAGGTGGGTTATAGGAATTTGGGCCAGGGTGGTATGCTCTGAGGGTCAGTGTGGACTTGTTGGGCCAAAGGGCCTGTTTCTACACTGTTGGAGATTCTATGAAATGGCTTTCTACAATGGCTTTCTACAGTTTCACTTTCTCACTCACCGCACCCATGCATTACTAATCACACACAAGAAACAAAGAACAAATATCAGCTACACAAACACTAAATAAGTGAACACTACAATATACTAAACACATATTTAACAGATGAATTACTGTAAGCCATTTTACACAAACTTCCCATGAAACATTGGATTCAGACTACTACTCACTGCCGCCCAGTCAGATATGTCAAAATAATGATATATTATCATTTCTATGTAATGTGTCTACAAATGCCAACTAAAACAATGTGTCTTTTTCTGCACTAAAAGTCTTTTCAGATTTCTTCCACCTTCAACTGGGTGTGTTTTGAACAGATATGTTGCGTTGCAGCACTAACTTCATTATATACACAGAAAGAAAAAAGTACATACATTTGAATTTCAGTTTGACTTGATTTATTGTTATCACATGTACTGAGATACAGTGAAGAGCGTTGTTGCATCTTATCTATCTGTAGCCATCTAGAAGTTATTTTGCATTTGACATATTACTGTTGCAACATGATTACTGCTACAACATGTAAGCAAACAAAGCAGCTATTTTTATACATGGAGAATGATCCCATAAAAGACCATCTCTGGGTTTAATTGGTAGGGTTTGAATGTGGATTGCTTGCCAGAAACAGGACAAGCACATGCTCTTCTAAATATAGTGCAATGTGTAGTTTAGTGGACAGGGCTTCCAATAAACATAGTACCTAAAGGACCACATGGTGACTCAGTGGTTAGCCGTGCTGATTCACACCTCCAGGAACCCCTGTTCGATTCCACTCTTGGATGACTGCCTGTGTAGAGTTCTCACGTTCTCTTGGTGTCTAGGTAGGGGTGTTGTTCAGGTTGGAATGCCCTTTTGAAAAGGGCTGGCATGGTGGCTCAATGGATACCATTGCTGCCTTATAGCACCAGGGACCTGGGTTTGATTCCAGCCTCAGGTGATTGTCTGTCTGGGTTCCTCCGGTTGCTCTAGTTTCCTCCCACAGTCCAAAGGTGTGAAGCGTAAGTGGATTGGCCATGTTAAATTACTCAAAATGGGCAGGGAGGTGCTGGTTTGGTGGATTAGTCATGGGATAGGGTCGGAGTGGGATGCTGTTTGGAGGTCAGTGTGGACTCCATGGGCTGCATTGCCTGCTTCTGCACTGTAGGGATTCTATTATTCAAAGAGTAGAGCCTAAGTACATTAAAGTATCACTTAAGGTTATATGCCCAGAGGCTTGGGGACACCTCCGCTTGGTTCGCAACAAACAACTGCACCTCCCAGTCGCGAACCATTTCAACTCCCCCTCCCATTCTTTAGACGACATGTCCATCCTGGGCCTCCTGCATTGCCACAATGATGCCATCTGAAGGTGGCAGGAATAGCATCTCATATTCCTCTTGGGAACCCTGCAGCCCAATGGTATCAATGTGGACTTCACAAGCTTCAAAATCTACCCTCCTCTGACTGCATCCCAACACCAGCCCAGCTCGTCCCCACCCCCATCTCCTACCCACTAACCTCATCCTGCCTCCTTGACCTGTCCGTCCTCCCTGGACTGATCTCTCCCTTCCCTAGATCCCCAGCTACATTCACCTTTACTGGCTCCAACCCCGCTTCTTTGACCTGTCTCTCTCCTCTCCACCTATCTTCTCCTTTATCCATCTTCTATCCACCTCCCCCCCTCCCTATTTATTTCAGAATCCCCTTCCCCTTCCCCATTTCTCAAGAAGGGTCTCGACCCGAAACATCAGCTTTCCCGCTCCTCTGATGCTGCTCGGCCAGCTGTGTTCATCCGGCTCTACACCCCGTTATCTCAGATTCTCCAGCATCTGCAGTTGCTACTATCTCTCTACATTGGGGTTTCCGGCTTCACAAGTTGTTGGTTCAAAAAGAGAGTGATAACAACAACCGAAAACTGATACTGAAAAACTATACGACCCATAAATTATTGGAAAGAAAATTTTGAGTTTGCAACAATATTCAGAAAAATTAATAGCTATTGAGCTGCCCACCAGAGATCTTGGCCAACATTCTTTCTCTTTCGCTCCAGTGAAATTTGGGAAATGTTGTGTTTTAAGCATTGGAGATATGCTGAGAATGTGAGATGACAAAGTGTGGAGCTGGATGAACACAGCAGGCCAAGCAGCATCTCAGGAGCACAAAAGCTGACGTTTCGGGCCTAGATCCTTTTTCTGATGAAGGGTTTAGGCCCGAAACGGCAGCTTTTGTGCTCCTGAGATGCTGCTTGGCCTGCTGTGTTCACCCAGCTCCACACTTTGTTATCTCAGATTCTCCAGCATCTGCAGTTCCCATTATCTGCTGAAAGAATGTACCAACTTGTGTCCCATGACAGGAATTTTATACAATGCTTTAAAGTGTCTGTTCTCTCTTGGTCTACAATGGCTTTCTACAGTTTCACTTTCTCACTCACCGCACCCATGCATTACTAATCACACACAAGAAACAAAGAACAGATATCAGCTACACAAACACTAAATAAGTGAACACTACAATATACTAAACACATATTTAACAGATGAATTGCTGTAAGCCATTTTACACAAACTTCTAAAGTTGTAATTTCCATCTGGCTGTTCTCCATTTTCCAACAAAGTAGGGTTGTATTAAAAGCCCTAAAAATGAATAATTTTCAATGAAACTAGTGAGAAAAGTACATAAGGTGGTAATGAAAGCAAAATGGGACATTATCCTTCATTTAGTGATGTATTAAATACAAAAGCAGGGATGTAATGATGGAGTCAAAAGGAATTAGGGGAATACTCTCCACTGGATGGAGTCATACCTAGCACAAGAATCGGAAGCCAATCATCCAGGATATGTCTGCAGGAATTCCTCAGGGTAGTGTGCAAGGCCCAATCATCTTCAGCTGTTTCATCAATGACCTTCCCTCTATCATAACCTGCCCAAATTCTACAACATCTACATAATATCTAGGCTTGGGCTGACAAGTGCCAGGTGAGTGGCAGGCAAGTGTAGTCTCCATCAATAGAAAATCTCTAACCATCATTCCAGGACACCTAATTTCATAACCATTACTGAATACCCCATCTCGGGGTTACCATTAATCTGAAACAGAACTTGACTAGCTTGATGGTGTGTGTGTGTAATAAACTTCCAGAGGATGTGATGGAGGTGGGTACAACATTAAAAGAAGGTTTTAGAGGGATATGGGCCAAATGCTGGCAAATGGGACGAGACCAGTTTGGGATAACTGGTCGGCATGGACGTATTGGACTGAAGGGTCTGTTTCCGAGCTGTGTATCTCTATGACTTTGGTTACAAGAGCAAGTTAGAGGCTATGAATTCCACATTGAGTAATTCACCTCTTGAATCCCCGGAA
The DNA here is from genome assembly GCF_030684315.1 of Stegostoma tigrinum. Lineage (NCBI taxonomy): Eukaryota > Metazoa > Chordata > Chondrichthyes > Orectolobiformes > Stegostomatidae > Stegostoma > Stegostoma tigrinum. The sequence goes on along the minus strand of NC_081390.1, from coordinate 10,747,429 downwards.
TTCCCACTCATCAATATAAAGCACAAGTGTATGATGGAGTACTCCACACTTGCCTGGACAAATGTAGCTGCAACAACACTCAAGATGATTAATAGAATCCAGGACAAATCTACTTGATTGGCAAAAAATCCTGAAATATTCACTCCCTCCACCACTGGCACTTGGTAGCAGTACAGCATACTAGCCATAAGATGCCCTACAGAGATTCATCAAAGCTCAGGAGGTTGAGCGTTGACCTTGTAGAGGTTATAAAATCACAAGGGATATAGATAAGTTGAATGGCAGGTGTCTTTTCTCTAGGGTGGGCACTTTCAAGGCTAGGGGCATATTTTTAAGGTGAGAGGAGAGAGACGTAAAAAAGACATGAGGGGCAATTTTTTTTACACAGAAAATGGTGCATGTGTAGAATGAACTACCAGAGGACGTGGTGGATGTGGGTACAGTTACAAGATTTAAAAGGCATTTGGATAAATATATGAATGAGAAATGTTTGGTGGGATATGAACTCACTGGAGGCAAGTGGGACTAGTTTAATTTGGGATTATGCTTGGCATGGACTGGTTGGACTGAAGGGTACAGATAGTCCAATGGGCGGAGGAGTGGCAGATGGAGTTTAATTTAGATAAATGTGACGTGTTGCATTTTGTAAGGCAAACCAGGGCAGGACTTGTACAGTTAATGATAGGGCCCTGAGAGTGTTGCCTAACAAAGAGACCTAGGGGTGCAGGCTCATAGTTCATTGCCATTAGAGTCTCAGGCTGACGGGGTAGTGAAAAAGGCATTTGACATGCTTGCCCTTTATTGATCAGTGCATTGAATACAGGAGTTGGGAGGTTACGTTGTGGCTGTCTGTTTGGAATACTATGTTACATTATGGTTTTCCAGCTATGGAAAAGATGTTGTTAAACTTGAAAGAGTTCAGAAAAGATTGGTAACAATGTTGCTGGGATTGGAGGGTTTGAGCGATAGGGAGAAGCTGAACAGGTTGGAGCTATTTTCCCTGAAGCATTGGAGGCTGAGGGCTGACCTTATAGAGGTTTACAAAATCATGAGGGGCATGGATAGGGTGAATAGACAAGGTCTCTTTCCCAGAACAGAGGAGCCCAAAACTAGAGGGCTCAGGTTTAAAGTGAGAGGGAACAGATTTAATGGGGAACTAGGTGGCACCTCTTTCATGCAGAGGGTGGTGTGTGTATGGAATAAACTTCTAGAGGAAGTGATGGCGATGGGTACAACATTAAAAGAAGATTTTAGAGGGATATGGGCTGGCAAATGGGACTAGATCAGTTTGGGATATCTGGTCAGCATGGACATGTCGGACTATAAGACCATAAGACAGGAGTGGAAGTAAGCCCATCAAGTCCACTTTACCATTTAAATCATGGCTGATGGGCATTTCAACTCCACTTCCCTGCACTCTCTCCGTAGCCCTTGATTCCTTGTGAGATCAAGAATTTATCGATCTCTGCCTTGAAGGCATCTAACGGCCTGGCCTCCACTGCACTCCGTGGCAATGAATTCCACAGGCCCACCAATCTCTGGCTGAAGAAATGTCTCCTCATTTCCTTTTTAAATTTACCCCCTCTAATTCTCAGGCTGTGCCCACGGGTCCGAGTCTCCGTGCCTAATGGAAACAACTTCCCAGCGTCCACCCGTTCTAAGCCATACGTTATCTTGTAAGTTTCTATTAGATCTCACCTCACCATTCTAAACTCTAATGAATACAATCCCAGGATCCTTAGCCATTCATCGTACGTTAAACCTAAAGAATCGTCAAGACTGAAGGGTCTGTTTCCAAGCTGTGCATCTCTATGACTGAATGACTTCTTAGATAGCAACTTCTAAACCCACTACCATTACAATCTGGAAGGATGGACGCAGCAGATACATGGAAATATCAATGTTTAGCAGTTCCAGTTACCATTCTGATTTGGAAATACATCGTTATTCTCTCACTGTTACTGGATCAAAATCCTGGAACTGCCCAAATAGTTTGGTGGGTGCAAAAAGGCTACAATGGTTCAAGAAGAGATAATGGGAACTGCAGATGCTGGAGAATCCAAGTCAACAAAATGTGAGGCTGGATGAACACAGCAGGCCAAGCAGCATCTCAGGAGCACAAAAGCTGACGTTTCGGGCCTAGACCCTTCATCAGAGGGCCGCAACGTCAGCTTTTGTGCTCCTGAGATGCTGCTTGGCCTGCTGTGTTCATCCAGCCTCACATTTTGTTGTCTTGGATTCTCCAGCATCTGCAGTTCCCATTATCTCTGATACTATTTTAACCTCACTGCGAAGCCTTTTCCAGGGATGCCTAACCTGAAGAAGTTACCCTCCTCCCTCTGGACCAACCTCAGGGAATCTCTCTTCCATTGCAACTCTCTTGTAATCTCTTCGGCCTTGAAACTGCTCGACCATGTCCTGAAGCAAACCAGGTACCACAGCCACATCACCTTCCTCAGCACCTGCCTACGGAACCGGATCATCCCCAAGGGACTACAGTCTACATTTCAGCCTTCCCAATTTGGTCCCAACCGTGACCACCTCTACACCCAGAATATTCAGACCCTTCAGAAGCGTTTCTCCCTGCGAGTCCTGAAACAGACGCTCGCAGCCATGCGCCGGCACCTCCAGGCACTGCAATCCAGCCTGCCCAAGCTCAGAGCCTCCCTCTCCCAGACCTGCAAAGGACCTCTGCTGTTTTCTATCCTCCGCAGGATCCACAGACTGAACACCCAGTTCCACTCAGCTTTACTGGACACCAAAAATCGTAAGTACAACCAACTCACGGGCCCCTGCCACCCACCAGAGGATTCCTGCGCCTCCCAAATCCCGAGTCTGTCCCTGCCCCTCCCCCACCATGCACCCGCCGCCATTGACCATGAGGACACGGCCGGAGACCCCACCGATGACGTCACATCTGCCTCCGCCGGCCACACCACTTCCGGGACCGCTGCTGCACTCACCCTCACCGCAGCCGCTGCTGCCGCCCACCCCGACCCCCTCACCGCTGACGGAACCCCGCCCACGGCCGACGCCGACGGAAAGCTCTGATGAAGGGTCTAGGCCCGAAGCGTCAGCTTTTGTGCTCCTGAGATGCTGCTTGGCCTGCTGTGTTCATCCAGCCTCACATTTTGTTGTCTTACAATGGTTCAAGAAGGTAGTTTGCCACCACTTTATCAAGGGCAGCCAGGGATGGACATGAAATGCCAGCCCAGTAGCAAAGTCTGCAACCCTGAATGAATTTTTGAAAAAAAACCTTGCGGGGCATTGTTTATGCCACTTTTTACTTTTCTGCATAATTTTGGTCAGTAAATTACGGGAAGGATATAATTATACTCGAGGGAAAACAGAGGAAATTGTCAAGAATACTGCCAGAACGTGAAAATTGAGGGTATTTGGAAAGAAATAAGAGGCTAGAGTCAATCTCTTTAGAACACAGGAGGCTGAGCAGTTGCAATTAAGTTGTAAAAAAATGAATGGCTTGGACAAAGTAGATGAGGAAGACCTGCTTCCCCTACTGGACAGGCCAGGGGCCTCAGATGTAATGTGTTTGGTAGCAGAATTAGATGGGACATGAACAAAAGCTATTTTCACCAAGGGGGCAGTAGTGGTTGGAATTCAGTGCACAGTTTGGTGGTTGAAGTGTAACCTGTCAACTCATTTAAAAGAAAACTGGATCTGCACTTGAAAAATAGTGTGGACCAAGGGTTGGTAAGCGATATTATTAGAACGAGCAGTTAACGTAGACACAGTAGGCTGCATGGCCTCTTTCTGTTCTTTAATGTCCCTTTGGCTGTACAATCAAGTTCACCATCAGAACTGTTACAAGCACAACCTTTTAAAATATTTCAGCAAAACAGTTCAGAACAATAGGTGTTTGCAAACAGCCATATTCACCTTGGCAAAATGAATGCGCAAACTAATTGCTAGACAGCAATAATGCTTATGATGTACATAAAGCACGAAATTATGTTTCAGAACTCTCCTACAAAGTGTTCTGAGAGGTTAAAAGTGATTTATAGCTCATAACCAGATCAGCTGCAATCTTATTAAATGGTGGAACAGGCTTTGAGGACTAAATGGCCTACTCCTGCTTGCAAAAGTTCTTGTAAATGTGAATTGTGTGACACATGATTTAATTACATTGCAAAATTTGTATTTGGAAAGTATCTTGAAGTAGGGCTGAGACTTTATTCTTTCTCAGGTTCAACTAGGCCTTGCACACAGTGAATCCAAATTCCCCAGCTGATAACATGGATCAAGTTCAGGGGTATTTCTGATGACGCGAACTCTACAAGCCTTTGGCAAATGGGCTTTCAAACCTAAACCAGAACAACCGTAAGATAAACCCCTTCAAAAATAATGCTAGAATGGGCACAAATAGCTCAAGCATGGACTAGGAAGGTGTTTCAAATCCTTTATCAGAAAGTTTGACAACTCCAGGTATCCTATTCAAAGAACACCAGTTAATAGGTGAATAGTATTTACCTAAAGAGGTGTATTATGACTGACAACACCATGCGGAGCTGGAAGAACACAGCAAACCAGGCAGCATCAAAGAGAGAAGGAAAGCTGACATTTCAGGTTGGGATCCTTCTGCAGAAATGGGGGAAGGGGGAAGGGCGGTCAGAAATAAATAGAGAGAGGAGGGGTGTGGCTGGGGAAGGTAGGTGGGATGGTGATAGGTGAGTGCAGGTAGGCAGTGGTGGGGATTGGTCAGTGAGGTGGGAGGGGCGGATAGGTGGGAGAGGAGATGGACAGGGTATGTCAGGTCAACGAGGCGGGGATGAGAGAGAGGGTTGATCATGGTATGAGGCTGGGGTTTGGGACATTTTAAAACTGGTGAAATCCACATTTAGGCCATTGGGCTCCAGCCTCCTGAGGTGGAATATAAGGTGCTGCTCCTCCAGTTTCTGGGTGGCATCAGTGTGACACTGTAGGAGGCCCAGAATGGACATGTCTCCCAGGGAGTGGGAGTGGATGTGGGAGGGGGAGTTGAAATGGGTCATGACCAGAAGGTGTTGTCGTTTGTCGCAAAATAGCACAGATGCTCTGCAAAACAGCCTCCGAGTGTCCGTTTGGCCTCACCAATGTAGAGGAGGCTCGGAGATTAATGTGCAAATTATGTACATCACACATGAGTTTGTCTGTGTTTGAGTAGATTATGGAACATACATTTGTTAAATTGGGTAGCATCAAATAGCATCAATGCTGGCCGTTGATTATTTGATTTGGAGATTCGGAATTCTGTAGATTAGCCAAAAATAGTTGTTTGGTTTCCATTTTGATTGTGGCTTCCAGCAATCAGAGAATGAAAGAGATAGGAGACTTCTATTGTATTCCATTTTACTTGCAAAAGCAGGAGTGTCTAGCAGATATCCTTCGGATGTTACCTTCACAACGCATTCTAACTCAGTACTAATGCACAAGCAATAAATACCACATTTATATAGCAGCACTAGACCATTGATCTGACTGATATACACATGCCTCTCCCCCACACCCACATCTAACTGCCCACAAACACACCCAGACACACCATCACCACACCCACCTCCCCAACACACATACTCCAACATATACACCATCCCCACACCCCGAAACACACACCGACACACACACCTTCCACATCCTCACCGCTCCCCTTACACGTACACCCCGAAACATACACGTCCACATACATATCTCCCCTATCATCCACACATACACACCCACACACACCTCCCCCACTTCCCCCAACACACACACCGATCCCACCTCCACTCCACCTCACACACCTCAATGCACAGACCTTCCCTCCATCCACCACCAAACACCTCCACTAACCCCACCTCCAAATACACACACACATATTCCCCACCCCCACCCCTTCCACACACATACACCTCTACCATCCCCGACCCCTGCACACACACATCTCCTACCCCCATCCACACTCTCCCCCAAACCATCCACACATGTCCCCCACCCCCAAACACACACACACACACACACACACACACACACACACACACACACACACACACAATATCCCCCACTCCCACCCCTTCCACACACATACGCCCCCCATCCCAGCTCCACACACATACACCTCCCCCACCCCAACCCTGCACACAAACATCTCCCACCTCCAATGCCCCTCACACAAACACCTCCCACACCCCCAACCCCACACATACCTCCCCCAAATCTACACACACAAAATCGCTATCCGCAATTCCACACACACCTCCCCCACCCCCAAACCCCAAACCCTCACACAGACACCTCCCCCAACCCTGGCCCTAAACACACACCTCCCCCACCCTCACCCCTTCCACAGACACACCTCCACCATCCTCACCCCTGCACACATACCTCCCTCATCCCCAACCCCACACATACACCTTCCCCACCTCCAACCCCACACACAAACATCCCCCACCTCCAACTCGCCCCCCCATACACACCTCCCCCACCCCCAACCCCACAAACACACCTCACCCCTCCAACCCCACACACACCTACCCACCTCCAACTTCACACATACCTCTCCCACCCCCAGCCCCACACATGCCATCCCTATCCCCAATCCCACATACAATTCCCCCACCCCCACACCACAATCTTTCACACACACCTCCCCCACCCCAAGCCCTACACACACACCTCCCCACTCCTCACCCCCCCACACATACCATCCCTATCCCCAATCCCACAAACGCACACCTCCCCCACCCCCAGACCTCAACCCCACACATACCTTCCCCTGCCCCAGCCCTACATACACACTTTCCCATCTCCAACCCCCTACACACAACACACCTACTCTCAACTCCACACACACACTATTCCTACCCCAACCCCACACACACTGCCCCGATCCCCAATCCCAGACACACACCTCTCCCACTCCCAGCCGCGCACACATACCTTCCCCACCACCAACACCACACACACCTCCCCCACCCCCAACCCCACACACGCACACACGCCTCCCCCAGCCCCAACCACACACACACATACCTTGCCCAACCCCAAGCCCACACACACCTCCCCCAACCCCAACCCTACACACACACTTCCCCCTCCCCCAGACCCCAACCCCACACATACCTTCCCCTGCCCCAGCCCTACATACACACCTCCCCATCTCCAACCCTCTACACACACCCCCCACACCTCCAACCCCACACATATCTCCCCCACCCCAACCCCAAACACTCACCTCCCCTACCCCAATCCCATACACACACCCCCCACACCTCCTACCCCCCCCACACACACACATACACCTCCCCCACCCCCAACCCCACACACACCTTCCCCACCCCCAACCCCACACACACCTCCTCCACCTCCAACTCCACACACACAACACCCCCACCTACAACCCCACACACAATACCACCCCCCAACTCCACACACACACCTCCCCACTCCTAAACTCACACACACATCTCCTACCCCCCCAACCCCCCACACACATACCTCCCCCACCCCAATCCCATGCACACACCTCCCCCACCTCCAACACGACACACACATACCTCCCCCACCTCCAACTCCACTCACACAACACCCCCACCCCCAACCCCCCACACACACATACACCTCCCCCACTCCAAATCTCACACACATCTCCCACACCCCCAACCCCACACACATCTCGTCGACCTCCAACCCCACACACACAACTCCCCCACCTACAACCCCACACACACAACACCCCCGCCCCCAACCCCCCACACACACCGCCCCCACTCCCAAACTCACACACATATCTCCTACACCTCCAACCCCACACACACATCTGCCACACCCCTAACCCCACACACATGGCCCCAACCCAAAACCCCCATGACACGAGCACAAGATACAATTGTTTTTTAATCCTTTTCCTTGTGTATTCTTGGCAGAATAAAACACAGCCATTTATGTTGTCCAGCCTACTTTCTGTTTCATGCAATATGTCCACAGTCAAGGGATTTAACTCATAGGAAATAGTTTATGTTTTTACATTATATCTCTCCCTTTGAAGTGGCCTTTCTGAAATTCCTTGAAGCCCTTTCAGGTGTGACATTCCAGGGTCTCTGCCAAGGTTGAGTGTAACACAGAGGGGAATGTTACAGAAAGTCGCTGTGTGGAGTTTTTAGCCATTTCTGGACTTTCATTATAAACAGAACAACCTGTCTTACTTCCAAGGTCAATGTGGTTGTAGGTAATTCAGGATTGTGATTCGTTGTCATGACAGCCGTACATTCTAGTTCTGAGGCATGAACAAGCAGATCTAGTGCATTAAGAGCAGGGTAGGGTGAGGTGATAAATCCAGACAGAGAATGTGATTTCATAGATAATGGGAACTGCAGATGCTGGAGATTCCAAGATAATAAAATGTGAGGCTGGATGAACACAGCAGGCCAAGCAGCATCTCAGGAGCACAAAAGCTGACGTTTCGGGCCTGGACCCTTCATCAGAGAGGGGGTTGGGGGGAGGGAACTGGAATAAATAGGGAGAGAGGGGGAGGCGGACCGAAGATGGAGAGTAAAGAAGATAGGTGGAGAGGGTGTAGGTGGGGAGGTAGGGAGGGGATAGGTCAGTCCAGGGAAGACGGACAGGTCAAGGAGGTGGGATGAGGTTAGTAGGTAGCTGGGGGTGCGGCTTGGGGTGGGAGGAAGGGATGGGTGAGAGGAAGAACCGGTTAGGGAGGCAGAGACAGGTTGGACTGGTTTTGGGATGCAGTGGGTGGGGGGGAAGAGCTGGGCTGGTTGTGTGGTGCAGTGGGGGGAGGGGATGAACTGGGCTGGTTTAGGGATGCAGTGGGGGAAGGGGAGATTTTGAAACTGGTGAAGTCCACATTGATACCATATGGCTGCAGGGTTCCCAGGCGGAATATGAGTTGCTGTTCCTGCAACCTTCGGGTGGCATCATTGTGGCAGTGCAGGAGGCCCATGATGGACATGTCATCAAGAGAATGGGAGGGGGAGTGGAAATGGTTTGCGACTGGGAGGTGCAGTTGTTTGTTGCGAACTGAGCGGAGGTGTTCTGCAAAGCGGTCCCCAAGCCTCCGCTTGGTTTCCCCAATGTAGAGAAAGCCGCACCGGGTACAGTGGATGCAGTATATCACATTGGCAGATGTGCAGGTGAACCTCTGCTTAATGTGGAATGTCATCTTGGGGCCTGGGATGGGGGTGAGGGAGGAGGTGTGGGGACAAGTGTAGCATTTCCTGCGGTTGCAGGGGAAGGTGCCGGGTGTGGTGGGGTTGGAGGGCAGTGTGGAGCGAACAAGGGAGTCACGGAGAGAGATGTCCAAGTTCTTTAAGGACCGCAACTTCCCCCCCACGGTGATTGAGAACGCCCTTGACCGCGTCTCCCGCATTTCCCGCGACACATCCCTCACACCCCGCCCCCGCCACAACCGCCCCAAGAGGATCCCCCTCGTTCTCACACACCACCCTACCAACCTCCGGATACAACGCATTATCCTCCGACACTTCCGCCATTTACAATCCGACCCCACCACCCAAGACATTTTTCCATCCCCACCCCTGTCTGCTTTCCGGAGAGACCACTCTCTCCGTGACTCCCTTGTTCGCTCCACACTGCCCTCCAACCCCACCACACCCGGCACCTTCCCCTGCAACCGCAGGAAATGCTACACTTGTCCCCACACCTCCTCCCTCACCCCCATCCCAGGCCCCAAGATGACATTCCACATTAAGCAGAGGTTCACCTGCACATCTGCCAATGTGATATACTGCATCCACTGTACCCGGTGCGGCTTTCTCTACATTGGGGAAACCAAGCGGAGGCTTGGGGACCGCTTTGCAGAACACCTCCGCTCAGTTCGCAACAAACAACTGCACCTCCCAGTCGCAAACCATTTCCACTCCCCCTCCCATTCTCTTGATGACATGTCCATCATGGGCCTCCTGCACTGCCACAATGATGCCACCCGAAGGTTGCAGGAACAGCAACTCATATTCCGCCTGGGAACCCTGCAGCCATATGGTATCAATGTGGACTTCACCAGTTTCAAAATCTCCCCTTCCCCCACTGCATCCCTAAACCAGCCCAGTTCATCCCCTCCCCCCACTGCACCACACAACCAGCCCAGCTCTTCCCCCCCACCCACTGCATCCCAAAACCAGTCCAACCTGTCTCTGCCTCCCTAACCGGTTCTTCCTCTCACCCATCCCTTCCTCCCACCCCAAGCCGCACCCCCAGCTACCTACTAACCTCATCCCACCTCCTTGACCTGTCCGTCTTCCCTGGACTGACCTATCCCCTCCCTACCTCCCCACCTACACCCTCTCCACCTATCTTCTTTACTCTCCATCTTCGGTCCGCCTCCCCCTCTCTCCCTATTTATTCCAGTTCCCTCCCCCCATCCCCCTCTCTGATGAAGGGTCCAGGCCCGAAACGTCAGCTTTTGTGCTCCTGAGATGCTGCTTGGCCTGCTGTGTTCATCCAGCCTCACATTTTATTATCAGAGAATGTGATTTCATAACTGCTATTTGTAGCATCACTAATGCAGCACTTTTAGCATCTGTTTTACAAATTGGGAACTCAAAGTGAAGAGCCTATGCTAATAACAGAGTAAACCACCGAGCCTCGAGGAGGGAAAATAAATCAGGACTATGTGATTGATGGCAAACTCCAGCTTTGAAAATTTAAAGTTTGCAGAATAACATCAAGAGGGAAGGCAAAGAGGCCCTCATTTCTGACATCTTAATCAAGGCACTGCTCATCCTCCTCTGTTTAGCAAACCTGAGGATGCAGGGCAATGTTGCTGGAAGTTTTGGAAACAGATTAAAGCTCTGTTGAAGTGGACAAAACATTGACTGAAGCAGAGCAAATGTTTTAAATGGATGTGGATGCAGCAACGATTGTCATAACCAGTAGGCTGCTTGCACTGTCAGTGTTGGGGGTCTTGCTGTTTACAATGCGGATGAATGAATTGATAGTGTAGCAGAAATAAAATTGTAAGTGCATGGTCGTACTTACTGGAAGAGACAATTGCAGGGAATGATGGAGAGGGAATTGGGATGACTGAGAAGAGACTGATGTAATAGAAGAGGACTTGGATAGTTTGGGGAGATGAGCTACTAAAGGGCAAAATTTCATTTAACATGGAAACATTAGATTTGGAGTAGACAACAATATTAGTTATGTAGTATTATTGTACAGTAGATAACATGGTAATTGTGGGGGGCGCAGGGGGAGATTAAGGGTGCAGGAGGTGAGTGCAAAGCTACCAATGAAGAGGTCACAGTAGCCATCAATATAATGCAAACAGGAGAGAATGCAAAGAGAGTTTTGGAAAGTATAATCCGAGGTAAAGAGCAGCCTATTTAGGGAGTGATGTTTGAGCATATACGGGGTTATAGATCTGGTTGTTTTTGGATTGCCCTGTATGTAATTCTGATAACTGGATTACCTGGACATCCAGGCATTAGAGTGTATGCAGCAAAGTTCAATGCTGGGATTACACACCTGAATCATGATCAAAGGTTACAACAGAGAAATAGTTTACTTTAGAGACCTAATGGTGCACCCAGTGACACATTGAAGATTTGAAAATGCAACAGATGAGATTGTCATTATTGTCAGCTGTCCCTCAATTCAACAGTGACCTCATGTGCTGGCTCATGAGTTTTTGCTGTGTGTCTTAATATGAGTGAACAGCTAGGCCAATTCTTGACCCACAGATCTTAAAACACGTGGAGGCGATTGTCTCATAAGGCAGTGAGCTCCTATACAGCAGGATTGTTTTATCTCCTTCTCTGCTACCCTCTGCTTCATTGTTCAGACATTACGATTCAAGCTGTGATGTAGCTTCTACAGGCTCCACCCAGTCATCAATGTCAATGCTCCCACACTTCAGGTTGTGCTTCTGGAGTGTTTTGAAACATTCTCTTTGTGTTCCCCAGCACTATAGATGCTACAATAAGTGGATCGTTCCAAAGTTAAGAACAAAGGTGAAAGTTTTCACTGTTTCACCCAGAGGGGGAAAGTATGGAATGGACTACCAAAATGTGGCAATGTGGGTTGAGTGTCATGCAGTCAGAGAGTCAGAAGAACACAGGGTCATAAGAACTTGGAGCAGGAATAGGCAAGTCAGCTCCTCGAGCCTGCTCTGCCATTTGATACAATCCTGGCTGATCTCATCCTGGCTTCAATTCCACTCTCCTGCCTGTTGTCCATCACTCTTCAGCGCACCACAAACTGAAAATCTATCTCCCACTTAACTTAGCTCAGCATCCTCTGAGAGAATAAATTTCTCCTCATCCCTGCTTTAAATCTGCTGTCACTCATCTGAAAACTCTGAACTCTCATGCTAGATGATATCACCTGAGGAAACATCCTTTCTGTATCTATTTTGTAAATCCCCTTTTGCATATTATATACCTCTATTAGATCTTCGATCATTTTTTTAAACTCCAGAGAACATAGGCCTAAACTGCTCAATCTGTCTTCATGAGATAAATCCCTCATCTCTGGAATCAATCATCTCTACCTTCTCAAGGGCAACTAGGGCCGGGGAGTAAATGCCTACCGGCTCACGAATGGATATATTTAAAAAATCAACTAAACTTTGCATTGGGGGCAACTTCTCAGAGTTGCCCCCAATGCAACTACATCTCTTCTCAAGTCGGGCAACCAATATTGTATTCGAAATCCAGATGCGATTACACTGCACAGAGGAAGCTCTTCAGCCCATCCTATCTGTGCTAATACACTTTTTGGCATCTTGAAGCAAAAAACAGGGATCATAAGGTTATAAGAAATAAGAACAAGAGAAGGCCATTCAGCCCATTAAGCCTGCCCCACATTCCATAAGATCACAGCTGACTTGATTAACACTCTTGTCTGTCTCCTAAAACTCTCTAAACTCCCTTATCAATCAAAAATCTAACTCAACGTAGAATACCTTTGAATAATCCAACCTTTACTGCTCTCTGTGGAAGGGAATTCCAGAGACAAGCTACCCTTTAAAAGAGGTTATTCCTCCCTGTCTCTGTCTTAGATGGGAGATCCCTTAGTTTTAAATTGTGTCTGCTGTTTCTAGATTTCCCCACAAGTGGAAACAACCTCTCGGTGAAATATACTTCAATGTCTGTTTCGAAGACATGAGGGTTAGACAGTTGGTGCTCAGCAATCTTTTCTGCTCCAGTATATTCCCATGTTCTCAATTCTTGCTCCTGGCATAGATCAAGGTGAATGAGGAGGCTGTGCAATGTGTCAGAACTTCAAAAGTGTCATAAGATTCTGAGAGATACTGAAACGTTTATTAAAGGACTACTGTTCTGCATCATTCGTAAGTAACATTTCACAGTGTTATGCAGTATTAATACCAGAGTCACTAGAACAGCCATCGTAAATGTGCAGAGTCATTTTCCTGGTATTGAATTAACAATGGGAAGCATGGCTAACATCAAATACAAGAAGAGAGAGTGAAAGGTTTGCTCATCAGAAAATCACTTTCAGATGGATGCAGTTTTTAAAAACATATACCAAGCCATGCTGTTTTGAAAAGCAGATGAGCAGTTGCTGATTAAGTCAGTTCCTTCAAAGCTGAATCCAAAGGGAAGGGTTTGAGTTACTGCATGACTCCAGAACTACATTTGTGAAAATCTTTATGATTGCCGTTTCATTTTGAACACATTTGTGATGTCGAATAGAAGAAATCTTCATGTGTGTTCCTTGTAAGCTGCACCAATGGGTGGCATATGGCCATTAGGAATGTACCATGCAGGGAACAAAAACATATTGGCTTAAAGGGATTGACAGAGGCTTGAAAACTTACAGCATGTACGCACTGGATGGTAGATCCTAAGGGAGTACTGAGGAACAAAGGGACCTTAAAACTGAAAGAACTGAGGATGCTGCAAATCAGAAACAAAAGCAGAAATTGCTGGAAAACCCCAGCTTTTCAGGCAGCATCTGTGGGGAGAAATCAGAGTTAATGTCTTGGATCAGTTTTGAAGAAGGGTCACTGGTTCTGAAACGCTAACTCTCTCCACAGATGCTTCCAGAGCTGCTCAGTTTTTCGAGCAATTTCTGTTTTTGTGCGCAAAGGGTCCTCGTTGTACAAGTCCATAGGCCCCTGAAAGTGTCAGCACAGGTAGGGTGGTGAGGAAGACATTCAGGGTGTTTGCGTTCATTAGTCAGGGTGGAGAATATAGGAGCAAGGAAGTCTTGTTACAACTTTATAAAAAAATTAGATGGGCCACAGATGGAATGCTTTATACAGTTCTGGTTGCCACACTATTCGAAGGATGTGATTGCACTGGAGAGGGTGCAAAGGAGATTGCCTTGGATGGGAAGCCTCAGTTCTGAGGGGGTACTGGATAGATTGTGTTTGTTTTCCCTAGGGCAGAGGAGGCTGAGGTGTTGGACGAGAGGAGGGGACGGTACATGACTGAAGTATACAATATACAACATTAGGAGAGGCATAGAATGGGTACATTGTGAGACTCTTTTCACCTGAGCAGACATATCTAAGTTCAGAGGTGGTAAGTTTATAAGATGAGGAGTAAGTAGTTTAGAGGAGATCTGAGGAAACTTCTTTTCACCGAGAGGATGGTAGAAATATATAATGTGCTACCAGAGAGGGTGGTGGAGGCATTTAAGAAGCATCTGGTCAAGCACTTTAAATGCCAGGGCATACTAGGCTATGGACCAAGTGCAGGTAAATGCGATCAGTGTACTTTGGTGTTTGTTGGTCAGAATGGACATGGTGTGCTGAAGGACCTGTTTTCATGTTGCATGACTCTATGAGTCTAAACAAGCTGCATACAACAAAAAGGATAACAAAGTGTGGAGCTGGATGAACACAGCAGGAACAGCAGCATCTCAGGAGCACAAAAGCTAACGTTTCGGGCCTAGACCCTTCATCAGAGAGGGGGATGGGGTGAGGGCTCTGGAATAAATAGGGAGAGAGGGGGAGGCGGACCGAAGATGGAGAGAAAAGAAGATAGGTGGAGAGGAGAGTATAGGTGGGGAGGTAGGGAGGGGATAGGTCAGTCCAGGGAAGACGGACAGGTCAAGGAGGTGGGATTAGGTTAGTAGGTAGGAGATGGAGGTGCGGCTTGGGGTGGGAGGAAGGGATGGGTGAGAGGAAGAACAGGTTAGGGAGGCAGAGACAGGCTGGGCTGGTTTTGGGATTCAGTGGGTGGAGGGAAAGAGCTGGGCTGGTTGTGTGGTGCAGTGGGGGGAGGGGATGAACTGGGCTGGTTTTGGGATGCGGTGGGGGAAGGGAAGATTTTGAAGCTGGTGAAGTCCACATTGATACCATTGGGCTGCAGGGTTCCCAGGCGGAATATGAGTTGCTGTTCCTGCAACCTTCGGGTGGCATCATTGTGGCACTGCAGGAGGCCCATGATGGACATGTCATCTAAAGAATGGGAGGGGGAGTGGAAGTGGTTTGCGACTGGGAGGTGCAGTTGTTTATTGCCAACCAAGCGGAGGTGTTCTGCAAAGCGGTCCCCAAGCCTCCGCTTGGTTTCCCCAATGTAGAGGAAGCCACAGCGGGTACAGTGGATGCAGTATACCACATTGGCAGCTGTGCAGGTGAACCTCTGCTTAATGTGGAAAGTCATCTTGGGGCCTGGGATAGGGGTGAGGGAGGAGGTGTGGGGGCAAGTGTAGCATTTCCTGCGGTTGCAGGGGAAGGTGCCGGGTGTGGTGGGGTTGGAGGGCAGTGTGGAGCGAACAAGGGAGTCACGGAAAGAGTGGTCTCTCCGGAAAGCAGACAAGGGTGGGGATGGAAAAATGTCTTGGGTGGTGGGGTCGGATTGTAGATGGCGGAAGTGTCGGAGGATGATGCATTGTATCCGGAGGTTGGTGGGGTGGTGTCCCAAAATCAGCCCAGTTCATACCCTCCCTCCACTGCACCACACAACCAGCCCAGCTCTTTCCCTCCCCCCACTGCATCCCAAAACCAGCCCAGCCTGTCTCTGCCTCCCTAACCGGTTCTTCCTCTCACCCATCCCTTCCTCCCACCCCAAGCCGCACCTCCATCTCCCACCTACTAACCTCATCCCACCTCCTTGACCTGTCCGTCTTCCCTGGACTGACCTATCCCCTCCCTACCTCCCCACCTACACTCTCCTCTCCACCTATCTTCTTTTCTCTCCATCTTCGGTCCACTTCCCCCTCTCTCCCTATTTATTCCAGAACCCTCACCCCATCCCCCTCTCTGATGAAGGGTCTAGGCCCGAAACGTCAGCTTTTGTGCTCCTGAGATACTGCTTGGCCTGCTGTGTTCATCCAGCTCCACACTTTGTTATCTTGGATTCTCCAGCATCTGCAGTTCCCATTATCACTGATACAACAAAAAGGAAATTGGAGGCAACAGACATGACCAGAACTATTCTTCCTTTGGTATAGGGCACTTCAAATGTAAAGGTGGCACAAGTTTGAAATCAACACAAAAAGAAGATTGACCAGATGCCTAAGCAAGTGCCCCATAAGAACCTATAAAACTGCACTCAACAGTGCAGCTGCAAGCACACTTAATCTTGTGAACAGGTATGGTTAGGTTGAAGATGTCACATACCTCTGGGCATGAAATGAGATCCAGTCCTCTTACATGGTTATATCTGGAGCACCATTGGCAACCCCCAGGATGTTAACCAGCAGAGATGAAGATGAGATAACAAGGTGTAGAGCTGGGTGAACACAGCAGGCCAAGCAGTATTAGAGGAGCAGGAAAGCTGACGTTTCAGGTCTAGACACTTCTTCAGAAGTCAGGGAGGGGAAGGGGGTTCTGAAATAAATAGCAGAGAGGGGGAGGCGGATCGAAGATGGATAGAGGGGAAGATAGGTGGAGAGGTGACAGACAGGTCAAAGAGGTGGGGTTGGAGCCAGTAAAGGTGAGTGTGGTTGGGGAGTTAGGGAGGGGATAGGTCAGTCCAGGGGAGACGGACAGGTCAAGGAGGCAGGATGAGGTTAGTAGTTAGGAGATGGGTGTGGGGCTTGAGGTGGGAGGAGGGGATAGGCGGGCGGGAGGACAGGTTAGGGAGGCAGGGACGAGCTGGGCTGGTTTTTGGATGCGCTTGGGGGAGGAGAGATTTTGAAGCTTGTGAAGTCCACATTGATACCATTGGGCTGCAGGGTTTCCAAGCAAAATATGAGATGCTATTCCTGGAACCTTCAGGTGGCATCATTGAGGTACTGTAGGAGGACCAGGATGGACATGTCGTCCAAGGTGTGGGAGGAGGAGTTGAAATGGTTCACGACTGGGAGGTGCAGTCATTTGTCAGGAACCGAGCGTAGGTGTTCCACAAAGCGGTCCCCAAGATCTGGCTTAGACCTCAACTATTGCTGTGTTAAAATAATGTTCTTCATTCTGATGACAAATACAAAAATGATTGGACAGAAATAATTTGATAGGGCTGAGATTTTTATTTGAAAAATTATTTTATGGCACATGGGCATTGCCAGCAAGGCTAGCAATTTATGCCCGTCTCTTGAAATGAGTAGCTTGCTCAGCCATCCCAGAATTCAGTCACATTGCTGTGGGTTTGGGGTCATGTGTAGACAAGACCAAGTAAAGATATCCTTCCCTAAAAGACATTTTTGAACCAGATGGGTTTTTAGTAATAATTTATGACATGTTCATAGTCATCAGTATTGAGACTAGTATTATTATTCATAATTATTTAATGAATTTAAATTCCACAAGCCTATGTAGTGGGATTTGAACCAATTCTCCCAGGACATTTGCTTCAGGATTTACCGCTGTGCAATGATAGCACCACCATGCCACCAATTCCCCACTTTGGCTTTGTCAAAGTTTACATTGGATTCAATGGAAAATGGATTGGCATAGAAGTGGATTGCAAATGTTGGACATCAGTGCTTTGGAATTAGACATCTCCTGGGTATCCTGTACTTTAGTCTAAGCTTTACCAAGTTCATAAAGATGATATATAATATTAAATTTAAAGACAACTGTCGGTCTTTTTTGGATATGCTTTTGTGAATATTGTGCATCTTAAAAGAACAACGCTATGAGCCATTTCCAGCTGGATTGCAAGTTGAGACATAATTTTATGCTAGAAACATCCACTTTCACAAGCATAAAAAATACTGCCATCAACAAGTAACTGGATATTATGTGCAGAAAGATAATAAAGTGTGAAGCTGGATGAACACAGCAGGCCAAGCAGCATCTCAGGAGCACAAAAGCTAACGTTTCAGGCCTAGACCTTTCACCAGAGAGGGGGATGGGGTGAGGGCTCTGGAATAAATAGGGAGAGAGGGGGAGGCGGACCGAAGATGGAGAGAAAAGAAGATAGGTGGAGAGGAGAGTATAGGTGGGGAGGTAGGGAGGGGATAGGTCAGTCCAGGGAAGACGGACAGGTCAAGGAGGTGGGATGAGGTTAGTAGGTAGGAGATGGAGGTGCGGCTTGGGGTGGGAGGAAGGGATGGGTGAGAGGAAGAACAAGTTAGGGAGGCAGAGACAGGCTGGGCTGGTTTTGGGATGCAGTGGGGTAGGGGAGATTTTGAAGCTGGTGAAGTCCACATAGATACCATTGGGCTGCAGGGTTCCCAAGAGGAATATGAGTTGCTGTTCCTGCAACCTTCAGGTGGCATCATTGTGGCACTGCAGGAGGCCCATGATGGACATGTCATCTAAAGAATGGGAGGGGGAGTTGAAATGGTTCACGACTGGGAGGTGCAGTTGTTTATTGCGAACCGAGCGGAGGTGTTCTGCAAAGCGGTCCCCAAGCCGCCGCTTGGTTTCCCCAATGTAGAGGAAGCCACACTGGGTACAGTGGATACAGTATACCACATTGGCAGATGTGAGGGTGAACCTCTGCTTAATGTGGAAAGTCATCTTGGGGCCTGGCTTAGGGGTGAGGGAGGAGGAGTGGGGGCAAGTGTAGAACTTCCTGCGGTTACACGGGAAGGTGCCGGGCGTGGTGGGGTTGGAGGGCAGTGTGGAGTGAACAAGGGAGTCAGGGAGAGAGTGGCCTCTCCGGAAAGCAGACAAGAGTGGGGATGGAAAAATATCTTGGGTGGTGGGATCGGATTGTAGATGGCAGAAGTGTCGGAGGATGATGCGTTGTATCCAGAGGTTGGTGGGGTGGGGTGTGAGAATGAGGGGGATCCTCTTTGCTTTCCGGAGAGACCACTCTCTCCATGACTCCCTTGTTCGCTCCACACTGCCCTCCAACCCCACCACACCTGGCATCTTCCCCTGCAACCGCAGGAAAGGCTACACTTGCCCCCACACCTCCTCCCTCTCCCCTATCCCAGGCCCCAAGATGACTTTCCATACTAAGCAGAGGTTCACCTGCACATCTGCCAATGTGGCATACTGTATCCATTGTACCCAGTGTGGCTTCCTCTACATTGGGGAAACCAAGCGGAGGCATAGGTGACCTCTTTGCAGAACACCTCCGCTCGGTTCGCAATAAACAACTGCACCTCCCAGTCGCAAACCATTTCCACTCCCCCTCCCATTCTTTAGATGACATGTCCATCATGGGCCTCCTGCAGTGCCACAATGATGCCACCCGAAGGTTGCAGGAACAGCAACTCATATTCCGTTTGGGAACTCTGCAGCCCAATGGCATCAATTTGGACTTCACCAGCTTCAAAATCTTCCCTTCCCCCACCGCATCCCAAAACCAGCCCAGTTCGTCCCCTCCCCCCATCGCACCACACAACCAGCCCAGCTCTTCCCCTCCCCCCACCGCTTCCCAAAACCAGCCCAGCCTGTCTCTGCCTCCCTAACCTGTTCTTCCTCTCACCCATCCCTTCCTCCCACCTCAAGCCGCACCTCCATCTCCTACCTACTAACCTCATCCCACCTCCTTGACCTGTCCATCATCCCTGGACTGACCTATCCCCTCCCTACCTCCCCACCTATACTCTCCTCTCCACCTATCTTCTTTTCTCTCCATCTTCGGTCTGTCTCCCCCTCTTTCCCTATTTATTCCAGAACCCTCACCCCATCCCCCTCTCTGATGAAGGGTCTAGGCCCGAAACGTCAGCTTTTGTGCTCCTGTGATGCTGCTGGGCCTGCTGTGTTCATCCAGCTTCACACTTTACTAGCTTGGATTCTCCAGCATCTGCAGTTCCCATTATCACTGATACAATTATGTGTAGAAAGTTGCCTCAAAAATAGCTACAGCAGATAGATAAATTAGAAAGGAAGAACAACACTTTCTGTTGGTATGAGCTTACTGCACTAAAAAAAATCAAATTACAAAACTGTAACATCGAGCCAAGAGTTATCTGCAAGTTTCTTTAAAAGGACACCACAGATGGTGGTGAAAGTTGGTGTGACGTCTGTCTTTTCAAATTCTGGTACACAGCTTATAACAAGATCAAGGGGAAAAAAATCAATTCACTTCTATTATGATCCCATTTCTAAGTGCTATTCTGCTCAATTATTTAGATCATAATCGAATAGGATGGAGTTGAATCATTTAATACGCTCGGTTAGGTTTGTCCTTCTGGAACTGAGGAAGTACGCCTGGTTACCATGGCAAGCACCAAATGAAGCACTGAGAATGGAGGGGACAAATCCTCTTCAATGCCACAAGTCTTATCACATGCCTGTGTATTCCAACTACGCTCGTAAGCTATTCACACAACAGAAAAATGCATATTTAGACAGTATATGTCACAAATCCAGGTCCGAAAGCACTTCACAACCAATGAAATACAAACTTTTCAATATTGGAAATAATGGGACAATTGTGTACACAGCCAACTCCCACATTGAGACGACAATCTGATAAACAGTACTGATAGCAGAGAGGATCTCCGACAATCATGAATTATTTCATTAACATCCGCCTTGTTTTCCTATTGCAACAGCTTGAACCCACAGCATTCTGATCAGTAGAACCGAGCCAGTCACAACTCCCCCGAGTATCTTTCATAAAAAAACTTCATCTAACCACCTTTTCACTTCCTAAATTGCAGGGCGCATGACGTTTTTTTTTGTGTAATCTGTCCTAATAATTTGAGCCTTGGAGTCCAAGTATCATGCTGGAGCACTGTTCTCTCTCTCTAAGATCAATATTTCTCAAACTAAACTCATCCCACTTGTATGCATTTGGCATACTAAATTGCAGGGCGCATGACGTTTTTTTTGTGTAATCTGTCCTAATAATTTGAGCCTTGGAGTCCAAGTATCATGCTGGAGCACTGTTCTCTCTCTCTAAGATCAATATTTCATTCTAAGATATCATGGCCAGAATGAGTCAGTGTAATCTAGTGCTTTGTTTAATCAGTGCTTTGTGTATTTATAGCATACCCTCTATTCCCTTGTACTAGACATCTCAATACAACTGGCAACATCCCAGTAGCATTTTAGAGTCCTAAAGTCATGCACCACCAAAACAGACCCTTTGGTCCAACCAATCCCAAACTAAACTAGTCCAACCTGACTGCACTTGGCCCATTTCCCTCCAAACCTTTCTTATTCATGTACTTATCCAAATGCCTTTTAAATATTGTAACTCTACCTACATCTATCACTTCCTCTGAAAGTTCATTCCACACACAAACCACTGTAAAAGAAAATTGCCTCTCATGTCCTTTTTAAATCTTTCTCCCCTCATGTTAAAAGTATTCCCCTGGTCTTGAAATTCCCCAGGCTAAAGTAAAGATACCTGCCATTAACCTTATCTATAACCCTGATGACTGTATAAACCTCTATAAGGTTATCTCTCAACCTCATACACTCCAGTGAAAAAGGCCCCAGCCTATTCATCCTCTTCTTATAACTCAAACCCTCCAGTTGGGCAACATCCAGATAAATCTTTTCTGAACCCTCTCCAGCTTGATAATGTCCTTTCTGTAACAGGGTGAGCAGCCCTAGATACAGCACTTTAGAACAAGCCTCACCAACCTCTTATACAACCTCGAGATGATTTCTCCACTCCTGTACTCAAAGGTCTGGGTAATGAAGGCAAGCATGCTAATTGCCTTCTTTACCACCCTGTTGACATGTGACTCAAACTTCAGATTTATTATCTGAACCTATAAATCTCTGTATTCTACAACACTACCCAAGGCCCTACTTTACTTGTGTAAATCCTGCCTTTGTTTGTTTTACCAAAATGCAATAACTCACATTTATTCAAAGTAAACTCCATCTGCCACTCTTTAGCCCATTGGCCTAATTGATCAATATTCCCTTGTAATCTCAGATAACCTTCTTCACAGTCCACTGTACATTTTTGTACTTGTCCATGTCATCTTATGGATCTGTGAATGTGTTCTGCTCCCCCACTCCCAGTCTCTTTGATCATTTGCATAGTGTGTCATCATTTAGAATATGCTCTGACCTGCCCTTCTTAAATCTATGACAAAAGACATTGCTTTTGCTGAAATTTAAATGACTAAATCCAGTCATGAATGGATGGAGGACAATTAAACAACTCACTAATGAGTGAAACTCTGCAAATAGTCCCACCGTCAGCACTGTGGAAGGCAAGCACATTAGTGCAAAAGGTCAGATTGAAACACTACAGCAATTTGCAGCTGGAAATGCTGAGTGGATTATCCATTTCGGCCACCTCCAGAGATCCCAATATCACAATATCAGTCTTTGGCCAATTTAATTCACTCCACATGAAATCAAGAAATAGCTGAAGGCACTAGATGCTGCAATGGCTATGGGCCTGACAACATTCCAGCAATGGTGCTGAAGTCTTGTGCTCCAAAATTCACTGTGCCATTATAGAAGCTGTTAGATTACAGCTCTAAAACTAGTACCTACTTCATAAAGCGGAAAATTGGCTAGGTATGTTTTGTACACAAAAAAAGGACAAATTCAACCTAATTTATGCATGCTCCATCAGTCTACTTTCAATCATCAGTAAATGGTTGGAAGGTGTCATCAACAGTGCTATCAAGCAGCACTTACTTAGCAATGGCCTTCTCACTGACACTCAATTTGGGTTCCTCCAGGGCCATTCAGCTCCTGACCTCATTACAGCCTTGGCTCAAACAAAGACCAAAGAGCTGAGGTGAAGTGAGAGAGACTGCCCTTCACGTCAAGGCTGCCTTTGACCATCCAAACCATACAACTGACCATACAAATACTATGGTTACAAGAGGCTAGGAATTTTCTAATGACTAACTCTACTCCTCATACCCCAAAACCTGTCCACCTTCTACAAGGCACAAGTCAGGAGTGTGATGGAATAATCCTACTTGCCTGGATGAGTACAGGTCCAACTGCACTCAATAAGCTTGACATCATCCAGGACAAAGCAACCCACTTCCTTGGCATCACATCTACAAGCATCCTCTCCTCCCACCACAGATGCTGAGTAGCAGCTACGCTGCAGAAATTCCTCAAGTTTCCATAGACAGCACCTTCCAAACCTACAATCACTACCGTTTAGAAAGATAAGGGCAGCTGATCATGGGAACACCATCATCTGCAAGTTCCCCTCCAAGCCATTCACCATCCTGACTTGGAAATATATTGCTGTTCCTTCAGTATCACTTGATCAAATTCTTGGAACTCACTCCCTTTCAGCATTGTTAGTGTACATACCACCTTCTTAATGGCAACTAGGAAGGGAAGTAAATGCTAGAGCCCAGCCAGTGATACCCATATCTTGTGAAAGGATTTTTAAAAATTGTCTAATTTTTACACTGAAGGTTTAAACTAACAATCTTCTTACATGCAGTAAAAGGTTTGCTGAATAAACCCAAGCTGACATGCAGGGTGAAACTATTAAAGTCATTGAGCTTGTCAAGCTGTCCCGGTTGTTTGAGGTTTTCTCTTAATATGTCCTGGTTGAGTCTTGCTGTTAAGGCAGACCAAGGTCTTTTCCCTAGGGTGGGGAGTTCAAAACCAGGGGTCATAATTTTAAGGTGAGAGAAGTGGGATTTAAAAGTGATCTGAGTAGCAACTTTTTTTGTGCAGAGGATGGTTTGTATGTGGAATGAACTGCCAGAGGAAATGGTAGATGCAGCTATGATTGCAACATTAAAAAGACATTTGGACAGGTGCATGAATAAGAAAAAATTAGAAGTTTTTGGGCCAAATGCATACAAGTGGGATGAGTTTAGTTTGAGAAACTGGGCCAGCATGAATGATTTGGTCAGAAGGATCTGTTTCCATGCTGTATGACTCTGTGACTTTATTGAAATAAGAATGGAATGAGGAGTGTTCAGAATATTTTGGCTGCCTTCCTTCACATTGAAAATTTCCTGCAGACTTATCTCATGCTCCAAGTTGGGAGATGGAGCGGGTTACTGAATGCAAAGCAGCTGCAATGCTTGCCTATACAGCAACAGTGAGTGCATTCAGTTCTGCAAGGCTCAGGCAATGTATCTTCCCTTTCCCTCATTCTGCACTTGCCGATCACCTTTGACATCTCTTCAAGTGGAGCAGAGATGAAGATCACAAATTGCTTCAATGTAGTGTTACATTAGACAGGAGAGAAAGATATCCAGCCTGGTGGATATCTGCCAGACTCAAGGTTAAAAGTATAGTACAAAGCAGTTTGCTGAATTTAAACAGGGAGGTTAGATCCTGACTAGTTATGCAATCTGCCCTAATTATATTCATTGTTCAAAGATGCTACCGTCTCGTATTTCTGATTTCATAAGATCAGAAGAAATCAGAGTAGGTCATTTTGCACATTTAACCTGCTTCAATAAGAACATAATTGATATGATAATGCCTTTAACTCCATACATCTCCTGCTTACCCCCTTAATCCTTGACTCCCTGACCAATCAAAAATCTGCTCTAACTCATGCTTGAATGTATTCAATGTCATCCTGTACTGTTTGGGGAAGAAAGTTCCATAGCTTATTGATCCTATAAGAGAGTAAATTCCTTCACATTTCCATCTTAAATTCATCACCTCTTATTTCTAAACTGTGTCTTCAATTCGAGGCATCATCCCAACATTCTCTCTATATCTAAGAATCTCGTATGTTATAAGAAGATCACTGCTCATTCTTCTAAACTCTAATGGATAAAGGTCTAATGTATCCAACCCCTTCTCGTAAGCTTCTCATCCCTTATCCAAGGAATTAGCCTAGTGAATCTTCTGTGAATTATGCAAATATAAAGTGATCGTCACTTACATGATACTCCGGGAATGTCTCAGCCATGCCCATAGAGATCTACAGCAGGGTAGGGCTTTTCAGTCCATCACGTCCTTCACCCAGTTATAGCCTGCTTTTATACTCCATCCTCTTTCAATAAAGACACACATTCTACTTGCCTATCTAATGCGGTACCTGTGTGTTTCAGGTACAATCACACCCATATCTGTCTGCTCTTCAGCAGTCTTTATATCTCTCTCCATTGATATAATATTAAGGGATTGTTGGAATGATAGAGGGTATGGTTGAATATCAAGAGTCCAGAATTATTTGTTTTTTTTATCATCACCCACACTGACTGTTGAAATCGGTTGGTTCATAATAATAAGGCTTAAGCTCCTGATAAGTCGGGTCACTGGAAATACATATCTTCAGTTTAAATGTAATATGATTTACTTTCCATCTAGGTATTTGGGACACAACATCAAACAGCTCCAGTCAGATTGAAAGAGATACAAGATCTTGGATTCCGCTTCCCTCTGAATGTGGATCACTGGGCCATCTATCTTGAAACTGGTTAGATAATCACTGATAAAACCATGAATAAAGGTGCAACATCTCCAAAAGGTAGTTTTTACTGGGGGGGATATGTGGTGTTTGTATGACAGATTTGGCATCTGGGAGGGTGTTATTTCAAATCCCACCTTGTGAAACATAAGTTGAACAATGGAATTCAATTATTCTGATGATCTGTTGGGTACCACCAGGTGAACATGATTGTGAAAGCTACCAGATTGTCATTCAAAACTCAAGTTTGTTTCTTGCCACTCTCAAGAGAGAATTGGACCATAATCTGAAGAGGAAACACTTGCAAAGCTGCAGGGGAATGGCACTACAGTAAATTGCTTACCCAGAGAGATATGACCAAGGCACAATGGGCTGAATGGCCTGCCTCTGTTCTATGAGAATAAATTTAAGATTGATATCAAGGAACACTTTTTCCTGTAAAGCCTGATCAATGTGAGTGGGCCTTTCTGATTGGAAACACTGGAATGATTTGAAAGATACTACAATGAGAGTTGGGAATAGAGGTTTCAATGGAAGAAGATTGAGGTTTTGGGTAGAGAAAAGGAAGTAACTGCTAGTGTAAAACTTCTTGATTATCTTTGAGAAAGTGATTTGTTTGAGGTTTATAAGGTGGTAGGATAGATTCTGCTTGTGTAGACAGTTTGTTTAAATGAAACAGAATTAAGGGTCCCTATCCCAATGTATGGAAGGCCAGATCAAGGATCCATGTCAGGAGCTGATGACTTCTCAGAGTAAGTAATGGACCACTCCAACAACCTCTACCTTTTTACTGAATATTGATCAACTGAATTCCTCCAAGGCCAATTGTAGCCCATTTGTGGTGAGGTTGGAAATCATCTTATTTGATATAGTGGCCGAGATAACAAAGTGTGGAGCTGGATGAACACAGCAGGCCAAGCAGCATCTTAGGAGCACAAAAGCTGACGTTTCAGGCCTAAACCCTTCATCAGAAAAAAAAAGCAGTGTCCAATAAAGCTGAGTAGAACTGTGAGTTCAGATTGTAGATCCTACGGAGAATAAAAAACAGGACAGGTCCTTTGCAGGCCTGGGAAAGGGAGGATCTGAACTGGGGTAGGCTGGATTGCAGTGCCTGGAGATGCCGGCGCATTGCTGCGAGTATGTGTTTCAGGACTCGCAGGGAGAAATGCTTCTGAAGGCTCTCAATGTTCTGGATGTAGATGTGGTCACGGTTGGGTCCAATTTGGGAAGGCTTGAACATGGACTGTAGTCCATTGGGGATGATCTGGTTCCATAGGCAGGTGCTGAGGAGGTAATGTGGCTGTAGTACCTGGTTTGTTGCAGGACATGGGCGAGCAGTTTCAAGGCCGAAGAGATTACAAGAGAGTTGCAGTGGGAGAGGGATCCCCTGAGGTTTGTCCGGACGGAGGAGGGTCACTTCTTCAGGTTGGCATCCCTGGAAGAGGCTTCGCAGTGTGGTTAAAATTGTATCAGAGATAATGGGAACTGCAGATGCTGGAGAATCTGAGATAACAAAGTGTGAAGCTGGATGAACACAGCAGGCCAAGCAGCATCTTAGGAGCACAAAAGCTGACGTTTCGGGGGGGCTTAGACCCTTCACCAGAAAAAAAACACATTATCTCTTATATAGTGGCCTCTTAGTTTCCAAAAGCTGCCCAGCTCAGGTTGATGAGTTCTGTCTAGAGGGCAGTATATTAGTTGTGATATGTGTCAAATGGATGGGATGAGCAATAACTGGTGGCCTAACCAGGAAAGCCAACATTCCCTGAATATACTTTTTTAAAAAAGTGACCTGAAGCTCAAATTTACCATTCCATTCCATTTTCACATTTCGTTCCTCAGTGATTCTAATAGAGCCGAGATAATGGAAGTAGCCAAAAATATCTTTATCATGCCCAACATGGTAATGTCTTATGACTGGTGGTGCAATAAAAACTTGAGTAACAATAACAATACAGTAAGAGTGGATAGAATCTGAGGCATTTTGATTGTGTAAATCTGCCGCGGGACTGGTCAGCAAAGGATACAGTTGTAAAAAAAAGGAAAAAACATGTGAGGTATTGGGAATGGAGATCAGGAATTTTTTTTTTCTCAGTAGTGTACCCTGATCTGGAATGCGGTCCTTGAAAGGGTGAAAAACAGATTTAGTAAGAACTTTCAGAGGGAAATTGAATATGTAAGGAGTTTAGAGAAAGGAGAATGGGATTAATTGGTTAACTTTCAAAGGGTTAGTACAGATCCAGCTGGCAGATTGTCCTTTAATTAGAAGTTTCTCTATACAGGCCTCAGCGTGGACTCGACTCCTGGCACTCCCAGCCTCGAGGTGAAGCCTGGCATGGTCAGGGTTGGAAGGAATGTTATTCCGATCTCTTATTTCTCTATTTTTCTAACTTATTTCTGGACTTTTTATTTCCTTTATTTTTCTAACTTTTTTTCCCCACAAATCTGTAGCTAGGTACTCTGGTACCTAAGATGGTGCCGTAAGTGGCAACTTGTAAACTTTTCGCTGTACTCATGTGAGTATATGACAATAAAATTAATTCTTGTAAAAATTCTAGTAATTCAGGTTGGCGCATATTGATACAATCATAACTGATAAATCACTCCCTCTCTAACACATAGCCACACAAAAGCTGGAAGACCATTTCCCATTATTTTGAGATTACCCTTGTGCAGTATGCATCCACCCACTGGGTTTCTTAGCAGATGGTGTCATTGAAGTTATCTTAACATGAAAGGTCTAATTAGCAAGCTTTTGCACTCCTTCTTTCCAATTTCCATTATGGGATACCAAACCCTGCTGAATCTACACATTCCAGCTAACTTAAGGCACTGCACAAAAGTGATTGCTCTTTACGTTAGAATCTCATCTGTGGGTTCGGCAGCCTAGTCAAGCAATGCAGCCATCACAGTTAGCCCTGACCTTGTTGTTGCCAGGCACCTGCACACTTTTAACATTCAATCTGCTGAGAATAGAAGGAATTCATTTAAACACCACGGCTGAATGGCAAATTCAAAGCAGAAGATCCAAGATACTCAATACCGACAAAGCCTACGCTTTCAGAATGTTTTACTGCAGTCGTATATTCCAGCTTGTGCTGATCCAGTGTACTTTGGACAAATTATTCCTTCTCTAGTTGGAGATCATTGTTGTTTAGTCTTTCCCATCACAGATTGCAAGTAGCTTGAACTTAGCAGTGTCTTGGGAAGGTCATTATGGATTTCATCCCCCTCACCACACAGCATAACTCACACTGGAATGCAAATTCTTGTTTGACAAACAGAAAATATAAGAAGAACATCTGCTGTACCATCGTAATTCCAAGAAAAACAAGAATTAAATTGTTCATAAATGAGGGTGGCCCTGGCAATGCTCCAAATAAGAAAAATCTTTGCTTCCATTGTCCTACTATTGGGAGTTAAGGATCATTGTTCAAGCTGTCAATTTTTGTTGTCTTTGGGGTTTCAGAAAATGGACTACTGCAAATAGTCTATACCTAATATTGTATAAACACAAATTTTAATCGTCAAAACAATAGGCGTATGTTTTGAATGAGCTTTTTAAGGGACTCTACTTGAGTCTAAAGAATCTGTCAAATGGTTAGCATTAGGTTAACATAAAGTTAACGCAATGTAATTTAGTATTGATGAAAAAAAGACAAATTCTATCGCACCAAGTATACTATGTATTGATTTTCTCCTTGAATTGGTATTCTTACAAATTGTTCTGAGTGCAAGACGTAAAGCTTTGATAAAATGTGCCTTTCCTCAGTAAAGTTTTCCCAAATGACTCTTAGTATAGGACAAACTTACACTAGAAAGCCTACTTAAAGAAGTGTAAGGCTTAATAAATTAACAGTGGCCACCAATGTTTTATATAGAATCCCTACAGAAGCTTTATATAGAATCCCTACAGTGTGGAAACAGGCCCTTTGGCCTAACAAGTCCAGACCAATTTTGTTGGAGGCTGTAGGATGTTGTGGAATAAAGACTGAATTCTGTAACAGTGAGCTTAAAGAATAGACTAACATGCTGGTAATATAAAATGGACTAGATGAGGATTTGTCACTGTCCTTTACTTCCAAGCTACTTTATACACTTATGCATCTAAAGCCGTTATATTGCTGCCTAACACCCCGGTCACAACAGGTAGGTTTTGCTGTTTGAACCACTGAGTTATTTTCAGTGAAATTTAAAACAATATAGACCCTCTCATTGCCTTCTGGAAACTTTACCAAAGGCTGACTGAACTGAGATTTTACCTACTTTCCCATTAAAATCATATTTTAACAAAGCGTCATATTAGTCTGCATACCAAGAATGAGCTCTGCCTTTGATCGGTTGCCACCATACGTTTCAGTATCAACTTGTGAAAAATGAAAGCCCACGCTTTGTGTACAGGCACAACGATTTTACAAACAGTGTGAGTTAACTATCAACAGTAAACAAATGTGCAAGCGCCTCAAAACTAGCCTGCAAAACCAAAATAAAAGACAGAGGCTAATTTGTACTTCGTCTAACCAACCCACTTGACAGCTGCCACCCATGTCCTTTCTTTGTGTACAGTTCTGAGCTGTTTTGATGCCAACAGTATGTTGTATAACTCTGTAAGATGACCATGATATGGCCAAGTAATGACCAGATGGTCAACAAAACTAAATATCCATTTACTTATCCATCTATTTATTTATCTAAGATCCACAACATAATAAACTCCTGTCAGCAAAACATATTCATTATGCCCAGTACTTTTTGTGCATGATTCAGGAATTTTCATATTTACGCTGGAGATTTGGGGAGCCTTTTGCTCCTCTGTTACATGAAAATAAATGAGATTGACTTACCGTCAATATATTCTTTTTATTGCTGGTCACAGCTGAAGAGCTTGCATTCCCAGTCGTTCCTCAGTACTTGTTTGTTGGCAAGCTATGAATGTTTTTCATACACTTCAGGGCAGCTGTGGCGAAAAGCAAGTGATTTCTGTTACTCTTTCTGTGCCATCGTATACACTTTAAAATCATTTCAGAGAAATGTACTCGCCAGACCTCCTGTGCAAACCAAGAGCGGGTACTGAAAAATTGCAGGGGGAGTCAGCATCAGTAAGAGGTACTTAAATAGACTCCATGAAAGCAGAAACCAAAAAGAGTTGATCAGATGGGGAAGCTAGTACATGCATTGCAATACTGTTGGTATCAAGTATCACACAGATGAAACAAACAGACTGGTCAGCTATTTTTATATTTGGGTAGTTATTTTGACTGACTACTTACTCTATCTTCTAGAATGAATGTCTCAGCTGCAGTTAAGAGGTTGTGAAGTTCCCTCCAAAAGCATTACAAGTGCTTTCTGAACTGGACGTACCTTATTTTCCAAATAACTTGTTTTTGCAAGTGTTAAAAGGAATCGAGGCTATGCGCCACATGATGATGAGTTGATTTTCTGTCCCATAAATAGAAACATTGCATCACCAGGTCAAAATAAGTATACTCATACCTTTGCCAGTACAACACTCATCTACTGGGACAAGACTTGAATTTTTCAGTGCAGCTCATCACCTCATCACCTTGCTGTGAATTAGATACCCAGGGTTAACACAGAGTGGCTTTTGCTGTACTTTGGCTGAACAATCACATTTATATTTCTGGTCTTTATTATGGTGCCTGGGCATTTAATAGCAGGCAAAAGACTCCTGAAACAGTCAACTGACATCAAATTCCTATTTTTAATCGTGGACCAAAAAATGATGGAGCTAAATTTCAAGGCAATCTTCTACGTGTGCTGTGCAAGCATTGGGGATGATTTAAAGCAGAGAGGAACTTATGGGGCATTTGTCTTTGACACTTACCTCTCAGCAAAGAAGGTCAGAAGACGTGCAGAGGGTATCTCAAATAAGAGAACAGCACTTTCCAGTTCTCTGCTTGGTCTAGTAATTCCCCTGTAGCCTTATATGCAGACGAGCAATACTATAATAGGCGATGGATACAGTGACTAAGTTCCCAAAGGCTCTTGGAGTAGTGATCTCACAGGCTGAGTTGATGGACAGTCACACATGTGTTGTAGGATTATAGGCTAGGAAGGGGAATGACAGTGATTAGACATCAACCAGTTATTTGTGAACAAAAGCAGCTATTCATTTATCCACCCTAGATCTCTGCGACACGGGGCAGAATCATAAGCTGCTTCAGCTCCCAAATATCAACAGCTAGTCAGAACCTTTACATTGCACGGCAGATAGTATATATCGAAAATCAATGAGTTTCATTTATACAGTCGTTTTATTTGACAAATGTGTCGTGATGTTTCATCCTGTCTTCAAGGAAGCAGATGTTGTACTGTTGGAGGGCTAGGAGAGGTGACTGAGGGCTCAGTTTTAACAAAGGACAAAATAGGAGCTGTGCGATATAGAAAGATGGAGGAGTTTAACTGGGCAATTCCATTAAGTAGATCTTGCCATTTGAAGGCATGGTTAGGTGGTGAAGCGAGAAAGAGAAGATAGGTAGAGGTTGAGTAAAGTGGAGTTTAGATTGAATGGACAACATACAGGTCAACAGTACTAGCTCTCTATCCACAGAGATTACATTGTGGGGGCTGGAGATTTGTTGACAGCTATCCACTATTAATGCAGTGTTAATACTGTTTCTCCAGAATTTTCACGTATCCTCTGCCAAAAAAGACAGTGAAACAAATCCCCACAGAAATTCACACCCTTGAAAATCGAAGATAAAGGTTCAATTTACTTGAGGTGTTTGAGGATTTGGTTGGTAGAGAAATAAACTATTTCCTTTGGTGCAGCATACAGAGTATTGGGACATCACATCAAAAGTAGAGCTCGGGCTGTTGTTCAGGGGACCACATCATCCAATTAAAGATAGTGGGAATCCCAAACTCTCTATCATTGTGATGATAACTGTCAGTGCCTTCAGAGTGCAGCATTGAAGTGTAGAAGGGTACAATAAGTGGATCACAGATGTGCCATGATGGTGCGGATAGGCTGGCACATGTCGGATGCCAGATCCAGTGGACATGAGGTGCATGAGGCCGCAGTCCTGGAGTATCCATTGGTGACATCTGTTGAAGAATATAGACAGGAGAAAAATGCAAGGAGTTGGAGTTGCTGGGTACCTGTATATTGGGAATTCTTGGCATCTGGTTTCTATCTTTCCCATGGTACGATTGGAAGCTGCATATTGATGAGGTAAAATTTAAAGTAAGTGAGAGTGTTAATGCGCAATAATCCCAGTTACTAGGCTACTCTCTACCGGGGATCTCATCTTGATGTCTGAAAAATGTAACAAGTTGCTCCCAACGTTGAGATTGGCTTTGCCCAACTTCTTCTAGATTTCCTGCCATAGCCCACGTCATTCAAGATCACACAAGATTCCACCTGATGTCTTTCAAGAGTTTGTATCTTGTGACATTGTCCATTTGGGTTGTTGGTGTTCTCTAATGGTTATTGGTTGAACTGATAGGTGCTGTGTGGCTCGATTGTAAGTCTGCCTGGCTGACCATATTGTATTACACTTGGCTCCTCTTTGCACTGGCTGGGTCTGACTTTTCATCTTGTGACTTTAGCATCAGAATTGTTTTATGGCCCTGCTGTTGACCCCATCTGTCTTGCACTGTTTGGTTGTCTATTTGTCACTCAATGTATCCTGTTAAATGTTGCTAATCTCCTCTGGAGACAATAGGGTTATTAATCAGAACTTTTGACTTGTTTCAGTTGAATCAAGTGACTTTAGCTTTGTTTCTAAGATCCAGAGTTCCAGATTTTCAGCTTTGCCAACGTAATGGGCTCTCAGATTAACCTGTGCCGCTATGGTGAGCTCCATTCAATTACAAAACCTGAGCTTTCCGCTGAACAGTTTCACTTTTGAAATCAGAGATGGCAAGAATTGCAACTGCTGGAGTCAGAGTCAATTTGGTGTGGAGCTGGAGGAATACAGCAGGCCAGGCAGCATCATAGGAGCAGGATGGTCAACGTTTCAGGCCAGGACCCATCTTCAGAACTGGAGAGGGGAAAGGAGCTGGGAAATAAATAGGAAGCATGGGGCTGGAGAAGGTAGGTTGGATGCTAATAAGTGGACACAGGTGGGGGTAGTAGGGATTGCTTGGTGGGGAGGATGGAATGGATAGGTGGGCAGATTGTGTCTGGTCAAGGCTGAGGTGATGAGAGGGAGGATCAGAGATGGGATGAGGCCAAGGGTGTGGAGATTTTAAAACTAGTGAATTCTATGTTCAGGCCATCGGGCTGTAGGCTCCCGAGGTGGAATATGTGGTGTTGCTCCTCCAGTTTGCGAGTGGCATCATTGAGACCCAGGAGGAGGCCCAGGATAGACATGTCATCAAGGGAGAGGGAGGAGCTGTTAAAATGGTTGGCAACTGGAAGTTGTTGTTGTTTGTCATGTACAGAGTGCAGATGCTCCATGAATCGTCTGTGCATAGTCTCACTGCTGTAGAGGAGGCCACATCTGGAGCAATGGATACAGGAGACCTGGTTGGAGGATGTACAGCGGAACCCCGGTCGGGTATAGAAATTTTGTTTCCGGCCTTTGATGGAGGTGCAGGGGGAGGTGTAGGGGTAAGTGTAGTATCTCTTGTGATAGAGGGAAAGGTGCCGGGTCTGGTGGGGTTGGTGGGGAGCGTGGAGCAGACGATGGAGTTGTGGAGAGAGCGGCCCCTATGAAAGGCAGATAGGGGTGGGGAGGGAAATATCTGTTTGGTTGTGGGGTCGGATTGTAGGTGGTGGAAGTGGCAGAGAACGATGTGCTGGGTGCCAAGGTGGTGAGGTGATATTTGAGGGCACGGGGGGCTCTGTTTATTTTTGTTGGGGGGGGGGGACGCGGTGTGGGAGTTTGAGGCCAGAAGTGCAGAAATGCAAGAGACATGGTTGAGGGCATTTTTGATCACCAGGGTGGGGTGGGGGAAGGGGGAGTAAGTTGCAGCCCTTGAAATAGGAGAACATTTGGATGTGCGGGAGTGGAACGCTCCATCTTGGGAGCAGTTGCGGAGGAGGCAGAGGAATTGGGAGCAAGGGATTGCATTCTTGCAGGAGGGTGGGTGACAGAAGGTGTAGCCCAGGTAGCTGTGGGAGTCAGTGGGTTTGAAATAGATTTCGGTGTTGAGGTGGTTACCAGAGATGGAAACAGAGAGGTCCAGGAAGGGGAGGGATAGTCTATGGTTTGTTTGCTATAATCATCAATGCCTTCCAGTAGCAAAACGTTTTAAGTCCCTTCCCATTGCCTGGGTGACATATCCATCCTGGGCCTCCTTCAATGCCACAATGATGCCACAGGCAAACTGGAGGGGCAACATCTCATATTCCACCTTGGGAGCCTACAGCCCAATAGCCTGAACATAGAATTCACCAGTTTTAAAATCTCCCCACCCTGCCCAGCCTCATACCTTCCTCTCATCCCCACCTTCTTGACATGACACTCTGGATATTTTTAAGAAAAAGATAGTTAGAGCTCTTAAAGATAGAGGAATCAAGGGTTATGGGGATAAGGCAGGAACAGGATACTGATTGTGGATGATCAGCCATAATCATAATGAATGGTGGTGCTGGCTCGAAGGGCCGAATGGCCTACTCCAGCACCTATTTTCTATTGACACTACCTGTTCATCTTCTTCCCAACCTATCCACCCCACCCTTCTCACTGATCAATCCCCTCTACTCCTTGCCTGTATCCATCTATCACCATCCACCAACCACACCCCTCCTTCCTCTCTTTTCCAGCTCCCTTCCCCCTTCCCTGTTCTGATGAAGAGTCCCAACTCGAAATGTTGACTTCACTTTTGAATTGCTGTCTGGTGTGACTTTACACAGTTTAAGGAAGCACATAAAATGGCCACCCAAGTGGACAGGGTTGTTAAGAAAGCATATGGTGTTTTGGCTTTCATTAACAGGGGGATTGAGTTTAAGAGTCGTGAGATCTTGTTGCAGCTCTATAAAACTTTGGTTAGACCGCACTTGGAATACTGCGTCCAGTTCTGGGCGCCCTATTATAGGAAAGATGTGGATGCTTTGGAGAGGGTTCAGAGGAGGTTTACCAGGATGCTGCCTGGACTGGAGGGCTTATCTTATGAAGAGAGGTTGACTGAGCTCGGTCTCTTTTCATTGGAGAAAAGGAGGAGGAGAGGGGACCTAATTGAGGTATACAAGATAATGAGAGGCATAGATAGAGTCGATAGCCAGAGACTATTTCCCAGGGCAGAAATGGCTAGCACGAGGGGTCATAGTTTTAAGCTGGTTGGTGGAAAGTATAGAGGGGATGTCAGAGGCAGGTTCTTTACGCAGAGAGTTGTGAGAGCATGGAATGCGTTGCCAGCAGCAGTTGTGGAAGCAAGGTCATTGGGGTCATTTAAGAGACTGCTGGACATGCATATGGTCACAGAAATTTGAGGGTGCATCCATGAGGATCAATGGTCGGCACAACATTGTGGGCTGAAGGGCCTGCTCTGTGCTGTACTGTTCTATGTTCTATGTTCTATGTTCTATAATTTTGCAGGAAGCATTGGTGACTATCTTGCTCTGCATATTCACTCAATTCTCTTATTTCACAGCATTCCTTGCAATAGTTACAAATTATTTTCCCTTTTTAAATTTGACATTCCCAACCTGCTCCAAGATGTAGTTTGAATCATCCGAATCTTTATGTGTTCGGATGCATAATGCATCTGTACGTTCAACTCAAGATCTTTATTGAAGTGACCTTAAGAAATTCAGCTACAGTGTGCTTGACTCATGGTATATATAAATGTTTCAGACATTTTTACATGATTGCCATTCAATCCAATCAGTATAGATACCCATTGATGTATGAGCAGGTTATGACCCACTAAAAAAGATCTAGGCTATACAGATACAACTTTCATTAAATCCGTAGATGGTGTTATTATGACTTAGGAGCTGACTGATAAAGTTAGCAGGTGCTCAATATCAATTTCCCAAGAACTAAAACTGCCATGGCAGTGGCCAAGTAGTATCATTGCTGGACTATTAATCTAGAAACTCAAGTTAATATTTTGAGGACAGGTGTGCAAATCGCACCATGGCAGATATTAGAATTTAAATTCAATAAAGAATCTGGGGTTAAACGTCTAATGATGATCATGAAACCATTGTTGATGTTTGGGGAAAAAAATCCTGTTCACTAATGGCCTTAAGGGAAGGAAATCTGCCATCCTTACCTGGTCTGGCCTTCATATGACTCCAGACGCACAGCAAGGCAGTTGACTCTTAACAGCCCTCTGGGCAATTAGGGATGTGCAATAAATGTGGGAGATGGCTACATTCCTTGAATGAATATGAAAAAAAAGGGATGAGAATGCTAAATAAAACTTACGAAGGCAAATTTGGCAGTGCAAAGAAGAATGTGACAGAGGAGTTTATATCTATAAGGTTTGCTGACTTTGAATGGGAAGAGACTTAATGCTGCAGCTGAAAGATTTTGATGGGTTATAGAAATCACGATGAATGAGACAGACTCTGTCTTGCATTGTGAAAAGTGCATGATCTAAAGTGAGCTAAAAGAACAGAGTGACTGAAAACAAAGTGGTTATGGATCTATGTACATGAACAGCTAGAAGGGTATAATAAACAGAGCTTGCGAGTAATCTATTCATGAACCTTTGATGTATGCTA
Organism: Stegostoma tigrinum; assembly: GCF_030684315.1. Classification (NCBI taxonomy): domain Eukaryota; kingdom Metazoa; phylum Chordata; class Chondrichthyes; order Orectolobiformes; family Stegostomatidae; genus Stegostoma; species Stegostoma tigrinum. The sequence goes on along the minus strand of NC_081390.1, from coordinate 10,710,187 downwards.
GCTTTTTATTGAATGCAAATTGCACCATCAGCTCTGTTGGGATTCAAATCCATGTCTGCAGAATGTTAACCTGGGGGTCAAGATTACTGGTCTAATGACAATACTGCTGCCTTCCTGGTATTTATATATTGGCTGTACATGGCTACAGAATGTCCTGAGGCAGTGACGGGTGCTACACAAATGCAAGCTTTTCCTTTTGCAGAGAAAAGTTGCATCACTGGAAGAGGGAATGAGCCAAGCTGAAAAGACAAATACATCAGAAACCAATGTTGGGACAGAGGGATTAAGTGTGTGAAAGGACGAATGGAAGAGTGACAGAAAGAGACAGCTGAGGAAACTTGAAGAGCTTAAGAACAAATCATATCATATCTGTGGTCAGTCTGGTTATGACAACTGACTAACCGATTGGATCATATTCCTGCTCATAGTTTTTTAACGTGAGCTTCACTCTTCTGTTTGAAGGTGATAATCTCCAGTTAATCCTGATCTCCCATTGCCTGCCTGAAGCTATCCAGCACAAAAAGACGTGTACAACTCATTAATTACATATTCTTTGTTCACATCTTACATGTCATTCATCCTTTCTATGTACTGCTTGCTGTTTGAAACAAGTTTCTGCTATTAGAAAAAGAGGCAGACATTCTAAATTTACCACTGCTGCTCCATAATCATCCAATATGATCTGTAGATGTTGAAGATGAAACACATTTTTATTATTATTCTGTTTAAAATTGAATGTTTCACCAACAACCAACAGGAATTGGTCAAATTTGACAATATGCAACAAAAAAAGTAAGTCATTTTGTGTTGTGAATCAAGGGAATAGTTGACTCCAACTTTTTAAAAGAAATCCATTATATTCATTTACTGATAGCACAAGAAAGCTAACAATATTAATTTGATTGCAGTTCAGGTTCGCATTATTATAGAATCCCTACAGTGCAGAAGCAAGCTATTCAGCCCATCAAGTCCACACCAACCTTCTGAAGAGCACCCCACCACTTACCTCGGCATTTCCCATGTCCAATCCACCCAACCCAACCTTTAGACGTTTGGACTGTGGGAGGAAACCAGAATACCCAGACGCAGGGACAATGTGCAAACTCCACACAATCAATTGCTCAAGGCTGGGGTTGGACTCAGGTCCCTGGCACTGTGAGGTAGCAGTGCTAACTATTGATCCACCAGGCCACTCAGATACAGTGAAAATGGAGGTTCAACACCCTGACTTCCACTATATTGTGGGGTACCAATTTGTTATGATTGCTGACAGAATGTGCCCTAACTTTACATTTCTGGGTGAAGAGAGATAAACAAGCTCGCCATCTTTATTCATATACCCACTTGCAAAGCTGCTAGAAGGTTTATTCAAAAAATAGATCCTTTCCCTCGTGGACAGCTTTCTCCCAGACCCAAGTGAACTTTAAGTTTTTCAAAAAGGCAATTTAACCAGGCTTTCTTAACTTAAACAGAATGGGTGATTTAAAAAAAAATTACTGCACACAAGAAGAAATACACCAATACCTCTTATTTCTAATTGGTGTGAGGTCAAATAGATAAAAGTGAACTATAAAGATATCCATATCAGTCTCTGAGGTGTTCATGAAAAGCAGATAGTTGACAATTGTAGCCTCTGCAATGTAGATTACCAGTAACATTCCTATTCATAGATGAATGGTCAGCTTCATGATCCTCAGTTTTACAGATTGGTCGAGATTCTGTTGTTCCAATTCTTTTTGACTATGTTCTTTCAGCATTCAGGGTCAGAGAGAAAGTTCTTTTTCATCCTGTTTTCTTTTTTATCTGGTTTGCAGCACTCAGTGACAGATGGTCTCTACCTACAACGCAGGGATGACTAAGGGTAATTTTTCAACCGTGACAATCACAGTATATTAATGTTTGAATGCAGGCTGTTCTACATAAAAATGTTCAGGATTAGTAGCACACTCCAGTATAGTAGCAACATTTTTTTTACAAAACCCTGTCTTTGTGTATTCTTCAAAGTTAAAAACAGAAACTGTGTCTGCAGTTTGGGCCATAATCTGCAGGAGGTCACTTGTTGTTGAGCAAGGGGTCAATAGCCTTTCATTATCTTTGTAGTCACAAGAGATCATGGCTCAGTCAGTTTGCAGTTTCTTTGACACCTTTAGATATGATTTCCTATAGGTCCCATATGATATTTCACATCTGCAGTTAACTTGTCTCTGTAGCAATCCTCTCCTAAAAATCATATTTTGGAATAAAATTGACGATTATAAGAAGGATGTGGAAGCATTGGAAAGGATGCAGAGGAGATTTACTAGGATGTTGCCTTGTTTGGAGGGAAGGTCTTACGAGGAAAGGCTGAGGGACTTGAGGCTGTTTTCGTTAGAGAGAAGAAGGTTGAGAGGTGACTTAATTGAAACATATAAAATAATCAGAGGGTTAGATAGGGTGGATAGGGAGAGCCTTTTTCCTAGGATGGTGACGGCGAGCACGAGGGGGCATAGCTTTAAATTGAGGGGTGAAAGATATAGGACAGATGTCAGAGGTAGTTTCTGTATTCAGAGAGTCGTAAGGGAATAGAACGCTTTGCCTGCAACGGTAGTAGATTTGCCAACTTTAGGTACATTTAAGTCGCCATTGGATAAGCATATGGACGTACATGGAATAGTGTAGGTTAGATGGGCTTGAGATCGGTATGACAGGTCAGCACAACATCGAGGGCCGAAGGGCCTATACTGTGCTGTAATGTTCTATGTTCTATGATAGGGCATTGAGGTTCTGACCGGTCATCATAATGAGGGGCAATTCCCTCCCCTGACAACTGTGTCATTTTATCTTCCTTTCTTTGGCTGTAGGAAGTTCATACCTGGGGAAGTTAAGCTCAGAGAGTTGGATCTTTACCTGAGTTAATTCATGTTTTCTCCATCCCCTCCTATCTCCTAATATCAGGTACAGATTCTGTGGACGCTCACTACCCTCCAATATCCCAAATTATTCCAGTGTGAGTATTGGAACGGCAGATTGCAGAGGAATGTGAGTATTGGAATTATGCAGCAGTTAGGGGCAGGCAATGGTCTAGAGGGATTATCATGGGACTGTTAATCCAAAAACCCAGATTATGTTCTGAGAGCCCAGGTTCAAATCCCACCATAGCAGATTAACTCAGGAATTAAGAGTCTAATGATAGCAAACAGTCTATTGCTGTTTGTGAGGAAAATCCCATCTGGTTCACTAATACCCTTCACAGAAGGAAACTCATTTTTACTTGGCCTAAATGTGACTCCAGATCTACAGCGATGTGTTTGAGTTTTTACTGCCCTCTGGATAATTAGGGATGGGCAATAGTTGTCCTCTTCCCACAAATGGATTTAAAAAAAGGCATCACAACTGAGACTCAACTGCTTTGCAACTGATGTTCTCATTCAGACATCCTCTAGAATGGAAATTTGGGGATGTACTTTTCCTTCCCTAGCCCAGGAAGGAAAGTGTGAATTATTATGCAGAAGTCAGCTGATCAGACAGAAAAGTACTAAACCCAGTTCCTCAGTGGGCTGTATGACTCAGTGTCCCATGGATGAGATGAGGCATCAGGTGGGGTGTTCCATTTAGGAGTTCAGGCTGACATTTTAAAGCCCTAATGAGGAGGCTTTGGAGGTTGATGGTCTGGGTGGTAGACCAGGGATTGGGTATGGAAATTTGGAACACAAGACATCAGCTTTGCAATATGGTCACTTTCCCTGCAATAGAGTTCCCACTCCAGGCTGGCAAGAAGCTATTTGAGGCATTTAAGTAATATTTTTATGCCGAGGAACCCTTTGATTTTTCAGTTTGAATTAATTTTTAATCTTCAAACTCAGACATTCATTTAAATCCTACGTACAAACAGTCCCCGAGCTGCAAATGGGTTTTATTCCTGAGCCTGTTGGCAATCAATTTGTACACAAGTCAGAAAACAATGCAGGACAGTATAAAGCTGCTGTTTGTAAGTACAGGTATGTTGGATATTTTAAATTGCATGTTTGGAAATACAAGCATTTGTAATTCAGCAACCCCCTTTTTGGTGAGAAAGTTGATGATTTGGATGCTTCTCTCTTTAATGAGTTCACTGTAGGGTGAGTGTCAGGCAGGACAGTGCACTTAACTCTGTGTCTTTTCTCTGGTTTAGTCACGATGTTCCAATCTTCCTGAGTGTGGCAGGTTTAATGGAGAAAATGGATATTCCCTGCCCATCCACATCCTGCGTAACCCTGTGCAGTTTCCTTCCAGAATACCCATTAATCAAGTGAGAAGGTTTGGAAACCAGCCTGTAGTGACTTACTGCAGTTGAGGATGAAGTTACAGCGTGGTTTTAAAAGGCTCTACTCCTTTCAAATGGAAGAACAAAGATGACAGAAACATCAAGCAGCCTCTCCTTATGGAAGGACCCAGAGATTTTCCACAGGGATGCTGTTTGACAGAATCAAGGGCTGAAAGGGTCTGTCCTGTGAATACTTGGGGCTGGAGACTCTACAAGAGAGTAGTACAGGCTTTCTGAATTGAAATAGTAATTACAGTCAAGTTCAATTTCTGCCAATTTAAGAACAGCCACGTAATGACGGCACAGTGTTCAACATACTCAAGTTCGCTTAGGGCTGGTGTTGAAACACTTCCTTATCTATTATGTTCTTTCTTAGAATCAGAGTGGGTGTAATGGAAGAGCCTGGAAGAAAGCATTTTACTCTGTTTACCATGATAGAAAAGCTGGACATTTACTGCTGAATCTCGGTGGTTAGTTAGGTCTACAGTAATCTTATGTGTGTATAATAAAAATATATAAATAACACGTAAATGATGTTTTTACAAAAGTTCACTGGAGTGAATACCTAATCAGAAATAATCACTGTAAACCTACAAGTGAACATCTTTCATCATGCTCAAAAGTAGATTAATTGAATTTATTGTAATTTGGAACATAGACCAATGGAATTTGTCGCAACAGTTCAAACACAGATTGTTTATGTGTTTATAGTTTTAATTGATGCAGTCAAAATGGAATTAGATTAGATCTAAGAAAGAAGAATTTCTGTTAGACAATGTTAATTGCTTGTTAATTGAAAATTGGGTAAATTGGTGGTAACCTTTTAAAATTAAAAAAATGTGGTATTAGGAGGACAATGTGGGAGAATGGAATGAAGTGAATTGTTTTATTCAGAGAGCTAGTGCAGACAGATGGGCCAAATGGACTGCATTGCCACAATTCTGAGAGTTTCAGAGATTATTTAACATTGTTCAAGTCGAATGCTTCTATAACATAGGCTCATTCACAAAGTAGTGCCTGATATCCTGGGTTTTTAAAACAAGACTAATAACCTCTGCTCCAACTCAGGCAAGGTTGTTTAGGTCAGGCAGAGGCTCAACACAATTTAATTTCCATGGATAAACAAATACAATATTCAAAGCACTCTTACATTTTGTTCTCCTGCAGGACAATTTTAGAAAAAGAATTTGAACCATGAAGTGGGCTAAGTGATGTGTTTTGATATTCTTCATCAGAGACACGGGAATACTGTCTGCAATTAGATTCATGACTCAGTTCAAAGGCAGATTGACAAATACATTCAAGAACCAAATGTAAGAAACACATCTGCCATGAGTTAATCAGCTTATAATTGTCCATGATTTAAGGAGTCCTCCTGCTTACCATATTGCCTCACATATATGTTGCAGGGACTTGTATTCTGTCATTGTCTTTGCAGTAAAATCTTATAAAGTGACACACTTCTATCCAAAGAACATAAGATCTTCATGAAGTGTTTCAATTATAATTGTTACACTGAAGCACAGCAGAGACATCAGGACTGTGTCCAAAACTTGTTCAATGAGGTAGGTTTTAAGTAATGGTTTAAAGTTGAAGAAAGACTTTTTGAAGACATTTTAGAGATTGGGGCCAAGATAGACATGGCTGCTAACTGTATAGTGAATGAAATAGGGGATGCACAAGGAGCCAGAGAGAGTTAGAGGAGACCAGAGATCTCCCAGAGACAGTTGGAGGAGAGCAGACTTCTCCGAGAGAGTTGCAATTTCTGGTCAGTGCAGGTTGGAGTTCACTGTGCTAATGGGTGAGTGGGGCTTGTTGTAAGGTAAGAGATTTGCATGAAATTCAAGTTGATAAAATGATTGGGTTATGTTTAAGCTGCCCACTTCTGCATTGTTTAATCATTCATCCAGAACCTACAACTTTCTTAGCCATTGACAGATGGCCATTGTTAATACTTCTGGTAAAGAGTCTGGAAACCAGACAGCAACCATCACTCTTCAGTAACACAGCAGCTCCTTGATAATGAAATAGTAGGAGCATTTCTGGGGAAAGGTCTAGGCTCAGAATGTCAGCTTTCCTGCCTCTCTGATGCTGCTTGGCCTGCTGTGTTCATCCAGCTCTACACCTTGTTATCTTAGCTCCTTGATAATGTTGAGCAAGAACTGGAGGGAAGGAAATTGCTTCAACTTCTGCAGCTAAGTTCCTAATAAGATCTTCAACTAAAGTGGGCATAATACACTTTCTTGATATATCGCGTCATATAGCAGAAAAACAGACTCTTTAGTCCAAGTCATCCATGTTGACTAGACATCCCACTTGCCAGTATTTGGCCCATATTCCTTTGAACCTTTCCTGCTCATATACCTATTGAGACGCTTTATAAATGTTGTAATTGTACCAGCCTCCACCCCTTCCCCTGGTAACTCTTCTGTACATGCACCACCTCTGTGTCAAAAAGTTAGTGTCAGGACCCTTTTCATTCTTTCCCCTCTCACCATAAACCTATGCCCTTTTGGACTCTCCCACCCTGGGGATAAGATCTTGGCTTTTCATTTTGTCTCACGATTTTATAGACTTCTCTAAGGTCACTCCTCAGCATCTGACGCTCCAGACAAAAAAAGCCCAGCCGACTCGGCCACTTCCCTGTAGCTCAAACCCTTCAGTCATGGCAACATCCTTAGAAAGTGATAATGGGAACTGCAGATGCTAACCACCCCACCAACCTCCGGATACAATGCATCATCCTCCGACACTTCCGCCATCTACAATCCGACCCCACCACCCAAGACATTTTTCCATCTCCACCCCTGTCTGCTTTCCGGAGAGACCACTCTCTCTGTGACTCCCTTGTTCGCTCCACACTGCCCTCCAACCCCGCCACACCCGACACCTTCCCCTGCAACCGCAGGAAATGCTACACTTGCCCCCACACCTCCTCCCTCACCCCTATCCCAGGCCCCAAGATGACTTTCCACATTAAGCAGAGGCTCACCTGCACAGCTGCCAATGTGGTATACTGCATCCACTGTACCCAGTGTGGCTTCCTCTACATTGGGGAAACCAAGCGGAGGCTTGGGGACCGCTTTGCAGAACAACTCCGCTCGGTTCGCAATAAACAACTGCACCTCCCAGTTGCAAACCATTTCCACTCCTCCTCCCATTCTTTAGATGACATGTCCATCATGGGCCTCCTGCACTGCCACAATGATACCACCCAAAGGTTGCAGGAACAGCAACTCATATTCCGCTTGGGAACCCTGCAGCCCAATGGTATCAATGTGGACTTCACCAGCTTCAAAATCTCCCCTTCCCCCACCGCATCCCTAAACCAGCCCAGTTCGTCCCCTCCCCCCACTGCATCACACAACCAGCCCAGCTCTTCCCCTCCACCCACTGCATCCCAAAACCAGTCCAACCTGTCTCTGCCTCCCTAACCTGTTCTTCCTCTCACCCATCCCTTCCTCCCACCTCAAGCCGCACCTCCATCTCCTACCTACTAACCTCATCCCACCTCCTTGACCTGTCCGTCTTCCCTGGACTGACCTATCCCCACCCTACCTCCCCACCTATACTCTCCTCTCCACCTATCTTCTTTTCTCTCCATCCTCGGTCCGCCTCCCCTCTCTCCCTATTTATTCCAGAACCCTCGCCCCATCCCCCTCTCTGATGAAGGGTCTATGCCCGAAACGTCAGCTTTTGTGCTCCTGAGATGCTGTTGGGCCTGCTGTGTTCATCCAGCCTCACATTTCATTATCTAACATCCTTAGAAATCTTTTCTGCACCTTCTCAAGTTTATCAACATCTATCCTATTACAGGGAGACAAGAATTATACACAGTATTCCAAAAGTGGCCTCACCAATGTCCTGTACAGCTGCAACATGATGTCCCAATTCCTATATTGAATGCACTGACTAATAAAGGTAAGGGTGCCAAATGCCTTCTTCACCATCCTGTTCAGCAACACTCCCCAGGGCCCTGTCATTTACTGTACAAGTCACACCCTGGTTTGCCTTACCAAAATGCACCACCTCACATTTATCTAAATTAAACTCCAGTCCTCAGCCCATTGGCCCATCTGATCAACATCCCGTTGTACTCTAAAGTAACCTTCTTGACACACAGCATATGGGATCGTGGGTTTCATAAACAGAGCCACCACCACTTGCAGCATGAGGGGAGGCCAATAGGTTTCAATCAGATGAAGGGCATCAGGACCTAAAGATTGCTGAGAGCAGATTAAGAAATGTTTTGTGGAAAATTTGAATACATTCACCCAATATGTTTGCATGTGCTGGTTTAACAAAGATAATAACCTTATTTAAATTAACAAATGAACTGTTCCATTTCGAAATGTGGTCAAGACACAAGTAAATCTAAGCCTTAAATTCAAGGCCCTCACTGAAGTATGGAGTGGGGCTTCTGAGCCTGGGGCATGTCCATTTCTCTTTTAATTTATTTTCTTTTATTTCTCTCTGTCTTTACTCAGTTTTTTTTTCACCTCTTATTTTACTTGCTTCTTGAAGAGCTTAGTCACAGTGATGCCATTGGTAATGGTGGGTAGGCCCAGCACAACCGTGGCAGTTGGTGAGCTGTCCCAGTGGTGGTGGTATTGGAGAGACTTTAGGTTCTCGGCAACTTCTGGATCATCGAGGAAATCTTAGCACCAACTCAAGTCCATTGTGACAGATCATAAAATGTGAGGCTGGATGAACACAGCAGGCCAAGCAGCATCTCAGGAGCACAAAAGCTGACGTTTCGGGCCTAGACCCTTCATCAGAGAGGGGGATGGGGGGAGGGAACTGGAATAAATAGGGAGAGAGGGGGAGGCGGACCGAAGATGGAGAGTAAAGAAGATAGGTGGAGAGAGTGTAGGTGGGGAGGTAGGGAGGGGATAGGTCAGTCCAGGGAAGACGGACAGGTCAAGGAGGTGGGATGAGGTTAGTAGGTAGCTGGGGGTGCGGCTTGAGGTGGGAGGAAGGGATGGGTGAGAGGAAGAACCGGTTAGGGAGGCAGAGACAGGTTGGACTGGTTTTGGGATGCAGTGGGTGGGGGGGGAAGAGCTGGGCTGGTTGTGTGGTGCAGTGGGGGGAGGGGATGAACTGGGCTGGTTTAGGGATGCAGTAGGGGAAGGGGAGATTTTGAAACTGGTGAAGTCCACATTGATACCATATGGCCGCAGGGTTCCCAGGCGGAATATGAGTTGCTGTTCCTGCAACCTTCGGGTGGCATCATTGTGGCAGTGCAGGAGGTGCTGTTCCTGCAACCTTCGGGTTCTTTAAGGAAAGACATTCCACTCCCGCACATCCCAGATGTCCAAGTTCTTTAAGGACCGCAACTTTCCCCCCACGGTGATTGAGAACGCCCTTGACCGCGTCTCCCGCATTTCCCGCGACACATCCCTCACACCCCGCCCCCGCCACAACCGCCCCAAGAGGATCCCCCTCGTTCTCACACACCACCCTACCAACCTCCGGATACAACGCATTATCCTCCGACACTTCCGCCATTTACAATCCGACCCCACCACCCAAGACATTTTTCCATCCCCTCCCCTGTCTGCTTTCCGGAGAGACCACTCTCTCCGTGACTCCCTTGTTCGCTCCACACTGCCCTCCAACCCCACCACACCCGGCACCTTCCCCTGCAACCGCAGGAAATGCTACACTTGTCCCCACACCTCCTCCCTCACCCCCATCCCAGGCCCCAAGATGACATTCCACATGAAGCAGAGGTTCACCTGCACATCTGCCAATGTGGTATACTGCATCCACTGTACCCAGTGCGGCTTCCTCTACATTGGGGAAACCAAGTGGAGGCTTGGGGACCGCTTTGCAGAACACCTCCGCTCAGTTCGCAACAAACAACTGCACCTCCCAGTCGCAAACCATTTCCACTCCCCCTCCCATTCTCTTGATGACATGTCCATCATGGGCCTCCTGGGACTTGCCTCTGAATCAGAAGTAGCTGTATTGGCGGGTTTGGCCTGTAGTGGGCACATAGCGGTGGTGGAGTCGGGTTTGGGGAGTGCAGTGCCTGGCAGCATTGGTGGCATCTGCAGTAGCAAATTAAGATGACTCATGGTGGCTTGGGCATTGGTGGAGGTGAGATGGCACTGAACAGTGGTGGCTTTCACTTCAGCAGGGGTGCAGAGTGAAGGGGACTCACGCCTGACATCCAGGCCAATGGCTCATGATGGAGCAGATAATGAGAAGGGCTGTAAAGTTGGACACTTTTTTAAAATTTTGTTATTCTTGTACTTTATATTTCTATATTTTGGTTTATTTTTAAGATGGTCCTTGAGAATTGTGACAGTGTACAACACTTTAGCAACAAAATACACATGACAACAAATAAATCAAATTAAATCAGGCAGATTTGGTTGTGGGGTAGAATTTGATTTAACTGGATGAGAATATATGACAGGTGAGGGGCCCACTGTTGTCTTGCATCTAACTCGATTTAGTCTGGAGTAGTCCGGTGGGGTGGGGGTGCGAGGTTTCGGCGCAACCTTCTTGCCCCAACACCGGTTCAGTTCCTTCAGTGGGTAATTAATGCCCATGTAAGGAGCCTCATTCCACCAATGATGGTGGGATGTTTGCCATGGGCAAAGCTCACTTAGCAAACCCTGTCAATGATATTTGAAGGCTTCTGGGAACAAAGGGTCACCAGTTAGTGCCTTGGTATCGGGAACGGAAAGATACCCTCTACACTGGCTGCTGAATTTGTCCTCACACCCTCGCCACAACACCCATCCTGAAATTCCCTACCCACCACCACTGACCTGTGGCCTGTGCCCTTTGGCAGCTCTGGGCCTGCAGCTGTACATCACTGGCAGCAGATAGATTAATCCAATCTATACTTGAGAAAGGCACTGAGGGAAAGCCTTACTATGAGAAGTGGTCTTTCTTTTGGGCAGCACCGTGTCTCAGTGGTTAGCACTGTAGCCTCACAGCGCCAGGGACCCGGGTTCGATTCCAGCCTCGGGTGACTGTCTGTGTGGAGTTTGCACATTCTCACCGTGTCTGTGTGGATTTCCTCCGCGTGCTCAGGTTTCCTCTCACAGTCCAAAGATGTGCAGGCTCGGTGGATTGGCCATGCTAAATTTCCCATAGTGCTCAGGGGTGTGTGGGTTATAGGAGGATGGGTCTGGGGTGGGATGCTGCAACAGGTGATGTGGACTTGTTGGGCCGAAGGGCCTGTTTCCACACTGTAGGGAATCTAATCTAATCTAATCTAATCTAACATTAGGCCAATTAAATGTTAATTCTTAATTAGCCGCCTTAGATGGATATAACACTATTTTGATGTTTCTGAATTTCTGAAGAAGGGTCTAGGCCCGAAACATCAGCCTTCCTGCTCCTCAGATGCTGCTTGGCCTGCTGTGTTCATCCAGCTCTACACCTTGTTACCCACTATTTTGATGTGAGCAGGTTAGGTCTCCTTGGTCTCTTGGTCAATCCTTATCCCACAATTGAAAAACAGGTTATCAGCTATTATCGTGTGAATGCTTGGTGAGCTTGCTGTGTTCAAATTGTTTGCTGCATTTCCAACATTACAGTAGTGACTATGTAAATATTTCTTTGTTAGCACAGAACTTGTCTTACCAAAAAAGATCTACTTTATCAAAGCTTTTCATTTTGCACTTATCAGGACAATTCGCAAAAATACCAATTCAAGGAGAAAACCAACATTCGTACATAATGTTATCTATTTGTATGATTGGTAGGCATTTATTTTGGCTTTATGGTCGCTGCTAAACAACTCAACAAAATAGGTTTCAATCATTCACAGGTTCATCTCCTAGGGCAATGGCCTGACCAATCAGAGTTAACTCACCTGAATAAAACTAAAACAATGCCTGGCAGTTAACGGTCAATCAGCATTTATGGGTGCATTATCCAAAGCAATTCCTTTACTAATCAGAGGACAAGTGTAAACCAATCAGGACTATTTCCTCATATTATAAATGTTGCTGTTCCCCTTGTATTGGTATTCTTGCAAATTATCCTGACAAGTACAAGAGAAAAAGCTTTGTGAAATGTGTTTTTTTTTAATTTTGGCAATACAAGTATAATTCAAAAGGTATTTAATTCATTGTAAATCACTTTGGGACTTCCTGAGATTGTGACAGATGCTGTTTAAATGTATTTTGTTTTATTTTTCGTAATATATTACTTGAATAGAACGTCAAAAATTGGTTCCAATCCTATTTTCTGCACTAAAATAATTTGCATTCCTGATGGTATATGCTTGTGTCCTGATGGGACTGTTGCTGCAGTTTCCAGAACTCAAATCATATTCCTGTTGTCTTTTGTAATTAATATGTGATCTTTGCTAATGCTATAATGAGAGATTCACAACACCAGATAGTCAACACATTATAATCTGTTGAGCAAAAGTGCATTGCTTTCGTTCTATTCCTCACAATTTAGCTGAATGTCAACTTTATAGAAAAAGCAAGCTACAGACTGTTCATCACTAAACTGTACAATCTATTAATGGATGTAATCTTTTTTCAACAGTATATTTTTAGAACAAGCAGTAAAACCGTTGGAATATCAATTAATACCAATCTGTGCTTTTGAAATACATATTCATCAACTGAGTGCCAAAGTGGATCAGAAGCTTTTAACTGATTTTTTCAGATAAATAAGACAATCAGTGGAAACTTATATATCCAAACAGATTTTGGGAAGTGCTGATTGCTCAATGTTGCTCAGTTTTCAGTAGAGACAGAAGAACTCCTTTAAGGTCAGAATCAAATGCCACCATTTCATATTTTGCCCACAATATTATGTTATCATCCCATCAAAAGGTCTAAGCCTGGTTTTCAAAGGTTGTTTTTATTTTCTTTTATTCATTCACAGGATGAGGGCTTCGCTGGCAAGTCAGCATTTATTGCCCATCCCTAATTGCCTTGAGGGCAGTTAAGAGCCAACCACATTGCTGTGAACCTGGAGTCACATGTAGGCTAGACCAGGTAAGGATTGCAGTTTCCTTCCCTAAAGGACATTAGTGAGCCAGTTGGTTGTTCCCTCAGTTCTACTTAATTTGGATGAGGAATTGAAGTCCCTGGCGGCAACGAGTGATGGGTTGAAATAGACAATATGGTCTCTTCAATTGGTGCCCAAAGATGTCTGTTCAAAGACTGTCATCGATAATGGTGACTTGATGGCTTTTTCCACTTCTTTCTCACTGTGCGATCAGACCATAGGAATGTGAAACAATTGCTCTCTTGTCTGGACAGCTCAGGTGAGGTTTAGTTTTACATTCTTGCTATAATTTCCCAAACTAATCGCTGTCTGCTGCTCACCACCATGCCATTAAAAAAATGATATACCATGCAAGATTATGGGTTCACTGGCACACAGGAAGGTGTGGAGAAAGATTATGTTACCATAGATCATAGTAAATAGGAGCAGAAATAGGTCATTCATCTCATCGAGACCGCTCCATCATCAATAAGATCATAAGTGATCCAGTTGTGACCCTAATTCCACTTTCCTGCCTCTATACCTTATTTATCAATTGACTATTCTCAGAAAATCAAACATCCTTTCACCAATCTTTCAACTATTCATTCAACTCTGATCTTCTATCCTTCCTGTCAATCTGTTCATGGCATGACTAGTAATCTGGAGGTTACACTGTTTATGGTTTAGCCCTCACTACTCACACTTACTCAGCAGAACCTATGGTGTAGTACTACTTATGTTGTTGGAATCCACATACACCAGGACAATTGGACACTTTCCCTTTCATTCTAATGTCCTTTCCAGTCTTGAGTCGATGTTCTTAAACCCCAGCATTGGGCAGCCAACACATTTTGAAGAAGGGTCTCGACCCAAAATATCTGCCTTCCTGCTCCTCTGATGCTGCTTGGCCTGCTGTGTTCATCCAGCTCTACACCTTGTTATTCTCACATTCTTCAGGACTCTCATTTTCAGCTACAGATAACCATATCTACTGCCCCCAAATTCAAGTGCATTCTTTTAACTCCACCACTTGAATAGCTCTCTACATTGTAGTGTTGCAATCAGTTTTCTCATCCTTCCTACAGCCCCTGCTCTCCTCCACCCAGGCTGCAAGAATCTCAAACCTATTGGACAATTACAAAGACTTAGCCTTCTCCATTGCTACCTTCTGGCAACCTATATTTGCCCTTCTTACAGTCACATACTCCAGCCCCTGACCATGAAACAAATCTGACGTGCCCAACTGGGTAGTGTGATTGCCTCCTAGGACAACATTTCCAGATGATGTGCTCCTTACCTGATGCATAACAGTGTCCAAAGTTCTGACTCCAACTCAACAAGTCTGAGCTGATATTCAGCCATGAGCTGCAGTCACTTCCTGAAAATGTGGTTGATGGGAATTTTACTGTTGTTCACTAGGTCCCATATACTAAGCTGCAACACATCACCTACCTTACCACCTTTTACTTGGTTACATTAGATTTCAATTTTGGATTATCACTCCATGATTATCTAAAGTTGTAGCATGCATGTAAAGTCACACAATAAATTTAACACAACACTAGTATTTCCCCAGTATCACTTTAACGACATTTGGAAAGAGGAGAAGCTTACAACTCAACCACCTCTCTGTTGATATGCAGGCAGAAATTGGGACAAATTTTGGGACTGAGAATTAAGATCATAAGACCATAATTACATTGTATCCAGTCATTTCAAGGACAGAATTCTCAAAATGTAGGCTTCAATGACCTGGTATATGTTTATTACTTGTTCCTACTTATTCTGAGATGTTGGTGATCCAGTGACTTTCTTCTTGAACTGCTGCAGTAATGTCTGCGAATTTTGAAAAATCAAAATCAATGCATCAGGCTGGGAGTAAATGTTGACAAACTTCTCATGCCTGAGGACATGTATCCTAGAATTTTAAAAGAGGTCACCACAGAGCTAATGGATGCACTGGCTTTCATCTTCCAGAATTCTCTTGAAGACCTGCTCTTTAAATAAAGATGAGGAGAGAAAATTGAGAATTTTTAGTCAATTAGTCAGACATCAGTATTTTGGTAAGTGCTGCAATCTAACTTTGGTTGTGCGGTGAGTGGGTACTGTTGCCTTTTTGGCTGGTTTGCAAAGTGGCGTGATGCCAACTGTGTGGGTTCAATTCCTACACTATTTGAGGTTACCATGAATGTCCTGCCTTTCTAACCTTGGCCCTGCCTAAGGTTTGGTGACCTTTCAGGTTAAATTCACTGCCTGCTTTTTCTCTCTCCCTCTCTCTCTCTGTCGTGGGAGAAATGTTCTTTCCAGCCTTGGATGCTTTACCTTTGACAAATATGGTAAAGTGCAAAGTCAACAAACTTTTATGACAAGGAAACTGTGGTTGGCAAATCTCTCAAAAACTTCTTTTTGAGGTTTTTAGCAGCAAGGTAGAAAAGTGAGTGTGGTGTATTTCCAAAAAAACGTTTACTGAGAGTTTAGTGTGCGAATTTAGGCCTGAGGAATTTGTGTGCATAAAAGATTGTTTTCTGCTCATTGAACAGAAATTAGGAATAAATAGGTCATTTGGGAGTTGACTAGAAGCAACAAGTGGGGCACCAGAACTTACCCCATCTTTGAAAATTTATCTTTTGACTCATCTGAGTTGTTCTAGATTTTTGAACATGATAAGCACAGGAAGAGTGAAAGAGTGATAATTAAATGCTAAACAAGACACCATCAGATTATAGGTAGATACAGCGAAAAAATATCAGACCATAATTCATACAATACAGGAGCAGAACTAGGCCATTTGGCTCATCAAGTCTGCTCAATTATTCAATCATGGCTGATTTGCTTCTCAACGCCATTCTCCTGTCTTCTCCACTTAAGCCTTGATCGCTTCCCAATCAAGAACCTATCTATCTGTCTTAAATGCACTCAATGACTTGGCATCCACAGCCCTCTGCGGCAATGTGTTTCATAGATTCAACACCCTCTGACAGAAGAAATTTCTCCTCGTCTCAGTTCTAAAGGGTCGCCCCTTCACTCTGAGGTTCTGCCCTCAAGTCTCTCCTACGAGTGGAAACATCTTCTCCATGTTCATTCTCTCCAGGCCTCTAGGTATTCTGTAAGTTTCAACCAGATTCCCTTTCATCCCAGAGTCTTCAACTGCTCCACAGTTGACAAACCCTTCGTCCCTGGAATCATTCTTCTGAACCTCGTCTGGACCCCCTCCGATGTCAGGACATCCTTCTTTAGAAATGTGATGCAAACTGCTCACTATATTCCAATTGCAGTCTAACCAGAGTCTTATACAGCCTGAGCAGTACACATGAGATAATGGGAACTGCAGATGCTGGAGAATCCAAGACAACAAAATGTGAGGCTGGATGAACACAGCAGGCCAAGCAGCATCTCAGGAGCACAAAAGCTGATGTTTCGGGCCTAGACCCTTCATCAGAGAGGGGGATGCGGTGAGGGTTCTGGAATAAATAGGGAGAGAGGGGGAGACGGACCGAGGATGGAGAGAAAAGAAGATAGGTGGAGACAGTATAGGTGGGGACGTAGGGAGGGGATAGGTCAGTCCAGGGAAGACTCCCTGGACTCCAGGGAAGTCTTCCCTGGACTGACCTATCCCCTCCCTACCTCCCCACCTATACTGTCTCCACCTATCTTCTTTTCTCTCCATCCTCGGTCCGTCTCCCCCTCTCTCCCTATTTATTCCAGAACCCTCACCCCATGCCCCTCTCTGATGAAGGGTCTAGGCCCGAAACGTCAGCTTTTGTGCTCCTGAGATGCTGCTTGGCCTGCTGTGTTCATCCAGCCTCACATTTTGTTGTCTAAGCAGTACACATCTCTGCTCTTGTATACTAGCTCTCTTAAATTGGATGCCAACATTGCACTTGTCTTCCTAAGTGCTAACTGAACCTGCAGGTTAACCTTAAGAGAATCCTGAACTAAGACTACTAAATCCCTTTTGTGCTGTAGGTTTCTGAAGCCTTTTCCAATTTAGAAAAGAGTCTACACTACCAAGGTGATAAAACCTCACAAGTTTATCCTGCTGTGTTTTCAAAAAATAAAAATTGAATCTATTTCATGATAATAATCAACGTTCTGAAATAAAACTCACCACACTGCAATAGCTTTCTCACTCTGGTGCATACTGTGTGATGGCATCTTCAGAAATACGTCAACCAGCATTGGCTACAGGGCCTGCTGGAGCTAGCACTCAATGTTAAGTTTAAAATTGCAAAGAAGAGTGGAGAAAAATGAGCAAAGGAAAAGACTCCGCAAAAAATGGGAATTGGATATAGAAAGAATTGATCGATCCCAACAGTTTGGAATAAGACATATGGATTTTGATTTACATGTAGGCAAGTAAATGATGTTTTAACATTTTGTTGAACAAGGTAACAAGCTTAAGTAAGTTTATATACCTGAGATCTCCCATGGAATTTCACATAAATGTAAGATCATGTATAACTTTAGTGGGAAGTGGAGAAAAGAAATACAGAATTACAGTTGACCAGAATACCATATTTTTGATTTTCATTCATAATTCCTATGCTTGGTTTTGTAATGGGATCTTAACAAACTGTCTCAATTAGTAACACCCTTACCTCTGGGGTTCTAAGTTCTTGAAAGTGGAGTCGCAGGTTGACATGATAGCAAGGAATGCGTTTGGTATACTTGCCTTTATTGGTCAGTGCATTGAGTATAGGATTTGGGAGGTCATGCTGTGGCTGTTCAGAACATGGGTTAGGCCACTTTTGGAATACTGCATTCAATTCTCATCTCTCTGCTATTAGAAAAATATTGTGAAACTTGAAAGGATTTAGTAAAGGTTTACAAGGATGGCGCTGGGGTTGGAGGGTTTGAGCTATT
Source organism: Stegostoma tigrinum (assembly GCF_030684315.1). Classification (NCBI taxonomy): domain Eukaryota; kingdom Metazoa; phylum Chordata; class Chondrichthyes; order Orectolobiformes; family Stegostomatidae; genus Stegostoma; species Stegostoma tigrinum. Next base: position 10,692,066 of record NC_081390.1, on the reverse strand, counting down.
GGGAGAGGCTGAATTAGGCTGGGGCTATTTTCCTTGGATCATCAGAGGTGACAATATTAGAAGTTTGTAAAATCATGAGGAACATGGATAGGGTGAATAGCCAAAGTCTTTTCCCTAGGGTAGGGGAGTCCAAAACGAGAGGGCATAGGTTTAAGGTGAGAAGGGAAAGGGTTAAAAGTGCCCTAAGGGACAATATTTTCACATAGAGGATGGTGCGTGTATAGAATGAGCTGCTAGAGGAGGTGGTAGAGTTTGGTACAATTACAATATCTGGATGGGTACATGATTAGGAAGGGTTTAGAGGGATATGGACCAAATACTGGCAAATGGGACTAAATTAATTTAGGATGTCTGGCGGCATGGACAAGTTGGACTGAAAGATCTGCTTCCATGCTGTACATTTCTCTGACTTTATAGCCCACTCCAGAGCTTGACTGCGAATGTATTTTGATTGAGATGTTTAAAGCTTGGCCCCATGCTTGAACAGCACTGAATAGATCCATGGCATTACCTTGAAGAAAAGCAGGAGAGCTCTCTCTCTGGTGTCCTGACCAATAATTTTACTCTCACACCGTTTCACAGAACAGATTACGTTGTCATTATAAAAGTTGTATTTTTTGGGATCTTGCTAAGCACATTACTGCCTGTTCTGTTTCCTAGACTACAACAATGACTACATTTCAAAAAGTACTGCACTTGCTGTAAAACGTGCTCAGACATCATGCAACTGCGAAAAGTGCTGCATAAATACAAACGCTTCCTTTTCTTTAACCTCCTCATGGTGGCTATACATGTCTTTACTGCACTTTTATCATAAGGAGAAAGGGATTTCACAGTGATACATGATACAATGGAAGAAGTGAATTTAGCTAAGCCTTGAGCTAAAACAAATTGCTGGAAAAGCTCAGCAGGTCTGCAAGCATCTGTGGACAGAAGTCAGAAGGTAAAGTTTGAGTCCAGTGACCCATCCTCAGAACCCTACCAGCAATTTCTGATTTACAGCATCTGCAGCTCTTTTGGTTTTTATTTAGCACAGTCTCATCTCCCTTCCTGTGTGCATTTCTGTCCTGATCTAGGTATAAACAAACACACAGACAACCCAAAGATCATGAAGTAGGAATTATTTGCTCCACTGGCATCCAGTCATTAAAAGCATGGGAAACACGGTTTTTACATCAAATGAAGCCTGTTATTTACATCAGGTTGAGGAAATTCTTTGTCTGCCTGATCCTTCTGAATCAAGTTCTCCTTCCCCCCAAACACGCATTTTCCTCCAACAGGCAAGTGTTCAAATGCTGTCTCTAGGCTCCCTCACTTTCGCCACCTGTAGTTGGAGGCTCCACTATACTTGGCCTTGTGACACAAAATTGAATGGACTGATGGAGGGCAGGTTAATTATAATAATTATAAAAAAATCTTTCTTTTTGTTGCTTGCTAAGTTCCCTTTGACATTCCACTAGTCAGTCATGCAACTTCCTGTTCAGCAACATTTGATTATTCTGTGTGCTGATTGTCAGGAAAATCACCAATACCAGACCCATGGTAAAACACATATTTACCAAAGAAAAGTCAGCAAAAGGCTGCACCAGCCATTATATAACTGGGTGCCTTTATTCCAAGGTGTTAGGCATGAACGTTTGGATTGATATAAACATTATGTTCAGAAATGGGTTAGGAAGTCAATCTCCGAGAGCACTCCACCAGGGAAATCACGTAGAGATTAATTTCCCTTCGAAACGATCAGAACAATGGAAATCTCCGACTGAGATATCGTCTCATTTGACTGTTTCCCCCTCCCCAACCAAACACAGTGTGATCAGAGAAAGTAATTCTTTGTGTTTGTAAATGTAAAGCACTAACAAAAGAAGCATCACGAAAGCTGATCATTGATTAGCACTATAAATACTAATTTTGCAAAAATAACATGAACAAACAAAATTTCTGACAATTCCCTGCACCACTCCTGAGTCTGTTGCATCTGGGAAGTCAGGTTCAAATTGATGCCTTCACTTAACTGCATGATAAGCATATGAGTAAAGGCGAAGCTTCTATGTTATAGTCCCTACTTCTGGCCCAGCACCAAGTCCATTTGCTCCAGAGTTGTGTAATAACATCTCTGAACAGTTTTTTTTTCAGAAAATGTTAACAAGTTACGCATGTGCTCCACAAATAGGTTCTTTAGGATTGGAGGAAGGCAGGAATTGTCAATTCTTGTTTTGTGTCTGTTAAATAATACTCTGCCTGATGCGGTTTCATGCAAGGTCACAACAGAAGAGATGACAATAGTATTCAGCAACAGAAGCATCTTCATTATTATCATTCCAACAATGTCACGGTCAAGAGAAAGGTTGATCACCAATTCTCCTGTAAACTTTTCAATGTCTGAAGGTGAGAGGAAGCTCTGGAAATATCCTGCATTTGTATCTTGAGCTTGAAGCCTCACTTGTAATTTCTTGCATGATTCTGCCACTTCCGGCTCGATTATGAAATTTTGTTACAATGGCAAGATAATACAGTTGTAATAGCTAGTCACCAACTGAGCACAAACATCTGGCTCATCAAAATTATTTTAAATGGAATTACACATTGGGTGAATGTAAACATCAGTGCAAATGACACTTAACGCTCTGCATTTTCTCAGCCCTACTTTCCCATCCCTTCCCATAGCAATCCTTTCCAAGTGAACCATTGATGAGAGGTAAAATGTTATTCATGCAATAGTAAGATTACATGGAATATACTCTATTATACATAATGATACAGTAGTCATTGGTGGTGTTCACATAGAATTGGCATCATATACCCACTTAGCAATGGGACCAACCATGTGCCCAATCTGTAGAAAAGCTGCTCCCAACTTGACAGGAGTCCCAATATTTCCCCCAATACTCCACCATGACTAAACTGACCTCAGTATTTCAGATCTGAACTGACACCTAAGACTCTGATCCACACCACACAACTGAGTCCTCAACTTCCTAACCAGCAGATCACAATCAGTAAGGATAGGCAGTAACATCTCCTTCATGATATTCCTCAAAACTGATACCCTGCAATGCTACTTACTCAGACCCTTACTTTTCTCCTTACGCACTCATGACTGTGTGGGCAAATTCTGCTCCAACCCCATTTACAAATTTGCTGATGGCACCACTGTAATGGGTCAGATCTTAAACAACAAGACAGAAGGTTTGTGGCATGATATGTAAAGACAACCATCTCTCCCTGAGTGTGAACAATATAAAGGAAGCAGAGTGGAGGACATCAATGGTGCTGAGGTTGAAATGATTGTGAACTTCAAGTCCTTATGAGTAAATATAACCAACAATCGGTCTTGGTCCATCCACATCAATGCTATAGTCAAGAAAACACACCCACTGATGGCTCTATTTCCTCAGGGAGGATAAGGAAATTTGGTATGTCTGCAATGACACTTGCCACTTTTTATAGATGCACCATAGGAAGCATCCTATCTGTTTGCACCACAGTTTAGTATGGTAACTGCTCTGCCCAAGACCACAGGAAATATAGAGAGTTGTGAGCACAGCCCAGTCCATAGAAAAAAATCAGCCTTCAATATATTGCTTGTCTACACTTCCTGCTGCCTCAGGAAAGCAGCCAACATAATCAAAGTTCCCTTTCACCCTGGTTATATTCTCTTCCAACTGGCAGAAGATATAAAAGTTTGAAAACACCTGGAAACAGATTCAAGGGCAGCTTCTTCCCCGTTATTATCAGACTTTTGAATGCACCTCTCGTGCACTAGAGGTCTTTGCACCTTCTCTGTAGCTGTAACACTATCTCCTTCATTTTGCAGTATTACCGTGATGAGCTTATGTAAAGTATGATTTGCCTGGATAGCATGCAAAATAACACACTGTGCACTGTAGCTCGCTGCATGTCACAATAATAAATCAAATATCAATGGAGTAGGGGGTACAAAGTTTAAGTCTTTGCTTGGATAATCTGTGGTGGCATGACTATAGTACTCAAACATCTCTGCATGAAAGCCATCCAGTGTATGTGAAACACTTGGAACCCGTTTCTCAGCTGTTTAAAAATACTGGTCTTCCTCTTTCTTCTATTATATTAGACTGTGTAATTTTTAAAATATTGTCTATTGTGGCTCAGTGGTCAGAACTGTGCCCTCACAGCACCAAGGACCCAGATTCGATTCCATCCTTGGTTGTCTGTGTGGAGTTTGCACATTTTTCCTGTGTGTTTCCTCTGGGTGCTCCGGTTTCCTCCCTCAGTCCAAAGATGTTTGCAGGTTAGGTGGATTGGCCATGCTAAATTGCCCATTGTGTTCAGGGATGTGTTGGTTAGGTGGATTAACCATAGGAAATGCAGCGTTGCAGGGATAGGATGGTTGGGTGTGTGTTTGGGCGGGATGCACTTTGGCGGGTTAGTGTGGATTTGCTGGGCCGAATGCTTCAACACTGTAGGGATTCTATGATTTTAATTGAATAAGAATACAAATACGTCCCTCAGTGTATTCCTGAGATGTAGGGACAATGAAACATTTCACGCCGAATGCCTATTCTCAACTGGGATATAGCAGTTGATTTCAATTTGCCTGCCTCAAGCTTGCTTTAGAATTAGACATTTCTAAGAGTATTTTTGTTCTAGAAATGCCAACACCAATGGTAAGGCCTATAGCATTTGTTGCTCATCTCTAGTTGCCTGTGAATATGTGGTGGGGAGCCACCTACAACAGACTCACATGTTAGGACATTTCAGAGGGAAGTTATGAGTCAATCACATTGTTGTGGACGTGTGAGGTTACGTAGATCTGGCCATGAATGAAAGGCAGAATGATACATTGTAGGTTAGCATGAGGTAATGAGAAATTTGTTGATAGGAGATGAGGTGGCTTTAACAGCCAATTTGGGCCTAGCTCTGCACAAAGTCAGGATGGCTTCATCATGCATTCTCTACAGGGTTTAAACAAGTCTACGCGTGTGTGTGGGGTGGGTTGCACATGTGTGCCTATCTGTCTCTGTGTGTGGCTTTGTGTCTGAAATCACTAAATTAGAACAACCTGTTTACATTTAGCTGACTGGGGAAGAAACAATGAGGATCGATTGTAAAATACTTAAGCAAGCTCCACGTTACTTAAACAACGAAAGGTTACTGCTGGTCAATCCAGTGAAAATGTTAAGATGCTAACATTATTTTTTACTAATCTCACAGGACAAAATCACTCTGCAACCTGTTACCCTTTGATTTCATTCATGGAAGATTACAGACCTCTGGGGAGATTTAGCAAGCAATTGTAGAAACCTTTCAGCAACTACTTTGTCACATTACTGCATTTGCTAACAGCAGTGTTCAGCTACCTATCTCTGGGTAATGTTAACAGACCAATTCTTAGTTTTTATATCTGCCACACTGAAAATGTTAGCTTCCATTATATTTACCTGCAAGGAATTAACTGAATGAAAATTAGTAGCTTATTTTAAACTTTTAATGCAACTATGGCCAAAATGGATGGATGCAGAATACACAAATGAGGTTACAAACTAAATCTGGAAGTTTGACAAATAAGTAAAACCAGGCAAATCAACCTTCAGAAACTAGACAGGTTCAGCTCGACATTCAGCCCTTTATTGCTCATGAAGCATTTGGAGATGCTTCCAAGGCATTGATGAGATTCCAATGTTTTCATCATTTACAATGTGCCAGTAGGTATAATTTTTAAAGAGGTGTCTCAATTTTCCATTTCCCAATATTACAACAAACATTTGAATTTTCTAGATGGCACTCAGATATGGCAAACATGCAGACTTCAAAGTTAGATACTTATTCTGAATTCTCAATGGAAGGACATCAAATGTCTGCTTCAGGGGTAGTCAAAACTAATCTATATTCTATCTTCAATCCCGAAGAAGTGACATTGCCAATGATGAAAAGTGGCCTTGAAAGTTTAGCCTCTTCATTTTTCAAGTACTGAGTGAACTATAGTATAATTTCAGCATTTTTGCTGTGGGAAATCATAGTCAACTACAAGTCCTTAGAATGCACTTTCATTGATAAATGTAACAGCACATAATATTAAAGTTCACATCGAATACCAGCCTTGTACGAGTCACAAAAGAACTGGACACGTATGATTAAAAAACAAAGAACCGCAGATGCTGGAAGTCTAAAAAGAACAGAAATTGGTGGACAAACTCAACAGGTCTGTTAGCAAAGGGAGGTTGCAGTTTTCTCTGCTATTTTAGACATATGTTACTTTCTGTCCTTTCTTAATTCCTATCATATCCTCTCAGAACAGCAGAGGCAGGATTGTTGAATTATTCTTAGAGAGGCGTTCACAAGATTCTTGTTTGAAAAAACATGTCAATAGGTATGAGGGATAGACAGAAAGCAGAGGCCATAATCAGATCAGGCATGATCACTTTGAATGGCATGGCAGGCTCAAGGGGTGAGCTGGCCTGTCCCTGCTCCTAATTCATACAATTGCATGTATATTCCTGTACTTTTGCGCATTAAGCATATTAAAGCAGCTGGCAGTTTTAACTGTGGTTTGATGCTGTCATTTATACATTAACACACAGTTTTGCATAATTGCTACATTAAGTGTCTCACTCCAGTGAAGTTATAAGAGATGTAGTAATTGTATGATTTATTGTCCTTCAACAGCAAGGAATGCAGTACAATATGATTGTATCAAGAAAACACCTACAATACTTCTTCCATAAAGCAGCTAGTTCTTCATATCTGCAACACACCACAATCAATCTAATACAATATTAATTTTAACATTACCAACCTCTTTCTCGCTATCTACTTCTGACATCATTGGTATGCCCACTGCAGGCTTGAGAAACAGTCATTGTTGGAAGCTTGTTTGTGACTGACCTGAAATACACAATGAAATTCCACGACGTGGTTCCTGACTGATCAAGCGTGACATCAGGGCAGCACTCGAAAGGATTTCGCTTTACCTTATTCACAAGCTGAAACAGAAGAGCTAAGTGTTTGATCAGTTACAGCACTTGATTGGGATTTGTTGCAGCCAGACTAGCTCTCCTATTATTACTCTATGGTTGCTGTGATCCAGATAGCGTTCTGTTACATCAATCCTACGGGGATAGAGCAAAGGGCAGTTGCTTCATTTGAAGAAAGATTGCCAGAGAGTCGGGGAGGGATGAGTTCTAATTAATATCTTCAGAAATCTGGTAAGCGTTTTGGAGTCAGTTCCTACTGGCTTTGAACTAAAATCAGGTACTTTCTTTTTCAATTCCTGACTGTAAATTCACTAGATTAAAAATGCAGCGTCAAATGCATTTACTGCTGATTTAAGTGATACTGTTGGCTCCAAATTGCTCTGCAACCATCCAATGGATATCTGTTGGCACAAATATGCAATTCCCTGCTCACTGATTCCAAATACTGATTAGCTTCTCATGCTAGGAAATAGAACAATGTCAAACATCAGCATGGTGTGAGTTGATGTTCGGAGAGATGGACTGTCTTGCAAATTTTTAAATAGCTCTCAGTCTCATGGAACTGAGCCACTGAAGTACAATGACATCAATAGCTTAACTTGGCCTCACTTAACAGGATGATGCTGTAGTTAACATGTCTCTGGACTCCAGTCCATTCCAATCCACCCACTGATGGTGTCACACTTTGCACAAGTTGACAGTAAATATTTCTCAGCATCAGTAAACAAGCAGAACACAGACCCCACACAGACTGGAGTTCACTTCCATTACCCAGTGTCAAGATCGCAACAGTGGCTGGATATTCTGATGTTGCAGTTTCTGACATATGCATTATCTAGTCCACACCTGAAAAAGGACACTAATAAGATAACCACCAGGGAGATATATTTTACAGGAAGTGGTGGTGTGATGGTAATTTCATTGGATTAATAAACCAGAGACCCCTCAGGCTTATGTTCTAGGGGCATCAGTTCAAAACCTTCTCTGGCAGCTGGTCGATTTGAATTCAATAAAAGAAAGTTTGAATTAAAACCTAGTCTAATGGGGACTTGCTAATCACCATTAACTGTCATTTTAAAAAAACTAGGTCTCTAATGTCCTTTCGGGAAAAAGCCCACAAGCATTTCTACCTAAAAGGACAAGGTCAGCAGAACAATGGGAATACTATCACCTACCAGCTTCTGTCCAAGCCATTCATTATCCTGACTTGGAAACACAACACCGCTCCTTCAATTGTTGCTGTATCAAAATCCTAGAATTACCTCCCTAAGGGCATTGTGGGTCAGACTACAGCACGTGGACTGCAAGCTCAGGAAGGAAGCTCACCACCACATTCTCAAGGGGAAACTAGGGACAGGAAATGCTGGCACAGCTAGTTGATTCACATCCCACAAGTGAAAAAAAAATCAGCCTTTCATATCAGGTCTGGTTTACATATGACTCCAGACCCTCAGTAATGTGGTTGATCTAGCAAGCCAATCAAATTCTAAAGAAAAAAATCAGATGGACCACCAGCATTGCCCTAAGCACTGGAAACCTCAACAAAACACAGCCCCATTGACCCTTTAAAGTCCTCCCTTCCGGGAATTGTGTCAAAATTTCCAGAGTCCACCATTAACTCATCAAGCAACAGCCTGACATAGTCATACATAGGCAAATCATACCTTACAGACAATGTCCCAGACACAACTATCATCATCTCTCAGAGTTCAGTGTTACACTGTCACAAGGGAGTTGCCTTGGGACATCTGAACATTGACTTCAGCCATCATGACATCTCAGGTTAAAAATTGGGAAGCAGGTCTCTTGTTTATTACCACCGAGCATCACAACCTGCACCTCAGCTGAGGAATCAGTTCTCGTCCTGGAGCACTGTGTCCAGTACTGGTCACCCTGTTATATGAAGGACATTGTTGAGCTAGAGGGGGCTCAGAAGAGATTGACCAGGATGTTGCCAGGTATAGAAGGTTTGAGTTATAAAGGAAGGCTGGGACTTTTTTCCCGGAGCATAGGAGGTTGAGAGATGACCTTACAGAAGTTTGGGAGGTCAGTGGGGGTATAGATTGGGTCAATGGTAGGTGTCTTTTCCCTAGGGTGGGGGATTTCAAGACTAGGGGCCACATTTGTAAGGTGAGAGGAGACAGATTTAAAAAAAGACATGAGGGGTAAAATTTTTTTACACAGAGGGTGGTTTCCGTGTGCAATGAGCTTCCTGAGGACTAGTGGATGCAGACAAAGTTACAACATTTAAAGGGCATTTAGATAAATGCATGAATAGGAAAGGTTTGGAAGGAAATTGGCCAGGAGCAGGCAGGTGGGATTAGTTTAGTTTGGGGTTATGTTCAGTATGGACTGGTTGGACTGAAGGGTCTGTTTCCGTACTATGTGATACCATGACTCTATGATTAGGAGGCAGCATTGAGGGTGGCAAGGGTATAGGACGGACTCTGGTTAGGGACTTCATTATCTACAATGGCTCACTAACTGCACTATGACTGAGCTGGTCAAATGCAAAAAAGACATTGCTGTTCAACTAGGTCTGTGGCAGATGGTTAGAATCAGTGTGAAAGTGGGAAAACTCTTGATTGGCTGGAGTCTTGCCTGGCACAAAGGAAGATAAAGTTTGTTGAGGGCTGGCCATCTCAAACACAGGACATCACAGCAGTAATTCTTCAGGGTACCATCCTAGACAACATTCCCTTAAAGCTGAAAAGTTGCATGGAAGCTCCAGTGCTCACTGCCACCCACTGGCCTTGGAGGTCTGCACTGATAGCCACATGATGGTCAACACCTCAGGTATTGAAGTAGCGCTTGTCCAATTGCAGCAAGACCTGAACAACATCCAGGTTTGGGCTGGAAAGTGGCAAGTAGCTTCCGTGCCACACAAGTGGCAAATAATGACCATCTATAAGACAGAATCAATCATCATCCTTTAGTGCTCAATGGCATGACTATTGCTGAATTCCTCGCTATCAATAACCCAACGGTTACTATTGACCAGAAGCTTAATTGGAGCAGCCATACAAACAATGTGGTTACAAGAACAGGCCAGAGGTTCTGCTGCCTGGAAGGACATGAGCAGTGGTTACATGGGAATGCTACCACCTGTAAGTTCCCCTCTAAGCCACTCACCATCGTATCTTGGAAAAATGTCTCTCATCATTCACTGTCACTAATCAAAGTCCTGGAATTCCTTTCCTAACAGCACTATGTGTGTTCCAAATCCTCTTGGCTCTTTCACCTTCTGCAGGACAACTAAGGATAAACAAGAAATTCTGGCCTAATGAGCAATTCCCACATCCCATGAATGAATAAAGCAAAAACAGCAAACTACTGTAGATTATATGAAAGATATAAATGCACACAATGCATTTCAAAGAATTCCCTGCAGATGCTTCTATTACAAAGAACTGGGAACAAACTTTCTCTTTAGGCATAATTGCTACTTCCAGTATTCACAACACCAAAACTAATGCCGAAAATAGTGTTTCTCCCCATGCTTCTGTGAAAAATTATTTACATATTATTGCATGTAAGATCTATCATTGACCTGTGCAGTTAGACAGCAATATAAAACCATAATTTCTTTTGAAAATTCGTTTTGCATTTAACACATTGCATGGTATATTTATTAGTAAGAACTCAGTGAACTTTGATTGACACAGCTTGAATTGGCTTTATCACACAAAAAAAATTACATTTTAAGTAGTGGTGGCAATCTAGTCACTCAGTGACCCAGCACTGCTTGAGTCATTAATGATTTTTAACAAATATGCAGTCTCATTTTCCAGTTAGATTGGAACATAGTAACCAGTTCCTTACAATTAAAGGAAAACTCATTCAAAACCTTTGAATGTTGACCTTTTTGCATCCAAAATTTACATTCAATATATAAATCCTCCTGAGACACGTACAAAACAGTGTCATTCATGGAAAGTTCCGTTGAGGGTGAACTTCAGACTTTATGGATGAGGCCTGCATTTAGCACAATCTTTTAAGTCTGGCACAGAAATTTGCCGATACTGGGTCAGTCACTTAACCCAATTTGTGCTCAGAATTCAGCAATTATTTGAGTCACTGACACTGATTTCAGGTGAACTGTGTCAACAAAAATCAATACAAGTGAGTCAAAAGTCCATGATGTAATAAGTGAAGCATCCTAGTGTGAAAATCACTCTACAAGCTAGTTGTCCTTAAACTAGTTCATTCTAATTGTTTCTGTTACAATCCATACGTATCTCATGCTAAGATACAGGGGCAATTTTCGAATGCTGGCTGGCAATTTCTCAGCTGAGGATCAAGCAGAAGAGGAAAACGGAATGGGCACATCTGACTCCTGATCCACGTACCCCATCCTGACGCCTACCCACTTGCCCCCACCCTGACCCCTGCGGCTTGCTCAATTCCACTCGCAGCCTGACTTTTAGAACATAGAACATAGAACATTACAGCACAGTACAGGCCCTTCGGCCCTCGATGTTGTGCCGACCTGTCATACTGGTCTGAAGCCCATCTAACCTACACTATTCCATATACATCCATATGCTTGTCCAATGATGACTTATATGTACTTAAAGTTCGCGAATCTACTACCATTGCAGGCAAAGCGTTCCCTTCCCTTACTACTCTCTGTGTAAAGAAACTACCTCAGACATCTGTCCTATATCTTTCACCCCTCAATTTAAAGCTATGCCCCCTCGTGCTTGTTGTCACCATCCTAGGAAAAAGGCTCTCCCTATCCACCCTATCTAACCCTCTGATTATTTTATATGTTTCAATTAAGTCACCTCTCAACCTTCTTCTCTCTAATGAAAACAGCCTCAAGTCCCTCAGCCTTTCCTCGTAAGACCTTCCCTCCATACCAGGCAACATCCTAGTAAATCTCCTATGCATCCTTTCCAAAGCTTCCACATGCTTCTTATAATGCGGTGACCAGAACTGTACTCAATATTCCAAGTGTGGCCGCACCAGAGTTTTGTACAGCTTCACCATAACCTCTTGGTTCCGGAACTCGATCCCTCTATTAATAAAAGCTAAAACACAGTATGCCTTCCTAACAGCCCTGTCAACCTGGGTGGCAACTTTCAAGGATCTGTGTACATGGACACCGAGATCTCTCTGCTCATCTACACTACTAAGAATCTTACCATTAGCCCAGTACTTTGCCTTCTGGTTACTCCTATCAAAGTGCATCACCTCACACTTGCCTGCATTAAACTCCATTTGCTACCTCTCAGCCCAGCTCTGCAGCTTATCTATGTCTCTCTGCAACCTACAGCATCTTTCGTCACTATCCACAACTCCACCGAGCTTAGTGTCATCTGCAAATTTACTAACGCATCCTTCAACGCCGTCATCCAGGTCATTTATAAAAATGACAAACAACAGTGGACCCAACACCGCCCCTTGCGATACACCACTAGTAACTGGTCTCCAGGATGAACATTTCCCATCAACTACTACCCTCTGTCTTCTTTCAGCAAGCCAATTTCCGATCCAAACTGCTATATCTCCCACAATTCCATTCCTCTGCATTTTGTACAATAGCCTACTGTGGGGAATCTTATCGAACGCCTTGCTGAAATCCATATACACCACATCAACCGGTTTACTCTCAACTACCTGTTTGGTCAAAATGGACACTGAGCATTCCAGGCTGAAACAGTCAAGAAACGGTTCAAATATGCCAACTGAGTTAATGTGTCCCCACAGCCTCCATTTACCTATGGGAGGAGAGTGATCCACATTTATAGGGCCGTGTTGTGCCAGATGTCATGTGCCCAAACAATGGCCCTTCATTGGGCCGCTGGATGTCTGCTCCATCAAGGATGTTTTTGAGATTGTATTTTAAGGCTCGATACATAGTAGCTCCTTTAGGCCCAAAGCTATGTTAACAGATCAGTGCTGGTTAATTCTTGGCTCTTCTTGGTCAGTATCCTGACCTACGCCTTTCCACCTTCCCTCTGTTCTAAGATAGGACCATAATATTGGCTGGTTTTTCATGGAGACAAATTGATTTTTGATTTCACCCATCCCACTGTCAAACCTTAATGTCTATACAACTGGCTATTTTGGTACCTGCTGGGAGGGATATGTAAGTCATAGAGCATGGAGCGTGGAAACAGACACTTCAGTCCAACCAACCCACATCGACCATGTTCCCAAACAAAACTTGTCCCATCTTCCTGCGCTTGGCCCATTTCCCGCCAAACCTTTCCTATTCATGAACTTGTCAAAATGTATTTTAAATGTCCTATCTGTACCTGCATCCACCAGTTCCTCTGACGGTTCATTCCACACTTGAACCACCCTGTAAAAAAAGTTGCCCCAATTTCCTTTCTAAATCTTTCTCCTCTCACCTTAAAAATATGCCCAGTAGTTTTGAGCTCCCCCACCCTGGGGAAAAGACCTTTGCCATTCACCTCATCTGTGCCCATCAACATTTTATAAACCTCAGTAAGATATCTTATTTCTTGGCACTGTAACTATGGTCAGAGCGCTAACAATGGATGTTAATTGAAGTTAAGATTAAAGTTTAATTTGAGAAGCAAAATCATCCTGATCTAAAAGGTATCTTGGAGAAAAATATTGATCTGATTGCATCTGTTTGAAGTGTAATTTGTAAAAAAAGTGTAAAATTACTGAGAGTAATGTGGTCACCTGCATTTTGGAGTTAAAAATACTTGGTGCTACAATTTTACTGGAGAGATTAACCTATCTAACGTTCATTAAACAATTGGAGAATAGAATTTGGCAAACAGACAATGAAGACACATATAATTCTCTTGCCATCTACTTTTATACCATCAAATAATGACAATTGAGATGATGGAAAGGCATAACCACATAGCCAATGTTGAATAGTGATGGCCAATCATTGCCCATTGAACTCATCATAAAGAGATTTGGGACTTTCATCAGCACTCATGTCTAAACTAGACAATCTCTGCCAGCATAAGAACATCCTACTTATATTGAGAGATAGGATGGAACATCATGTAAATAAGGGGACAGCCAATTCAAAGGACTAATCCCTGATATTAACACTACATGGAATGCCTACTGTGCAGTTGCGGAGTATGTGTCTTTTGGCCTGAGAGGGGCAGTGAGTCACAGTATAATGGTACAAACCCAGGTTACAGTTCAGAATTGCAATGCTGTAGACAAGATCAGAGCTGTTTGTAAGACATTCCATGAGAACTATTGTGCAATTGAATTGTAGAATGTTACAGAACTTTAAAGAGGCCACTTGGCCCATCAAGCCTGTGCTGACAGCTTGAATGAGCTTTTAGTTCCACTCCTGTACTTCCATCCTGTAACTTTGCAATTTTCTCCCATATTTGTGTAAAATTGTAGAATCTTGTAGCATGAGTGAACGATTTAGCCCATCGTCAGCATCATTTAACTCCCTGTGAGACATTTAATCTCATTTCACTCCCTTATTTCCCACGCCTTTCTCGATCTAAGTTTCCATTCCTGTCACACTGCTTTGTTAATGTTTGTTCATGAGATGTGGCCAACATTTGTCTTCCAACCCCTAATTGCCTTTGAGAAGGAGGTGACAACCTGCCTTATTGGAATGAAAACTAATAACAAAGTCTGTGACTGAGAGCATTAAATATTGTTTTTTATTATTTTAGTGGAATGGAATGTTGCAATGTGCTAGTTTGCACAAATATTGAGTTCGTTTTCAAGAGCTAATTAAGACCAGGTAGACATTTCAACAGTGATAATGGGAACTGCAGATGCTGGAGAATCCAAGATAATGAAATGCGAGGCTGGATGAACACAGCAGGCCCAGCAGCATCTCAGGAGCACAAAAGCTGACGTTTCGGGCATAGACCCTTCATCAGAGAGGGGGATGGGGTGAGGGTTCTGGAATAAATAGGGAGAGAGGGGGAGGCGGACCGAAGATGGAGAGAAGAGAAGATAGGTGGAGAGGAGAGTATAGGTGGGGAGGTAGGGAGGGGATAGGTCAGTCCAGGGAAGACGGACAGGTCAAGGAGGTGGGATGAGGTTAATAGGTAGGAGATGGAGGTGCGGCTTGAGGTGGGAGGAAGGGATGGGTGAGAGGAAGAACAGGTTAGGGAGGCAGAGACAGGTTGGACTGATTTTGGGATGCAGTGGATGGAGGGGAAGAGCTGGGCTGGTTGTGTGGTGCAGTGGGGGGAGGGGACGAACTGGGCTGGTTTTGGGATGCGGTGGGGGAAGGGGAGATTTTGAAACTGGTGAAGTCCACATTGATACCATTGGGCTGCAGGGTTCCCAAGCGGAATATGAGTTGCTGTTCGTGCAACCTTCGGGTGGCATCATTGTGGCACTGCAGGAGGCCCATGATGGACATGTCATCTAAAGAATGGGAGGGGGAGTGGAAATGGTTTGCGACTGGGAGGTGTAGTTGTTTATTGCGAACCGAGCGGAGTGTTCTGCAAAGCGGTCCCCAAGCCTCCGCTTGGTTTCCCCAATGTAGAGGAAGCCACTGCGGGTACAGTGGATGCAGTATAACACATTGGCAGCTGTGCAGGTGAACCTCTGCTTAATGTGGAAAGTCATCTTTGGGCCTGGGATAAGGGTGAGGGAGGAGGTGTGGGGGCAAGTGTAGCATTTCCTGCGGTTGCAGGGGAAGGTGCCGGGTGTGGTGGGGTTGGAGGGCAGTGTGGAGCGAACAAGGGGGTCACGGAGAGTGTGGTCTCTCCGGAAAGCAGACAGGGGTGGGGATGGAAAAATGTCTTGGGTGGTGGGGTCGGATTGTAGATGGCGGAAGTGTCGGAGGATGATGCGTTGTATCCGGAGGTTGGTGGGGTGGTGTGTGAGAACGAGGGGGATCCTCTTTGGGCAGTTGTGGCGGGGGGGGGGGGGTGTGAGGGATGTGTTGCGGGAGACGCGGTCAAGGGCGTTCTCGACCACTGTGGGTGGAAAGTTGCGGTCCTTGAAGAACTTGGACATCTGAGATGTGCGGGAGTGGAATGCCTCATCGTGGGAGCAGATGCGGCGGAGACGGAGGAATTGGGAATAGGGGATGGAATTTCAACACATGAGATTTGTCTTTGGAATGTTATCAATGTAATTGTTGCAATTTTTCTTTTGCACAGAGGAAAAGAGAGAATGAACATGCCATCTGCACTTTATCCTTCCACCCCTCCCTGTCCCTGCCCTGCGCACCCCCAAACCCCCTCCAGCACCCCAAATCCAGAATGGATTGCCATTAAGAGAACTTGCTAATCTTGAAGAGAGTCAAAATAAGGGCAAAGTTGGGGGTAAGGAAGTGGGGAAGGTGGAGACGTGGAAATAGGAGAGTCTGGGATGGAAAACTGGGGAGCAAAGGAGATGACAAATGGGTAGGGGGAGACATTGACAGCTAGAGGAGAGAGGGATGGAAAGAGATGAGAGAAAATATTTCAATGGTAATACTGACACCATGTGAATTATTACAGCTAAAGGTGAATGCAAAGTATTGATAACGACTCAGCAAATCATGGAATCCCTACACTGTGGAACTGGGCCATTCAGACCATTGAGTCCGCACTGACTGTCTGAAGCACATTCCATCCAGAACCACCTCCCATCCACCTAGCCTGCACATCCGTGGACACTATGGGAAATTTAGCATGGCTAATCCACCCAACCTGCATATTTTTGGACTTTGGAAGGAAACTGGAGCATTCAGAAGAAACCCACACAGACACAGAGAGAATGTACAAACTCCGAATAGACAGTCACCTGAAGCTGGAATTGAACCTAGGTCATTCTACAGCAGTAGGGCTAACCACTGAGCCACCATGCTGCCCTGCTGGGATTTCCAAATGGATTTCTAATGATTACACTTCATTGGTTGCCTGAAGTAGCATCCAGCTAAGAACAGTTGAAACCAATTCCTACCAGTTCAATTTTGACCTGGTATGAAAACTTACGTTTCCTCCTAGAAAGCTAGCTCGAACTGCAGCCATCCATATGGTTTGGGTGGTGTTAGGCAGGGAGATTCAGAATTTTCAACTGGCTGCACAGCCACATTGACTAATTTTTGCTAGACTCAAACTCAAGATTCAGAAATAATCTTTTTTTGACATAAGCTATCCTTGGTACCTGCAGCCAGAAGGCCATTAATATATTGTCAATGATGGGCAATCCATCACAGAACGAGAGATCTGTCAAATACAGATGCCAAAGCAATGTGTACCTCACAGAGCCAGGGACCTGGATTCGATTCCAGCCTCGGCTGACTATCTGTGTGGAGTTTGCATGTTCTCTCCATGTCTGCACAGGTTTCCTCTGGGTGCTCCAGTTTCCTCCCACGGTCCAAAGATGTGCAGGTAAGGTTGATTGGCCATGCTAAATTGCCCGTAGTGTCCAGCGATGTGCAGACTAGGTGGATTAGCCATGGTAAAAATCCCACATAGAGTTATGGGGATGCATCTAGGTGGGATGCTGATGGGAAAGGTCGGTGCAGACTCAGGGCTTAATGGCCTCAATCTACACTGTGAGGATTCTAGGATTGTACGAACATAAAAAAGGAAGGACCTTTGAATTCTACGTAAGTATTGAAGAGTGATTTCCCTGCAGCAATCGTTTCAAATGCAAATTTGATGCAACACCAACTGTTTCTCAACAAAACGCACAGTAGTGGTAAACAAAACCAGATAGAACCCTCTCACATCTCCTGACTGCTTCTTCCCTTGAACCAAAATAGATGCCTACAGATTGCTGTTAGAGCTTGCCAGTTGGTGCTAGATTGAGAATATTATAGACATCTCCATGGCAATAGACTTCCTTCAGTTTTAACACTTTTACTCCTTATTCAGAGTGCTATTTCAGTGATTATGACATGAAGTTAATTGAAAAATACATATTAAAGTTGACAGTATTTTTAAAAATGAAGTAAAGGTATTAGTTCTTTATAATTTAGATGTAAATACTACCAGTAACAAGAAGTTTGTCGTCACATTTTGAGTGATTAGTATTCTTGGGTATTAAAGGGGATTAAGTACAGAATGCAGACAAGAGAAATTTGTTCCTCTCGCGGTTGTCAGGAATAGACAGACATAATTTTTGAAATTATACTGAGGCCATTTAGGAAGGATATAAGAAAGCACTTCTTTACACAAAGGATGACAGTAATCTGGAATATTCTCTCCAGCTGTAGCACTCAAGGTAGATTGATAGACCTTTGTGAAAGTGGACTTAGATATGGAGATATCACATTTGTTAGACTTCAGCTGTGTATTGTTATGGGAGTCAAGTTATATGGAAGGTGTGAATGCATTGAAGCAAATGCAGAAGTGATTTACAAGAATGGTTCCAGGAATGAGAAACTTCAGTTTTAAGGATAGATTGAAGAAGCTGGGACTGTCCTATTGAATGGATAGAGAGCTGTTGCCACTCATTGAAGGAACAAGAATAGATTCACAGAGATGTGAGAAAACAAAACCTGCTACTCTGTGAGTAGTTAGGGTTTGGAAAGCACTGCCTAGAAACATTTTATAGACAGGATCAATTGAGACAAGCAAGAAGGAATTGGGTGTTAATTTGGACAGAAATAGTGTGCAAAGGTATGGGGGGAAAGAAGAAGATTGGCACAATGTAATAATGCCCATTAGAAGAGCCAGTGTAGGCATGATGGACCAAATGGCCTACTTCTACACCTTAAAGACTTTTATAGAATTGAATCTCTACAGTGTGAGGACAGGCCATTCAGCCCAACAGTTAAGACTGACTCTCCGAGGAGCATTCCAACTGACTCACCTCCCCCCTTATCCTATCACTGTAACCATGCATTTTCCATGGCTAACCCACCTAACCTACACATCCCTGGACACTATGGGTAATTTAGCACGGTCAATCCACACTAACCTGCATCTCATTGGACTTGAGTCGAAATTGGAGCAATCGGAGGAAACCCATCCAGACACAGGGAGAATGTGCAAACTCCACACAGACAGTCGCCCGAGCATGGAATTGAACCTAGTGCTGTGAGGCAGCAGTGCTAACCACTGAGCCGCCATGCTGTCTAAATACCAGTTACTTTTCCCCACAGAGTCTGAAAGAAAATTAGTATTTCCACATGTTTTTAACGTGAAACTTGGCTGTTTTAATGAAAGTTCTTCCTGAATTTTTGCACAATTTATGATTCGATGTTTACAAACCCTGAAAGTTTTGGATCATTGATGGTGCTTCCTATTTGCTATTTTCCTTCTGAATGAGTTCACTTACAGAGTGTCTTTCTACTTTCAATCCCGTATACATTACAAAACAGCACTTGTTTGAAAAAAAAGAGATAGCAAGAACTGCCGATGCTGGAGTCAGAGACAACACAGTATAGAGCTGGAGGAACACAGCAGGTGAGGCAGCAACAGAGGAGCAGGAAATTTGACATTTTAGGTCAGGACCCTTCTTCAGAAATGGGTTGTTCATTTCTGAAGAAGTGTCCCAACTTGTTAAAAAAAACTTGTAGAGTCAAAACATACAGACCGCCTGCTTGTAACTGCTGAAAATCTGAAACAAAAACGGAAGATTCCGAAAGTACATGATGGATCTGTCAACAAACAGAAGCCTCAAGTGCCGACCTTCTGAGAGGTTTGCCTCTGAATTGCCTGGCCTTTTTCCTTTAACAGTGCTGACAATGTTTTCAAACATTTTACTGTCCGTGAGCCTTCAATAATATTGGCCCTCGTCTGAAGAGTGCAGAATGAGTAGGATTGAATCATGGCATGGTGTCTTAATTTCGATAGCCTTCTTAAAGAGTGGTTATCCCAAGACATTTCACAAGGGTAGAAGCAGATGGTGGAACATGAATGAACTTGCATTTATATAATGCCTAGCACACTGCCTCAAACCCCTCAATGCATTTTGCAGTGAATGAATAACTTGGAGTTCTCACAATTCACTGTGAGACATGTTGAGATGCAAGTGGTCATATGGAGCTCTATATAAATGCATGTTCTTTTCAAATACTTTGTAATTTTAGTGATATTAGGGAACAGACAGAACATTGCACATTGTTAACATTTAAATGAGGTTTTAGGAAGTCTCCATGCCATCAGGACATCTTTGGCACCTACGCTCCTAAGAAGCAATCCTACCAGCTAATGTTTTGCACCAGATATAGAGGCATAGATGTTGACATCACAGAAGGGGCCATTTGGCCCATCGTGTCAATGTTGGTCAAAAAGATCTGACTCGACTCATCTCATTTTCCAGCTTTTGTTCCATAACCCTGGAGGTTTGGCAACATCTACAGCATGCAGCATTTTAGCGAAACACAGTTGGACAAATTCCTGAACTTATAATCTTCGACTGGTCAGTCTTTTATCCATTTCTATTTTCAAACCTTACCTGAGGAGACCATTAGGAGCTGCAGCAGACCATAAAGAAATTGAGAGTACTGGGGAGAGGTTAAATTATGATCCAGGCTTGGGGGGTCTTTACAGAAGTTCGAATAGACCTGAGCACACAAGTTCAAAAAAGTGTGAAAATGGAAACATTGAAGGAAGACTGTTGCATTGCTCTTTCTCCAATGTTAGGGAGTTATTCTAAGCAGATGGGATGTTGATAAAAGATTTCTAAAAGCAAACTTTTACGTGAAGCACTCTGTTTGAGTACATTCTCTTAATAGCGATAAAAGGGCAATGAGTTGCTGGTGACTCTGTCTCTTATTTTAAGTAGCAATGTTAATTTGCAGTCATAATAAGGCTTACTATCAGTCAAAGGGTTATAACTGGTAGGTAGAGGAAGAACGGGACAGCCCCAAACTATTCAGTGCACATCCTGTGCCATTTGGGGACTCCTAGATGCTGTCTGTTTCCTGAATGCATAAAGTGTACTCATTACTACAGCTTGTACCCTGGGTTAAAGGAATTGAACAGCAACTAGTATCACTGTGACAGACTCATAAGGTTGACAAAACTATGAATAGGATGTATCTAAGTGGGGCTATCCTTCGGCTTAAAACACGCCAGGAGAGAAAGATTGGGGGAGCACCAGGCAGACAAGCAGAATTAGACAGGCAAGATAGTCTAAAGAATGTGCAGGCTAGGTGGACTGGCCAGGCAAAATTGCCCATAGTATGAATGTATAGGCTAGGTGGATGAGTCATTGAATACACAGTGCTATAGGGATAGAGTAGAAGGGTGGGATGCTTTTGAAAGGGTTCATATGTGCTTCATGCGCCAAATGGCCTGCTTCCACACTATAGGAATTCTATGATTCAATAGGGAAGCCCCTGCTCCAACTAGTACTCCATCCTAAAAGCTAATGACAATGACAATAACATAGATAAAAAGAGGGATGTTGTCCTGTGCTCAGAACTTCAAGAGCTAGATAGGAGATTGGGAAGCAGGACCTCAAAAGTAGTCTCCTCCATTACATTCAGTGAGTATGGAAATAGGAGGGCAAAGCAGATAAATATGCAGCTGGAAAGATGGTGCAAGTGGGAAGGCATTAGATTCCTGGGGCATTGGTAGCAGCTCTAGGGGCAACAGGACCTGGACAAGCTAAAACAATCACCCTTAAATGACAACTGGTACACATTAGAAATAACAAGATGTAGAGCTCGATGAACACAGCAGGCCAAGCAGCATCAGAGGAGTAGGAAAGCTGATGTTTTGGGCCTAGACTCATCTTCAGAAATGATACACAATGGCACACATTGCCTTGTACATTGACTGGCTACTGGGGAGAAATTAAACTTACTTAGTAGGGGTAAGTGAGTTAGAAGTTAGCATCAGAGAATAATAGCAAGGTGTACAGAATATTGAGAGAGAAAGTTTAGAGTATGGACTAGTAAGGCAGCAGTTTGGTTCTGAGTAATGGGAAAAATCATGAAGGGTCAGGACAGAGTAAATAGGGAAAGAAACTGTTTGCCCACAGTGGAAGGATCGAGAATCAGCAGGCACAGATTTAAAGCAAACAAAGCAAGAGTGCTTTTCTAATATGATCAGTGGCTTTGGGTTTGGAATTCAGTGCTTGAACCCTGGAAGAGACAAGTTCTATCAAGGCTTTCAAAAGCGAATTTGATCATTATTTGGCAAGGAAGAACATATAAGGCTATAGAGAGAAGTTGGTGAATGGTGTTTTGTTGTGTGGTTTTATGCCCACATCTATGAATTTAGGTTAAAGACGAACAGCTTAAAGAAAAAGCAGGGTCAAGAGTGGTCTTCAGACTTGGACTTCTATAATAACCCTGTTTATTACATATTAATACAAATTACTGCAATAAACAGGAAGCAGTGTGATCCCAAGTTCTGTTCTGACTGTTAAATATTTAAAGACTGCACCATAGACTCTAACAGAATGTCTCGTCAGTCTACTCCACTTGCTTTTCTGCACGTGTTTTTCTCTTCTTACTCCTAACTCCACCCACTCTGTAGTACTTAGGCCCTGTGAGGGAGAAGGTCTCGGATATCATTGTAAGATTGCTCTAGAGACCTAAAGCCCTTACACAATGGATAGCAACAGCTGAATTGTTCCTTCACTGTGCCAGTACAGACACTGCAGCCCAAACAGTCCTGTAACCGTTTTGTGTTTTGGAGACTAATAATAAAGGGAAATAAACATCCAAATTATTTTTAAGGTCTCTGTGTCATCTCTCCCAGGTTTTGTTCATGGCAGTACATCTAAAAGATGATTCTTTAATTCCTGCTGTCCCCCACTCAATCCGGGAGGATTAGCAAACCTGTTTCAAGGGCAGTGAGAAGCTGCCAGCCTTTCCCTCACTGATTGGTGAGGTAACTGAAACCCTGTCCTGTGAGATGTCCTATTACATTCCATTTTACCCAGTTACAAGAAGGATATTATTAAGCTGGGAGTGTTCAGAAGAGATTTACCAGGATGTCGCTGGATGTGGAAGGTTTGAGTTACAAAAGTGAGACCAAATGTTGACTTGAAGACCGTTTTGTAGAGCACCTGTGTTCTGTGCACAACAAATGACATTTTCCGGTTGCCAGTAATTTTAGCTCCTCCTCCCATTGCCATGGTGACATGTCCATCCTGGGCCTCCTCCTGTGCCATAAATGATACCAACCATAAATGGAGGAACAGTGCTTCATATTCTGCCTTGGAAGCCTACAGCCCAATGACCCAAACATGGGATTCACCAACTTGAAAATCTCCCCAGTCCTGGCCTCATCCCATGCCCTACCGCCCCTCTCACTACCCCACCCCCTTATTGACCTGACACAACCTGTCCACCTTCCGTCCCACCTATCTGACCCAACCAATCCCCACCACTCCCTACCTGCACTCACTTATCGCCATCCCAACTACCTTCCTCAGCCCCAGCCCTACTCCTCTTCTCTCTCTATTCATTTCCCACATCCCTTTCCCCTCCCCATTTCTGAAGAAGGGTCCCAACCCAAAATGTCAACTTTCCTGTTCCTCAGAAGCTGCCTGATCTGCTGTGTTCCTCCAGCTCCACACTGCATTGTCTTTGAATAGGCTAGGACTTTTTTTGACTGGAGCTTAGGAGGTTGAGAGGTGACCTTGTAGAAATTTATAAGATCATGAGGGGTATAGATAGGGTTAATGGTAGGTATCCTATTATTATTTTATTTTTTTTATCATTAATTTCCCTAAGATGGAGAATTTCAAGAATTTTTTTTAAATGAGTGGAAAGTGATTTTAAAAAAAGACATGGAGGCAATTTTTTTTTACAGGGGGTGGTTTGCAAGTGGAATGAACATCCTAAGGAAATAGTGGATGTGGGTACCGTTACAACAGTTAAAAGACATTTAGATAAGGACATTTACAGGAAATGTTTGGAGGGATCTGGGCCAAGCAAAGGCAGGTGGGACTAGTTTTGTCTGAGAACATGATTGATATGGACTGGCTGGACCAAAGGGTCTGTTTCAGTCTTGTATGACTCTATGACTCTACAAACAGCTGTGCTCAGACTTCAGGCATACCGACATTGCTAAAGGTTGCACATTTTCTTGGGGTCAATACCATGTTGAGATGATGTTTATTTTCTGCAGTTAATATTAATGTTTAATTTATGAATGATAGCAAAGTATAATTTGTTCATTGTGGGCATGGGCAAGGTAGATGGTAATAGATTTTTCAAATCAAATGGCCACATGATAATATATTAATATAATTGTTTCAGTAAAACCGAATGAACGTTTTGCTTAACTAATTTGTTTTTACTATGCAGATAGAGTCACTATTCTCTGAGCTCTGCAGAACGGCTGTACAGTAACATTACTGATAAAGTTTGTGTCACAGCATTAAACATTCATCAGCAAATGAGAACATTTGCTGAATATTATTTTCATGATGGTAGTGTTCCTCTAACAGCAACTAAAGCTGTACACCACTGGAATTTTCAATCCACGTGCCTTTGCCATCGCACTCGATCTGTGTGGGTCACATCACAGCATTGCAAACCCTTCCAAATGTGAGTGATGTAGATATCAGGCAAAGAACTTAATACTTTTTGACAGCCTGTCCCTTGCTAATGCTAGTAGAAGTTGAACCTTTCCAGTATGTTTAAGGCCCACTTTTGATGCAATCTAAGTTTAGATCTCTAAAAACTAACAACTACAGCTATTTCCATTCTCTCTTCTTCGAAAGCCTCAAACTCTCAGGTTCGTGTTAATTCACTAGAACGGACACGTATTCTTTGAAGTGTAGAAAAACAAGAAGTGATCGCATTGAAATCTGTAAAATAGTGTTTAATAGGTTATATGCTGATTGGCAATTTCCGTTGACTGAAGAATGTAGAACAAGGTTACTAATGCAAGGATGAGAAAAATAGGACTGAAATGAGGGGAAATTTTTTAACTTAAGTGTTGTTTTAATTCAGGCGACATGGGCATCACTTGCTGAGTCAGCATTTAATGCCAATTCCCTAATCCCCTTGAGAAGGAGGTGGTGAGTTATTGAGGGGTTAGGGTTTGGGTTCGGATTAGGGTTAGGATTTTGAATCATTGTAGCCTAGTTATGATCTTGTGGCTGTTTGGCTCATATGAGGAGTGGTTGGGGACTCTGAGTCTATGCTTGATGGAGTTGAGGAGGGGAGATCTGATTGAAACTTACAGAATACTGAGAGTCCTGGATAGTGGCACCTTGGAGAAGATTTTTCTAATAGTAGGAAAGACTGGAACCTAGGGGCACAGCCTCAGGGTGAACAGATGACCGTTTATAACTGAGATGAGGAGGAATTTCTTCAACCAGAAAGTGGTGAATCTGTGAAACCTGTTGGTGCAGAAGGCTGAGGAGGCCAAGTCGTTGCATGTATTTAAGACAGATAGGTTATTTCACGATGGAGAAGGCATGAGAATGGGGCTGAGAAAAATATCAGCCATGATCGAATGGCAAAGCAACTTGATAGGCTAAAGGTCATGATTCTGCTGATATTTCTTAAGGTCTGCTGGCCTTGTCCTTCCTGATGGCAGTGCTTGTTGGTTTAAAAGGTGGTAATCTGAGGAGCCTTAATTTCTGCAGTGTATCTTGTAGATGGTGCACATTGCTGCCACTGAGAGTGAGTGGTGGAGGGACTCAATATTTGTAGATATAGTGTCAATCAAGTCAACTGCATTATCCTGAACAGTGTAAAACTTCTCAGATGTTCAGATGGATGTGAATGCTCAGTCATTGAGTATATGTTGAACATGATAATGACAGAGGTTTTGACGATAGAATTAAGGAATACGAGATTAGGATGAAAATACAGATTTAAGATAAGAGGTCAGCTATATTCTCACTGAATGGTAGAGCTGGTTTGAGGCATTGGATATCCTTCCCGTGCCCCCTATTTCATTGCGTTTGATTGATGAGAGATCTGGGAGTCACTTCTTTATAAATGGCCACTGCTGTTCGCACTAGCATATTTTCTCCTTGTAGTCTGCTCCAATGACAGTGACTGACTTTTAGCTTGAAGTGTATATTTGCACCCAAGATAACACTTCTGTTAGCTCCTGTAACGTAAGAGTTGGACATCGACAACACAGTATTGAAGAATCCAATACCCTTCCTGGTATATACATAATCGCAAACATTGCTGTGTCTGGGCTAGAGCTAAGCAATTCAATTGTAGCACACCATGCTGCAAGGGCACTCAGTAAGATAGAGTCCGAGAGTTTTACAAAATAGGTCCCATGCTGCCATACAGTGGTGATATTATGAGCATGTTTGTTTTTTCCTTTATTCATTCATGGGATGAGGGGTATCACTGGCTAAGCAGCATTTATTGCCCATTAATTGAAAGCAACATTTGCTGATGAGAATAGTAAGCAAGCTCCGTCCACAGCAATCCAGAAACCTGTCGCCATAACAAAGTAGTGCCAGTATTTCTGCCTGGCTTTGAACTGGGGACCTTTCATGTGTTAGGCAAATGTGATAACACTACACTACAACATTCTCTAAAGGAACATTGCATACCAGCTGTGAAACAGAACAGAACACTGATGATTGTATCAGAGACAATTGGAACTGCAGATGCTGGAGAATCCGAGATAACAAAGTGTGGAGCTGGATGAACACAGCCGGCCAAGCAGTATCTTAGGAGCACAAAAGCTGATATTTTGGGCCTAGAAGGGCCTAGGCCCGAAACATTAGCTTCTGTGCTCCTAAGATGCTGCTTGGCCTGCTGTGTTCATTCAGCTCCACACTTTGTTATCTCAGAACACTGATGATTGTAGGGGTTTGGAATATTTGCAAGCAGGAATGATAGAGGCATATGTTGGTTTCTTACAGAAGCTGGCATTGCAGCTATCCTTTCATTATTCTGGTATTTTTTGCTTGTTATCTGTGAAAATGAACACAAATAACTAAAAAAGAGTCACTGGGCTTGAAATGTTGTCTCTGTTTCTCTCCCTCTCTCCACAGAAGGTGCCAGGCCTGCTGAGTTTCTCCAGCAATTTCTTTTGTTTACATCGGCAATCTTCTCCTCCCCCCCTTCCAATTTATTAATTACTGGCTGCAGCTCCTGTGGCCTCTGTGACAACGCTAACCTTCCTCTTGTGATAAACCGCTTTCATCTCGTATTCAATTCTGATCTATCAATGGGTCACATCATAAGATTTCGTGCAATGCTACTTTATGATTGATGGGATAGAGTTTGAATTTTGGGGGAGTACGGGCATAATTTGGGCCTAAATTGCATCAATCTTAACAGTTCTTTTATTTAAAATCCCACTAAGGCGCACTTAAATAGGAAAAGTACAACAAGTCGCTAAATTATATTCAAGGTGGTAGCAAAGGAAGACAATGATATATGTCGATCTTATCATTGATACCAACATCCTATGAGTGATTTTTTTTAAAAAAAAGATCTGAGAGTACAAAATTTGCCACGATCTCATGAAACAAAAGCAGAAGTTGCTGGAAAAGCTTAGCAGGTCTGGCAGCAGCTGTGGAGAAAAAAAAAATCAGAGTTAATGTTTTTGCATCTGGCGATCTCATGAAATCAGGTCATACATTAAAGTATAATGTTAGAAAACTACAGCTCAAAATGGCCAAAATACACCAGAAAAAAAAATATATTCCACAATACTGCTAAACTATCAGCTGTGAATAATCAATGTTAAATCATTGAAAATGACTTTGAAAAAACATCCAAGCTATTTTCTTGCGATGTTTAGAAGAGTAACCAATGCCTTAGTAAACTGAGCAACAATGAATTCAAAGCTTTAAAGATCTAGTAATGTCCTTGATCACAAAGAGCCACAATTTTTCTTTTAAAATCACCTCATCTAAAACCTGCAAATGCACACAATTCAGGGAAATTTGCAACAATGGTTAATTCAATCAGGGATAAATCCAGTGATTTGAGGGTAGGGCCTGTTTCTACCAGGAGTATTTTAGATTAAAATATTCACAGAAACTCTGTGTTGGATGTAATTTGCACTCAAGATTCACAGCCTTTTCAGGGGTTAAGCTGATTTTAGAGACATAGAGGTCGACAGCACAGAAGATGGTTCTTCAGCCCATCGAGACTGTGCTGGTCAAAAACAATGACCTAACAATTCTATTAACCAATACATTGCCCAGAGCTTTGTATACTTGGGCATCACAGCTGCACATCTGAATACTTAAGTGTTGTAAGGATTCCTGTCTCTACCACCCTATGGCAGTGAGTCCCAGATTCCCACCCTGCATGAAAGAAGTTTTCCTCAAATCCCCTCTAAAGCTCCTGCCCTTTACATTAAATTGATGTCTCCAGTCATTGACCCTTTCACTAAGAGAAATGATTCCTTCCTTTGTGTCCTTTGCCCATTATTCCTTTATACATTCCAATCAAGACCCTCTTCAGTCTTCTCTGCTCTAAAGAAAACAACCCCGGTCTATCTAATTTCTCTTCATAACTAAAACTTTCCACCCTGACAACATTCAGAGAAATCACCTCTGCACCCTCTCCAGTGCTGTCACATCCCTCCAGTTGTATGGATTCCAGAAATGCGCTTCGTACTCTAGCTTGGTGAATGACATTGAATAATGAAATCATGTGGAAACCCATGGAAACTGTGTTGAACTAGTCACAACAACATCTTGGAACAAAAACAGAATAATGAGAAGAATTGAAAGGACCAAGATTTGGCAGGGAGAAGCCATTTCTAAGAAAGATATATTATCATAAGGGTAACAGGTTGGCATGGTGGTTCAGTGGTTAGCTCTACTGCTTCACAGTGCCGGGGACCCGAGCTCGATTCCACACTTGGGTGACCGACTGTGTGGAGTTTGCATATTCTCCGCATGTCTGCGCGGATTTCCTCCAGGAGTTCCGGTTTCCTCCCACAGTCCAAAGGTGTGCAGGTTAGGTTCATTGGCCATGCTAGATTGCCCATAGTGTTCAGGGTTGTGCAGTCGAGGTGAGTTAGCCAGGGGAAATGCAAGATTACAGGGTGAGGTGTTGGTTTTGGATGGGATGCTCTTTGGAGGATCAGCATGAACTCAATGGGGGTGAACGACTTGCTTCCACTCAGAAGGGATTCTATGATAACCTCTGAAATGAAAATACAATTCTGTTTGTACACAAATGGAAATGTGGAACTGGAGGCTCTCACACCACTCCAAACGTCTCAAATTTGGATGGAATTCAGGATTCCAATTCTCAAGGATTACTATTGTTTTTTCAGGGATGAAATCTTACTGTTGCCAAGAAGAAAATGTAACAGTGAATTTAACAAAATTCCTCCTGATAGTTTTTTTTTTGTCACTGGCCTTCCCTAATACTGACAAATATATTTGAACAGGTTAGTTCAAAGGATGCAAAAATATTAACCTGAATGTCACCAAGACAAGAAGGTTTGAGCTTAGGGAGTGTCTGGGACTTTTCCCGCTGGAGCACAGGAAACTGAGGGGTGACTTTATAGAGGTTTATAAAATCATGACGGGCATAGATAAGGTGAACAGCCAAAGCCTTTTTCCCAGGATAGATGGAGTTCAAAAGTAGAGGGCACAGACTTAAGAGGAGAGAAGGGAAAGGGACCTGAGGGGTAACATTTTGCATATAGAGGGTGGTGTGTATATGGAACACCTGCTAGGGGAAATGGTGGAGGTGAATACAATTATATCAGTTAAAAGACATTTAAACAGATACATGGATAGAAAAGGTTTGGAGGGATGAATGGCCAATTGCAGTTCAGGAAACCTGGTCAGCATAAACAAGTTGGGCCGAAAGGCCTGTTTCTGTGCTGTATATCTCTACAACTAATTAGGTGCCCCTAAATCTTCACAAGGAACACCCTTGACGCCCCAATGTCCATCTTGGCACAAGTGACCTGCATGGTTCAAATCCACAATGTAGTCTCCATTTTTAATTGGTTAATCACCACTGTCACCCTCCTCCCCAGTAATACCTCAACCAATCATGGCCAACTGTGGGCTTGCATATCAACAGAATTGGCCTGATTTTCTCAGAGAACAATGCCAGCAGATGTATGAGCCCATTTGACAGAATGAGTCAGTGCAGGAACCTCACCAGGGTTTAATCTATTGAGCAACAGTTCTCAAGTGCTTGCTAGTTCATTAACTTGACCTATGCGCCAAGGAGAGGGAAATGATTCAATAAAGTAGCAATGAACATAAGGAAGGGAAAACAATGAAGGCAAAGGAAACAGTTTATAGAAACAGCATCTTTCAAAACTGTGGTTCCATTGGGAATGAGTATATATTAATACTGCAAAAGAATTTAATTGTTGTGACAAACTACTAAGTATTAAGCAATTAAAATTTGTAACACATTTTAAATTGATTATACACAGACATGGTATTGTATGTAAATGTGGGGAGTTGCAGTTCATGAGTTATATTTAATGTAATGAATAGCGTAGTCTGTGTTAATCAGTAGCACTAGCAATAGTGCATTCAGGGCAAACATTATATTGTAATTAGAGTATAGATCAAAAAAACTGATTATTAACAGGACACTAAGAAAGAAAAGTGAAAATGAAGCTTGTTAATGTCTGAGTATCAAAGAAGAACACCGTACGGGTCGAGTTTACATTTTGATGGCCTAGTGGTATTAATGCGATACTACTAATGCAGAGAAACAGGCAATGATCAGGGGAAGTGATAATGGGAACTGCAGATGCTGGAGATTCCAAGATAATGAAATGTGAGGCTGGATGAACACAGCAGGCCCAGCAGCATCTCAGGAGCACAAAAGCTGACGTTTCGGGCCTAGACCCTTCATCAGAGAGGGGGATGGGGTGAGGGTTCTGGAATAAATAGGGAGAGAGGGGGAGGCGGACCGAAGATGGAGAGAAAAGAAGATAGGTGGAGAGGAGAGTATAGGTGGGGAGGTAGGGAGGGGATAGGACAGTCCGGGGAAGACGGACAGGTCAAGGAGGTGGGATGAGGAAGAAAAATTCCTTGACCTGTCCGTCTTCCCTGGACTGACCTATCCCCTCCCTACCTCCCCACCTATACTGTCTTCTCCACCTATCTTCTTTTCTCTCCATCTTCGGTCCGCCTCCCCCTCTCTCCCTATTTATTCCAGAACCCTCTCCCCATCCCCCTCTCTGATGAAGGGTTTAGGCCCGAAACGTCAGCTTTTGTGCTCCTGAGATGCTGCTGGGCCTGCTGTGTTCATCCAGCCTCACATTTCATTATCAATGAGCAGGGGAACCTGGTTTTTAAACCCACCACTGAAATATGAATTCAGTAAAAATCTGGATTAAGAGTCTAACAATGACTATTGTCAGGAAAAGCCCATCTGATTCACTAATGCCCTTTAGGGAAGGAAGCTGCCATCCTTATCTGATCTGGCCTACATGTGATTCCAGACTCACAACAATTAGGAATGGGCAATAACTGCTAGCCTAACCACTGATCCCCACATCCTGTAAAAAAATGAAAAACAAAATACAGATGTCATTACAGAGAAGAAAAAGTCCATTTTAACTCTACTCATGAGCTTGTTGTGCAAGTTTTCATCACATTTTATTTGGACAATCCGAATAACCTGAACATTTCCATCCAACTGCATGGTTCTACAACAAATTTTCACAGACCCTATCTCCATGTTAGTTTATATTTATAACTGTAACATTCTACATTCTCAAACTTTCAACATGCCCTGGCTTTGCTGGCACCTCAAGCCCATTTTAAGGACTGTACTTCCCTATCTCTGATGTTTCTGTTTAATGGAGTGACAACATTCTGTTCTTTGGCATTTCACAATCTGCAAACAGGCCTTTCAAATCCACAACTGTTCCAGAAGAAACCAATTTCCACCTGGTCAAGTCACTTCTGCACCATTTTTAAATGCCTCCTCCTTATAAAATCTAGATGGCCCAGAATTTGGCAACTCATGGCATCTTGTGGTGAGGGCTGAAAATTTGAATTTTTCTTCCTCACCCTTCAATTCCAGTTATATTTGATCAGATATGCTTGAAGTAAAAGAATGTGACATGATCACTGGGAACCATGGTGGATGATTGGACCAATATCCTACCTCTTTAACCAATAAAATTCAAGAATTCACTGAGGAACAGCGTATGTGGTGAATATTAGGGTGAATTGCTCATGAAAGTGAAACAAAGCGAGACAATGAAGGATAGATTCAATGAAAGAAAAATGTAGAAGGGACAAGTTTTTTTAAACAAATTTTAATTTGAAGCTAAAACCTGCAGAAACAATTTACCAACTACAGGAATGAAGTTTCACAGACAGACAGTTTCAAACAATGCTTTTCTGAGCTCTACGTTGTAGTCCTGAGACAGACAAAGACCCTTCATCTGTGTATGAGTGGGGGACTTCAGAAATGCACAAGAAATTAGAATTTAAGTTCTCTGAGTTGAGGATGGAGACAGTTAAATGCGAACTGAACATAATACTAAACAAATCAGATCTGGGATTTATTCTGGAATAATGGGAACTGCAGATGCTGGAGAATCCAAGATGATGAAATGTGAGGCTGGATGAACACAGCAGGCCCAGCAGCATGTCAGGAGCACAAAAGCTGACGTTTCGGGCCTAGACCCTTCATCAGAGAGGGACTGATGAAGGGTCTAGGCCCGAAACGTCAGCTTTTGTGCTCCTGAGATGCTGCTGGGCCGGCTGTGTTCATCCAGCCTCACATTTCATCATCTGGGATTTATTCTGGGCTGGATAGGTCATGTTTTAACATTATGCAGTCAGTATCATGATGATCACCACAAAAACATATTTACATCAGGTTGTAGATGTTATCTAAGGAAAGGACTTAAGTTTCGTACACAACAGAAAGAGTACAAACAAGCAAGGCTATATAAGTATTCCTCAATTAGAAGTATCTTAACAGAAACAGCAAAACTAAGTTTGACCTGTTTCCTAACACTATGTTTTTACAAATACCCAGTTGCAAAGAAATTTGACTCCTATCTAACTCCTTATTACTCAATTGACTTCTCATAGTTTCATACACTTGAACAATGTAGACAATTTTCCAGTTCCTTCCCATGCCTGCTGGCATGAACCTTTCACAGTTCTGATAGACTTGTTTCATTTCAGATCTTAATAACTTGAGGATTTCTATCTAAACTCCCCTGACTTAGAATGTTCACAAACTGAAATGCAACTGAACTAAAATTAGATTCTGAACACATCTCCTGATTCTTCTGAACTGAGACCTTGAATGTTTTAAGTCAAAACTAAGCTAACAACTGTGATGTATTTACTCTGTCATAAAGTCAACAATATAGACATTTCTAAACAAAAGCCAACAGAACTGCGGATGCTGTGAATCAGTAACAAAAACAAAGTTGCTGGAAAAGTTCAGCAGGTCTGGCAGCATCTGTGAAGGAAAAAACAGAGTTAACGTTTTGAGTGTGCTGACCCTTCCTCAGGCCCTTCCTCTGAAGAAGGGTCACTGGACCCGAAATGTTAACTCTGCTTTTTCCTTCACAGATGCTGCCAGACCTGCTGAGCTTTTCCAGCAACTTTGTTTTTGTTCCATCTAAACATTTTCTATTCATTAACATTACAGGGTCCAGGAACTTGACTGCAGTCATTTACTTTATTGGAATAATTTCAACTTAAGTTACTTAAGTTGCTGCTCCAAATGACTTTATAACCTCTTTTCATTGACCGAAGTGACCCAAATCTATATGCCTGTATTTTGAAATCCAAATACTAAAATATAGATAATATGCACCTTTCAATATTCTACCCCACCTAAAAAAAGTGAAAATCTATTTTTCAGAAGCAATTTCATTTTCAGTCAAAATTTCTTCTTATCTATATTCCTGTTACATTATCAATAGTAATGTTAATAATAATATGGTTGCAATGAACCACTACTGAATTTTACTACAACCATATTCACAACACAAATCCATTGTGATCATGGCATCCAGCTTCACTCAAGTTGTCTCTTGACACTCACTATAATATTATCAATATCAGCAGCATGCCTAATTTTTAAATGGTGCGGCTAAGCATTAAACTCTAATAAAACAGTCTTGATTCTTATCACAGAATCTTTCCAACAGCCCAAAGAGTTATAGTCTGCACAAATAACAGTCTCTGCAGAGTTGTTGGAAATGTAAATATTGAATTTCTGTGGAGGGAAGAGAAGACTCATAATCTCTAATCTGACATTCTGAAATCATTGAGTAAACAAGAAAAGATAATTGACTGGCTGTTTAATCCCTATCATATCTTCTTGTGGTAAATCAGTACCCACAACAATGATGCCAATCTGAAAATTCTGCCATAACTCAATGCTGCTAAAACCAGTGCAACTTTCACATGGCCAAAGCACTCTGACATTCTAACAATCAAAGAAACTTCTGTGGAACTGAAATTTGGA
This sequence comes from Stegostoma tigrinum, assembly GCF_030684315.1. Taxonomy (NCBI): domain Eukaryota; kingdom Metazoa; phylum Chordata; class Chondrichthyes; order Orectolobiformes; family Stegostomatidae; genus Stegostoma; species Stegostoma tigrinum. The sequence continues at coordinate 10,657,887 of NC_081390.1, read as the reverse complement.
AAAATCTTCAATAAAATTATGGGATTATTGCTTGGTAAATTCCAAATTCATGGCTTCATTACTATTCAGCTTCCTACCTTGCCAAACTCGCCAAACAAGATAGATGTTGAGAAAACTCAAAATGGAAGCCACAGTGCATACCTGGCAAATTCAGATTACCACTTGCTCTAAAGGACCACCATGCTGAACATTGGCACCAACAGGTCAAAGCACACTCCATGGGCATTGGCTACATACACCCCAACTACACAGACATTGGCATCCAACATGTGACAGACTCTAGCAACTTGATGGCATTCTCCAGTTTGCTTACACGATAATTCTGCTCTTCAATGCCGTACCTCAGGCTGCACTAGCAACTCTCATTGCAATGCTGAGGCAACAACACTGTGTGCTCGGGGACGTGCACTCAGCTCAGGGACTATGCCAGGCTGCATCTCCGGCTCTTCACCCACTCTGACCCTACCTGGATGCTCACAGCCTCTCTGCTTTGTTTTGCCTTTGTCTGCTTTGTCCGCTCAGCCTGAAGCACCGGACTCAGATCTCCAGCATCAGTAGTTCTTTGTTTTATTATAGTACCAGGTTCATATTACCAATGCCTGGCCTTGCCATTTAATATAGGACCAAAGGTAGGAAGCTTGTCAGCAGGCCTAAGTCAGGTCAAGGCTTTAATGAGTGCTGGCACAGTAAGTTGAGGGCAGCCTCTGATACCAATCCAGGGAAGATATCGGAAAGAAGATGGTTGCACTTATGCTGGGCAAAGTGGAGAAGGCCATTGAACTATGTTTTACATTGCTGGGCATGCCTCTAAATAAATGCTTTAACCCAGCTGGCAACCTCGGACCAGGGTGGGCATGGTCTAGTATTGTGGACTCCTCTGCTGGTCCTGGAGGAAGAGGGGGTCCTGCATCAGCACCACTCCATCCAGCCTGACCTCCAGGTCCCTGTCCACAAAGCAAGCCAACAAATATCCAAGGCAACTGTCAGGAACCATGCAGGACAGCTTTGGACTAACAGAGCCTGTCCGGCTACAGAGCATGCTTTTCAAAATGATGCGGGACTGAAGGATGCCAGTGAATTCTGGGATCACCATTGAGTGGTGGCAAAATGTTCTGGCAGTGTATGCAGTATGTTAGGGTTGGATGCAAATGCGGCAGATGCCAAATGGTGGGGTAGATAATGAATGAAGTGAGTTTGGTGAGGTACAGTGAGAAAAATGAGAAAACGCAGCAGCTCTCACAGAGGAAATCCCTCCAGTAAACCTAAAGCAACTCAGACATAAGTTCTAGTTTTTGTTCTTTGTTACTTTGCTGCACTTTTCTTCGTTCTCTAAAACTAGTAGCTCTTCCATCTTCTAGAGTTTTTATTCTTCCAATGTCTCAACACTGATCCCTGTGGAACACCACAACTCATAACCCTCCATTCCAAAAAGCATCCTTCCACTGCTACCCTTTATCTCCTGTGACCAAGTCATTTGTGTATCCATCTTGCCAGCTCACCCCAATACCATGTGACTTCACCTTTTGTACCATGAAGGACCCTGTCAGAAGTTTCACTGAAGTCCATGTAGACAACATCAACTGCCCTTCCCTCATCGATCATCTTTATCACCTCCTTAAAAAACTTGATCAAGTTAGTGAAGCACAAGCTCCTACACACAAAACCATGCTGCCCATTACTAATAAGTTGATTTGTTTCTTAATGCATATAGATCTTGTCTCTGAGAATCTTTTCCAGTAATTTCCCTATCACCGATGTGAGGCTCACAGGCCTGTAATTTCCTGGACTATCCCTGCTATCCTTCCTAAACAATGGGACAACATTGGCTATTCTCCAGTCTTCAGCCAAAGAGGATACAAAGATGTCTGTCAATACTCCAGCAATTTGTTCTCTTCCCTCCCTCAGTATTATGGGATAGATCCCATCAGGACCAAGGAACTTATCTCCCTTAATACATTTTAAGACACACAACGTGTCTTTTTTTTAACAGCAACTTGGCTGAGAAATTTGACACACCCTCCCCAGAGATCATCCTCCACTCATTTGTTCACTTTGCTGGATACCAACACGAAGTATTCATTTAGGACCTCACCTACCTCTTCTGGCTCGACATATAGATTTCTTCCTTTGTCCTTGAGTGGGCCAACCCTTTATCTGGCTACTGTCTTGATTTTCATATGTGTATCAAAAGCCTTGGGATTCTCTTAAATCTGTTTGCTAATGACTTTTCATGACCCATTTTAGACCTACTAATTCCTTGTTTAAGTTCCTTCTTACTTTCCTTATATACTTCAAGGGGTTTTTCAGTTCCCATCCTCCTAGACCTTACATATGCTTTCTTGTTCTTTTTGACTAAGATTATAACACTCCGGTCATCCAAAGTGCACTTAACTTGCAAAATCTAACCTGCATTCTCACAGGAGCGTGCCACTCCTGAACTATTGTCAACTGCTGTTTGAAATACTCCCACATGTCCGATGTGGATTTATCCTCTAACAGTGATCTTCAATCAAATTTCTCCAGTTCCTGTCTAATATTGTTGTAGTTCACCTTTCCTCAGTTTAATACCTTCACCCAAGGACTGCTATTATCCCTATCCATGAGTAGCTTAAAGCCCATGGTACTGTGGTCACTACTGAAAAGCTCCCCCACTGAAACTTCACTCACCTGGCCAGGCTCATTTCCCAAAACCAAGTCCAGTATAATCCCTTCCCTGGTTGGACTATTCACATACTGTAAAGAATCCCTCCTGAATGGTCTTTACAAATTCAGCCCCATGCAAGCTCCTAGCACAAAGTGAATCCCAGTCAATATAGGGGAAGTTAAAACCTCCCACCACGACAACCCTAGATAACAAGGTGTGGAGCAGGATGAACACAGCAGGCCAAGCAGCATCTTAGGTGCAGGAAAGCTGACCCTAAGGGTCTAGGCCCAAAACGTCAGCTTTCCTGTCCTAAGATGCTGCTTGACCTGCTGTGTTCATCCAGCTCTACACATGTTATCTCAGATTCTTCAATATCTGCAGTTCCTATTATCTCTCACCATGACAATGCTGATGATTTTACATCTTTCTAAAATCTGCCTAAACATTCTCTTTATCTCCCAATGACTGTTTGGAGGCCTGTCGTACACCCCCAGCATTGTGATTTCACCTTTCCTATTCCTGAGTTCTACCCATATTGCCTCACTACGCCTTGCTCTTCTGATGTATCCCCCTCAGTACAGCAGGGAGATATTCCTTTACCAGTATTGCACTCCCCCATCCCACTTACATCCCTTTCTATCACACTTGAAATATTTAAATTCAGCTGCCAGTCCTGTTCCTCTTTCAGCCAAATCTCCTGCCGGTACAAAATTAAAACTTGATTCTGAAGGCAACCTTTGACTCTCATCAATGAAGACAATGACCCTTATGGTCTGAAGTTAAATTTAGAGTGACAGCCTTAACCTATCTATCATAAACTCATAAGAACGTAAGAAATAGGAGCAGGAATAGGCCATCCGGCCCCTTAAGTCTGCTCTACCGTTCAATAAGATTATGGCTGATCTTTTCCGGGACGCAGCTCTGCTTACTCACCTGTTCACTATAACCTTTAATTCCTTTACTGTTTAAAACCCAGCTATCTATTTCTTTGAAATGTTCAATGAGGTACCTGACTGTTTCACTGGGCAGGAAATTCCACAAATTCACAACTCTTTGGGTGAAGAGGTTTCTCCTCAACTCAGTCCTAAATCTGCCCTCCCTTATTTTGAGGCTATGCCCCCTAGCTCCAATTTCACCCACCATGGGAAACAACTTCCCTGATTCCATCCTGTCTATTCCCCTCATAATTTTATATGCTTCCAGAAGATTTTGCCCCATTCTTCTAAATTCCAATGACGGTCGTCCCAGTCTATTCAATCTCTCAACAGTATGAATGCAATGTCAGAAATCGCACGAGATTATAGTCCAACAGATTTATTTGAAAACCCAAGCTTTTGGAGCCTCGCTCCTTCTTCAGGTGTAAGTGAGAGAGGTGACATCAAACACAGAATTTATAAGTAAAAGATCAAAGGGTCACACAACTGATGAGGATGTACTAAACAAACCTAAGATGTTGTTTAATCTTTAATGAGTTAGAAGGTTTTAAATGATTAATATGTATACGTAAGTCCCCAGATTTCTTTCAAGTCACTGCACTGAGGGAACTAAAGGTTTTATCAGTGTAAAGAGGAGGTGACACTTTAGGTCAGACAATGCATGTTAGGCATTGTTTAGAATCTGTTTGCGTTTTGTTTTGGAGTCAGACTTGTTTTATTTCTAACTATAAATGCTGTATCCATGAACACTATAAAGGCCAGGCACTTAACTGCAATCACATGCAATGTGCCATTTAAGATGCACCCATGTAAAGCAGTGTGTGTGTGAGCAGTGAGTGAGCGATGATTCACGCATAGTGATCAGTGTCAAAATGCTGGCCATGGGTTTGACTTCTAGCACCATACATCTCTGTTGTACACAGGACTGGGAATTTTGCACAGCCAATAAAAAAATTTAGCAAGAATGCTAGTCACACGCTGTCTTCGACTTGATGCAATCTATCGCTATTCCAAATGACCTCTGTCATTTTTACCCTCACAGAGCTTAACTCCACCTATGTGCCTCTATATTAAATGTTGCATTATGTGCCATTCAACGCAAGAGGAATGAAGCCACAGTGGAGCAATTTGACCAAGTGGGTGAGAAAATTCAAGGTGAGATGTTGCCGGACTTGAAGCCAATGTAGGTCAGTGAATCCAATGGCAGTGGTTAGATGAGAAACAATTTAACCCGGTGCATTTACTCACTCCAGTCTGTGAACACTTCATGTAAATCCCTGTTCTGAGGCAACGTCCAGGTGACAACATTGTGGCAGACTCCTAATTAAGAAGGCAAAGCTCACATTTGGTACAATTTCTGTCAGCCACACTTCTGAAATACACACAGTCAGCCAAACAACCTTTCTGTAGGATTATCCTTTAATTATAACTCAGAGTTCAGAAGCACTTAAACAGTAATAATTAAAGAGTTGTTTGTGATGGAGGAGTTTATTGCCTTTTTTAATAATGAATAATAACACAAACTGAAATTGCATTACATTCCGTCTTGGAATATATTCATACATGCAATCTAATGTGATAAATCGCATATTATAAAAGTGGAATTAATTAATCCTGATTTGGGCTATGAACAGTGCAGCACAGATAACATAAATAAAAATTAGACAATAAACACAAAGGGATAGAGGGAATGCAATTGAGACAAAAAAGGAGATTAAATGACGCACTTTGCTGGGTTAAACTTGGTATTACCAAACATGTTATTGGTGAGGAATGAAAGAAGTGCCTATCTTAAAAACTGTACACAAGATTCAACGCAAATTGTGTCAGAATATATTGTAATATCACATATGTGGAGATCACCGGGGTAACTCAGCTTTTCTCTTCTGAGGAAGGGTCACTAGACTCAAAATGTTAACTCTGTCTCTCCTGGTGCCAGACCTGCTGAGATTATTTAGAGATTTCTGTTTTTGTTTCTGACTCAGCTTTTACCTTCCTTGAACAATTTGTTTTTTTTTGGAAAGTAGTATCTACTTGACTTGAACTATCATTGAGACATAATCAGGCCACGATCCACTTGTCTGTAGGATTCAACCAATCGATAAATAGGATTGGTGGCAGAGAATCCACCCAAGGTGTCTCAGATGGTTTAATTAAACATGATTATGACATATACAATGCATGAAATATTGGCATGAACTTTGGGATATATATCTGTTTCTTTGGACAGGCTAGGAATCAGAGAAGAGCGTGATCTGGAAAAAGGCATCTGCAAACTTCCAGTATTTTTGCTCCTTATTTTGCAAGCATTCATTTTCTCAACCCCATCTCCCTTTTGTCTTCACCTTCCTTAAAATGAGTTTGTTTCACCATATATCTGAACAGCTCATTCTTTAGCTCTGCATCTATTTCCTTCATTACAACTCTGCAAAGTGCTTGAGGATGTTTGCCCATATTAGGCGTCCCATATAAATGCAAGTTGATGTTGTTGACATGAATTTATTAACAAAGGGACTTCAGCTTTGAATTACTACAATCCAGAATGGGACAGTGTGGAAATGAATTGTTTCTCATCACAGTGAGTAGATGATTTGTAGAGTGACAACTGTATTTGCTGTAAAATTAGTTGATGAGATAAATACGGTACAGCATCACCTTCTAAAAAAAACATTTTCAGTAACTAGGGCTCAAAAAATTTGTTTTGCTTTATGGTATTATTTTTTAAAAAATCACTTTGTTCCAACAAAAAAGGAAGTGTTTGATCTTTTGCACCATTACAGGATGTGGTTGCTACTTCCTTTTGAGTTTTTTTTTGCAATCTTTTACACATCTCACTGATCACAATTTACATTTAAAGGACAGTTGCTTCGATTTGACAAGAAAATGGCTCGGTGTTTTTGTTGGTTTATGATTTCACTGGCTTTAATTTTCTCATTTGGTAAGTGAAAATGTTAGATTTGTTTTTAAAATACTTTTCATTGTTGAGAAATTGTTGCAGATCGTTGATTACATCTATGGTTTGTCAGCTCAGCTAGTTCCTTGTATAAACAATACTGCATAGGTTGAGACATTCTTGCTAAGTGTAAAAGGAAAAGAACCAGAAGTAAATCAGCAACTGATGAAAAGTTGGTCTGAATTCCACAAATGTTAGCACCTTTCCCACGTTGATTAGCTTTGTTTGACCTTGTTGTTTTTCTGGTTCTTGATTGCTTTAGTCTCGACAAACCTGACAAATACATCTAATTGCTGAACACTTCTGCTAGTGTACACTATGGAAATTTAAGGTTCTTTGATGACCTGACAAAGTTTTACTGAATTCAAAACGCAGACAACAGTTCCAACTAAACTTGAACTGAAAGCTTTGGGTTCTTAGTTAAGAAGTTTAAATTGGGCAATAACATAGAAGGAATTAACCAGCTTGTACGGTAAGTTGGCTTTTCATTGACATATATTAATAAGTTTATTGAATTTCTAGCATTTTAATGTGGCCACTTGTGGGTTACAGAATAGGAAAAATGTTAGCCTTTAGTTACATTGCTCCTTTTCTATTTTTGCAGCCTTTCATTGACAGATGCCATTTGGCCAGGTACCATTCCAACAGCACACTCAAGCAGTGGCTTTGTAATATCAAGCCAATGGGTATTGATGGGTGATTCCTATAGCAGCCAATATGGATGGAAAACTTGGGCATTCAGCATTTCCTGGGAGCATCTCTGCACTGAGCCATTGACCAGAATACATTGACTATTCTGTTTGTGCTAATTTGCATGTTGTCCTGTTAGTACAAAGCATCTGGTTTGTTAATTTGACAATGTTAGGGTCGAAGTAGAGACTCCCAAATCTCTGAGCATGGCATGATTCCAATACAGATTCTTGCTGATTTATATTTCACTTGGAGATTGTATGTCTTCTTAACTGTTTCAAATTCATGGTATTTTTCTGATCCCATACTATCAGGTACGACTTTGAGCCTCTCTACTGGTAGAGCATTGAGAACACATATTTCAGAGGCTTCATGTCAAGAATAGAGCCTCACAAGATTTACCCTTCCCTTTTTGGTTACAATTAAGAAGGACAAATTGCTTCAATAATTTTCAGTTTTCCTTGGCCAGTCCTCTCCTGAGGTTTGGGGAATCATGCTGCAATATGCTTTTTTATGGCCATAGGAGAAAACTCAAAGTTCCAATGAGCCCCTTCATGCACAAACCCAGGCAGTGAAATGTCACAAGACTATTTATCATCAGAGGTCATTGTAACCGACAACATCCTTGGCCACAGTTCACCTTCTAAGGAAAGGTCACTGCACAACCATCAGGATGAAAGGGCCACAAAACCATTTACCTTTAAAACTGAGACAATCATTTAGATTGAGAGTGACTACCTACTGACATTTATGAGACTTACCCCTGCCTGTGACATCGCCCATTAATTTTCGCTCGAGTAAAGTAAGTGTCAATGTAAAAAATGATAAATGAATTGCTGTTCCTTCTGTTTGATTGGACTCTAATCAAAATTTTAATGTTTCCTCTGTACGTAATGGTTTTGATTATCGGTCATTTCATGGATTTTTCTTTTCTCCAACTGTTGCTATGTGGCTTTGGAGAGATAGAATTGATTCCTGAGAGAGGCTCAGAGTCCAATGGCTTCACTGTCACCATCTGAGGTGGGCAATTTGTACAATCTTTGTAACCTGGAGGAGGACAGATTGCTGAAGAGATGTACAGCCCTGCATTTGCACCCGATAACCCTCGGTCATGATGGCAGCATTATGAGCTGCCCTGACTGAAGTTTGAGCTTTCACTGCACCATTCCAATATCAAGCTACTGCAGCTGGTGTTGCAGTAGAGGTTGTCATGTTCAATATCTCTCCCTGCTTGGTTTAGGTCCAAGGGGTGCATTGCTGGAAAGGAAGGGCTCTGAGCTCTTTCTAGTGACATGTCATTGCTAGACTCCTCCAAGTAGGCTGGGGCTGTTTACCCTGGAGAGTCAGAGGCTGAGGGGTGACCTTACAGAGGTTTTAAAAACATGGGATGCACGGAGAGGGTGCATAGTCAAGGTCTTTTTCCCAGGGCAGGAGTACCAAGACTAGAGGACATCAGTTTAAGTTGAGAGGTGATGATTTAAGAGGGTCCAAAGGGGTAATGTTTTCATACAGAGAGTGGAATGGAATGAGTTGCTAGTGAAAGTGTTGGAGATGGGTAGAATGTCAACATTTAAAAGGCATCTAGATGGGTATATGAATAGGAAATGTTTGGACAGATATTGGTCAAATGCTAGCAAATAGGACTTGATTAATTTAGGCTATCTGGTCAGCATGGGCAAGTTGGACCAAAAGGCCTGTTTCTGTGCTGTACATCTTTATGACTGTCTGACTCTATGATCCTTGACAGTGACACAAGGAGGTTTCCTGATGCAACAAGAATATTTTTGTTTTGTGTACACAGATCAAAATGCTTATCAGACTCCTCTGCAGCAGAGTTCATGGGGCTATTCGTTCCTGTGGTGAACAAGTGCCTGTGGTATCCTTGCTCCATCTTCTGGCTGAGGGCCACTCATGTCTCTGTCTCACACAGGAAGGATCCCACCCCCTTGCTGTCTCTCAAAATGTTGCAGTATGTCAGTGTCTGAGCTGGTTACAGATTGAAATTAACTGACAGTGTATCTTCATCAGCGCTGTCTCATGGCCTACACTGCCTGAGCAAGTTGCACATTTTGCAAGCATGTCTATCCTCTTCCAGTTAGAGAAAGGGTAGCGTTTCAGTGAATGTCATCCAATCTGGTTGGCCAATGTCTCCGACATGGTTGAATACCTGACAGCGTGTGCAAGTTGTGAGATGTGGAAGTTTTGAGATGGTGGCGTGAACAACGGTGTTTGGTGGGGTTTGAATTTCAGGTATGTGTCTAATTGTTAGAGATTGTTACTAGGTGAGTCATGAGGATATGGTCAGTTGAACAGTATCTGAAGCCAGTAGTGCCAATGCTAGGCTGCACCATTTGAAGGTGCATACGTTGACTTTGAGCATGTGTGCAATGCCATTGAATTTTTTGTAGCGCTGCATCCAGGTCCTCAGGGTTTGACCCCTTGCTGGCCTCCATGGTTATCTGCTCTGATTTTCTGACAATGTGTCTGCAGGCCTCCTGACCCAATGTCTACGCAGGATATCTATACTTCTTTCCACCATAACCTTCCAAATTCACGATCGCAAAGTCCAGTGGGTGCTAAGTCACGGAATAAATTTAAGGAGGAGATGGGCAGAATTTTAATTAGTAATTGTTTGAAGGGTTACAGGGAGTGGGCAGGAAAGTGGAGTTGAGGCTGAGATGGGATCAGCCATGATTGTATTCACTGGGGAATAGGTTTGAGGGGCTGAATTGCCTACTCCTACTCCTCATTTGTTATGGTCTTATGCACACACCCATTGTTCAGAAACTAGGGGGTGACAGTCTCCCATGTGGTATCTCAAGTGAATAATTCCCAGCTTGTAGTTGCTTCATGGCAACAACCAGAAGTTACCCCACCCACAAGTGAGCTCCCCTTGAAGAGGTGCAGGCTAGTTACAGACAGTGCAGGCCAGTTTTAAGTAATACTAGGCAATCATGATATTACTAAAGTTGTTAGGGCTGTTCTCAACTGAAAATTGGTGCTGCTTTCAACACAACAGAGATCTGTGGGTTAAGCATGCATTGTGATCCCAGTACACATCTACAGGGGCTATCCCCTAGTTTGCTTAATAGAATTTCTCAATATTGTACAACCCAGCAATAATGCAGAGTCTTGTTTGGTAGACTTCATGCAAAGCCAAAAATAACAAGCTTTTAATTACTATTAAATGATTATTAAATCACAATTATATAATCTGATGACTTCTGTAGATCACATGCTCAGATTACATATGCAAGTTCCTATGGAAAGTTGAAATTCTTTTCAATGTTTGAAAAGTGGAAACTAATTGTAAATTAATTTTAATAACAAAATTAATTAGACGCCAATTGCATGACTTTCTTCAAATATATCGTGGCACATTACAAAAACATTTCAGAACTGCATTTTTTTTTGATGAACATAAATCAGGGGAGTGTCTGCTTTGCATTTTTGGCATAAAATTGTGGCCATTTTGATAAGTGTTTATCTTCCATGAATTGTATTCAAACTAATTTGTGTAACAGTGAACACAAAACCTGCTTTCAACCGATACACCTGCCTTTTAAATTTTTGTTTTAATTTGCTCGATAGCATATTCCTTGATACAAAGATACAATTTCTTAAGAAATACGAACTGGAGTAGATCACCTGGTCCCTTGAGTCAGCTCTACCATTCGATATGATCATCTCCTTCAATGCCACTTCCCCATATTCAATGATCATAATTTTGTTGATCAATAGCTTTACTTAAGAATGGTAACTCAATAAAGTTTGATAAATAGAGCCGAAAATCGTTTATCATTAAAAAAGTCATTTTAAATTAATGTTAATCTATCACCTATGCATTTTCTGATTTTAAATGAATGTAAAAAGATTTTTGAAATACTGTAAAAACCTATGTTCCTGTTCAGCACAGCAGTCAAGAGCTTGTATGTTTTTAAAAAAAGTTCCAACACCTTTTAAAACCTTCCCTACGGCCAAAAGATTCAGCTTCAGTCTGAGATAATGAGGTGTGGAGCTGGATGAACATTGCAGGCCGAGCAGCATCATAGGAGCAGGAAGGCTGATGTTGAAGGGTGCAGGCCTGAAACATCAGCCTTCCTGATCCTATGATGCTGCTTGGCCTGCTGTGTTCATCTAGTTCTACACCTTGTTATCTCGGATTCTGCAGCATCTGCAGTTCCTATTACCTCAGCTTCAGACTGAGAGTGTTTTCAAGTCCTGCAGAGGAACATAATTACCTGCAGTCCAATGTTGATTAATTTATTCTGGGATCATGTCGGCATTGTTTGTTCCCTCATGCGTTATTTCAAAACTAACAGAGATGCTCGCCAAACTTTGGTTGCGCTGTATGCAAATTTTGTGTGCTTTTACACTGGATCAGTTGATATTCCAACAACAGCTCCTGGCACAGCAGTGTAATCAAGTGTGAGTCCCATATCTGCAGTTCATGTAATGTGATCAAAGGTCAACATTGAAACAATTTCATGGCGTGTGAACAAATGTGACAAATCAGGCTGAGAGAAAGACTAAGGAAATGCTGGACAAAAGTTAGTCACCAGGAATGTAACTCAATTTGCCAAAAGCTTGTCCTTTGAAAAGTAGAGTCTGAGGAACACAAAAGCTGATGTTTCGGGCCATGACCTTTTCTGATGAAGGGACTAGGCCCCAAACGCCAGCTTTTGTGCTCCTAAGATGCTGCTTGGCCTGCTGTGTTCATCCAGCCCCACACTTTGTTTTCTCGGATTTTCCAGCATCTGCAGTTCCGATTATCTCTGAAAAGTAGCATGGATGTTGTTACAATTTCAGCAGAAAAAAGTAACTCTCTTTTTAAAAGTCTTGGAAGTCCAAAATCACAGCTTCTCTACATCTCCTGCCACTTTCAATGACCTATGCACATATCCCTCTGCTCCTACAACACCTTTTAGAATGGTACCTCTTAATTTATATTGTTTTTCATAAGAAAGACTTAAGAAAGCCTGCAATGGTTGAACATTTAGCTTTATTTATTTATTTTTCAACCTAATACTTAAAGTGACTGCAATGTTTAACTTTTAATGTTGTTCCTTATTTCTTGGTATCTTATTCTTAAGTTTTTGTACCTAGGTACTTGTATGTAAGATGGCGTCGTGTGTGGTGACATTAAATACTTTTCACTGCTGTACTTTTGTACTTGTGAAAACATGACAATAAAGTCTAAATCTAAATCTAAATCTTTTCAATGTTCTTCCTACCAAAATGCATCACTCACGCTTCTTCTCTGCATTGAAACTCATCAGTTACCAACTGCAAACTCTCTGAATTTGCCTATGTCCTTCTGGAGTTTTACACTGCTTTCCTCTACAGTTAACAATTCTTCTAGGATATAACATGGTCCCCAGCTAAAAGTAAGCCAAATTCCACAGTATGATCACCTCCAGAAATGATACAGCTCTGAGTAACATCCACCATTCAATCTTAGATGGTATTGATCCACCACTCTTATCTCCAAGGAACTGAAACAGCTTTTCTAGGCCTGAAATGTCAGCTTTTGATGCTCCTAAGATGCTGCTTGGCCTGCTGTGTTCATCCAGCTCTACACTTTGTGTAGACACTGTGTGTTTGCTTCTTCTAAGTTTCTAGATCTAGATCTTTCTTTTATGGCCTGCCTGGAACCACAAATTTCTACTGCGTTCTGTGAGCTCTTTGTGCCCTTTAATATGATTTCAGACAGGCTCAGTCTCTCGAGAGTTTGGGTTTAAATCAAAGTTTCCTTAGGAAGTTTCGCTGTTAGTAAGTTTCCTTCCACTTTGCCCCTTTCAATTTCCCTCTTCAAATAGGGTCTCTGTAAAAGGTCTGAATTTATGGATTCCAGAAAATATATGTTGGATTCAAGTTAGAGATCACCTACGTATGTTTTAACATTATCTGCTTAACACTGTTCATCTCTACCCTCTGGTTCTCTATGATACTCAAAGGGCAATTTCCATTTTAGTCCTCCCTGCATTGGCTACAACCAAGTTGGAAAATTCAAGACATCCTCACCAGGATTTTTCATTCATTCATTTTAATCATCAGAAATTATGGATGGCAAAGGTACAGTTTTTGTGCTGTCAACATGCTCTGAGCTGGCAATACATGCCACCTAAATGCTCCATTCTTGACAAATAAACAAACCACAAGATTTAATCATCTAAGTTCAAATAAAAAGGCCCAATAAGCTTATCTAATCTTACCGTTCAACAAAATAGATCCTGTTATCTTATGATGACAGTGTCTGGCTGTTTCTACAATCTAGCATTTTATTTCACTCATCGATCAATTTCAAAATGATGGGATTGTTGGGATGCAGAAGGTGGTCGCCCAGACTACCCTTATGCGTCAATGTGCCAATCAGTGTGCTTCTAATCAGAAAATATGGGCAGGTGTTGCATCTTTTACAGTTACAGGGGAAAGAACCAAGTGGGTTGGTGGGGTGTGGCACGGACTAAGGAGTGGCAAAGGAAATTGTGCTTGCAGAAGGCAGAGAGGGTTGGTGAGTGGAAGATGTTCTGGGTGGTGGGGTCTAACTGGAATTGATGGAAGTGTTTTAGGATGACACATTGGATACAGAGGCTGGTGGGGTGGAAAGGGGGATCCTATCTTTATTATGTTTGGGCAGGCGTGGTGGTTAAGAGCTGAGGAGCAGGGAATGGAGGAGGCACTATGGAAGGCTGCCTGGATGACAGAGGGGGGAAAAGGCAGACATCTGGGCTACTTGGGAGTGGAACATCTCCTCATCAGAGCAGATGCAATGGAGAAAGAGGAATTGGGAAAACAGGGTGGAGTTTTTGCAGGATACCACTTGGGAGGAGTAGTAGTCTAGGAAGCTATGGGAGTCTGTCAGTTTGTGGTAAATGTCGGTTCATAAACTGTTGACAGAAATGGAAACAGAGTGGTCAAGAGTGGTTTGGGTGTGTTAGTGGGCTGATATGTTGATCTGGACAAATATGCTCTAAAGGAGTTAGCTTGAGGACAGTCTTTAAACAGCTCTGCAAAGCAAGTGAGGGAAAGATCTTTCTCGCTCTGAATGCTAGAAGCCAGGCAAGCCACTGAAGTCACTGTTACAAAGGACGCAGGACAAAATTGTGTTCGCTAATTTGCTGAGCTTGGTTATTTGGCTCCTTTTAAACCAAAATGACACGTGGACTGGAGAATGGTATCCATGAGGTAATTTTATTTTTAAATTAACCATGAGTGACTGAGACTGGGGGTTGAATAAATAAAGGGAGCCAGTTCATCCTTCTTCATCCTGGAGAATAAATTTTTTGGGTGTATCTTGCTCAGAATCGTAACGAACTGGTTACCCTCACCCAGGGACCTCTCGTAACACTTCCCACATAAGTGAATATGCCCCGTCCAGGGGTTAGCCTTGTAAATATTCTCTGAATTGTTTCCAACACATAATTCCTTGCTTAAATAAGGAGTCCAATGCCATACATAGTATTCCAGATGTGGCCTTGCCAATTCCCTGTATCACTGAAGCATAACCACCTTACATTTGCGTTCAACAATTCTCTTCAAAATCAATGATAACATGCTATTCACTTTCTTAATTACTTGCTGTGCCTGCATACTAGCTTTTTATTTGTGATTCATGAACAAGGACACCCAGGCCCATGACAAGTCATAGCCTTACAAGCTCACACCATTGAGATAACGGTGCTCCTTTTTATTCTTCCTCCCGAAAGGAGCAACTTTATATTTTCCGACAGAGTACTCTGTTTTACAGATCCTTGTCCACTTATGAACCTATCCACATCCCTTCGTAGACTCCTTATATCTTCTTTGCAACTTACTTTTGTATCTATTTTTGTATCATTAGAAGATGTAACAATCAGATGCTCAGTTCCCTTATGACTTTATATAGTCATTTCAATAAATTTTTTAAAAAATCAAGGTCCCAGCACTGAGCCTTGTGGCATTAAACACCATTAACTCTTGCCAAACAATAAAATGACACATTTATGCCTACTTTTGTTTTCCTGTTAGCTAGCCAATCTTCTACCATATGCTGTCCACTGTACCATAGCAACATAGGAACAGGCAAAAGCCATTGAGGCCATACAGCCTGCTCCCAACTTAATACAATTGGGATGGATCGATCTCTTCTTTTTAATTCCTTCCAACTCCTTTCAGTATTGCTGTCCTCATTACCTTTACACCATTTGTAATGAGAAATCTACCACTTTCAACTTGAAACATACTCGAAGATTAAGCTGTGTGACTATTTGGAAGATTCATAACCCTCCGAGGAAAAATGGTTTCTCCTCATCTCGGTCCTAAGTGGCAACCCCTTATGTTCAATGTGTGCACCCTGGTTCTAGGCTATGCTGCTTGTGGGAATATCTTACTTGCATATACCCTGCCTACCCTTGAAGTACTTTGTAGGTTTTAATAAGGACATGCAGCACTCTTTGAAACACTAAAGAATACAGACCCAGTTTGCTCAATCTTGTTTCATAGGATAGCCCTGCCCTTCCAGGAACAAACCTGACGAACTTTTGTTACACTTCCTCTATGGCAGTAATAATCCTTCATGCGATAAAGAAACCAAAAACTGTGCTTAGTACTTTAAGTGCGGTTTAATCCATCTTCTGTGAATTGAAGCAAATCTTCACTACTTCTGTACTCAAATCTTCTTGCAATTACGGCTACCATTCCATGGCCCTTTCTCATAGCCTGCATGATCTGCCTGCTGACCCCTCAGTGGCTTATTGGCAAGACATCTAGGTCCCTTTGCACATCCAATAAAAGTTGATAACCTCACATTTTTCTACGTTATATTCTATTTACCCTGTTCTTGCTCAATCACTAAGCCTGTTCAAATTCTCCTGAAGCCACTTTATACATAGAATCCCTAAGGTGTGAAAGTAGGCCACTTTCTCCATCGAGTCCACACCAAGATTCAAAGAACATCCCAACCCCAACCCTATCATATCCCCTGTGACCTTGCATTTCCCATGGCCAATCCACCAAACCTTTGGACTGTGGAAAAAAAAGCTGGTGAACTCAGAGGAAACCCACCAGACACGGGGAGAGCATGTAAACTCCACAAAAGTAGTTGCCCGAGGCTGGGATCGAACCTGGGTCCATGGTGCTGTGAGGCAGCTGTGCCACCCACTGAGCTGTGTCCCTCCTTGGTGACTTAGTGGCTTGCACTGCTGCCTCACAGCAACAGGGATATCTTCTTCATAACAAACATTACCACTTACCTTTGCACCATCTACAAAGTTGGAAATGTTATACTTGGTCCTCAAATCTAAATCATTGAGATACATTACAAACAGCCAAAGCCCAAGGAGTGAACCTAATAGCACCTGCTAGTCACAACCTGCTAAAATTAATATGACCCATTTATTCCTGTTCTCCGTTCTCTGCCTGTTAGTTAATCCCTAACAGTATATTACCTCTTATACTATAAGAAATAGAAGCAGAATTAGGCTATTTGGCCCTTTGAGTCTGATCTGCTTTTCTATCATGGCTGAAATGTTTCTCAACCCAATTATCTGCCTTCTCCCTGCAGACCATGTGCTCTAACTTTGCTAAGCAACCTCTCACGGCGGACTTTATTAAAAGCCTCCTAAGAATCCAAGTTATATATGCCCATCGACTCCCCTCCATTAATTTGTTTGATCACACCTTCAAAAAAACTTCCAAGTTCATCAAACAACCTTTCTCATTCTCTGCCCAATCAATTCAGCAAAGATCTAGCACTTTCCAAATCCATGACCACTTCCATACTGAAGGACAAGGGGCTGCAGATACTTGGAAAAACCAACTCCTTCAAGTTCCCTTCCAAGGCACTCACCATCCTGACTTGGAAATATATCACCATTTCTTTACTGTCACTCAAGGTAACTGTGTTATTCATGCTGCAGGTTTCTCTAGTCTCCTGATTAATACTTTTCCCTAAATTAGGGCTCTTGTGGTACAATGGAGGCTTAAATCCCACATGCTCCAAAGTTGTGTTGTTACTGCATTGGACCACAACTTCTGGCTGACCTTTTCTTCACCCAGAAAGATGTCCTGCTGCTGCTCCATGATATTCTTGACCCTTGCACTTGGGAGGCAACATACTTTACAGGAGCCATGGTCAATATTGCAAAAACACCTGCATGAAGCTCTGATGACATAATCGCTATTCTTCTCCATCACCACTCCACCCCAACCCCATCAGCATTCAGGAACTTGTCAGCTTGCAGCTCCAATAATTGCTCGGCACCACTTCCCTAGTGATTGTAATTTTTTTGATTCCCTCAGTCTCCTTCTTTTCCTGATCTACAGCTACTTTCAAAATCCAACTTGCATTTTCCACAGTAGAGAGCAATGCAAGATAGCTATTCAGTTCATCTGCCTGCTCTTTATTTTCCATAATTAATTCACCAGATGCGCTCTCTATAGGACCACGTTACACATCCTTTTCTTCCTACATATTTATAGGACATCTATTTTTCTATTTCTAGTTAACTACCTCCCTTATTCTACTCCTTTTTAATCTTTTAGTCACTCTTTGCTTTTAAAAAAAATTCTGACAAGTTTCCTGAACTGACATCCATCTTTCTGTAATCGTATGGTTTTCTTAAAGTTTGAAACTATCTTTAACTTTTTTGATTAATCACAGATGATAAGTCCTCCCCTTATACTTTCTCATTGGAATGTACCTATAATACGTAATCTGAAATATCACATTAAATGTCTGTCATTGACTGATTCTTTAACATATTTTGCCATTATTATTCTTATATTTATCATTATTAAATTGCTGAGCTCACTTCAAAAATACGGCTATTGTGTTTCCAAATTGAACAATGTCTATGCTTTAAAATGTATTCAGATTGTTCCTGTATTTTGTTTCAAGGATATTTCAGGTGCATGAAACATTATAGAAATGCAGCTTTTTCTGGCCCATCATTTAGAAAGGAATTAGTAGACTAAAGCTTATGAGCCTGATGCAATCTAAGCATTTCCTAAGTTTTCTTGCCACTTGTTGATTTTAAAAAGAAACAGGAGTACAAGTTCAATTATTTTACATGTCATCCTGAACTGAATCAAATGTAGGAGCTAACTCAGATTTCAGGGATTTAGTCAAGCTGAACGTTTGCTGTGCTGTTAGAACTTGGCTCAGATCATTTGCTGCAGAAGGAAAAATGTGCGAGAATATTGCTGGGGTTTTATACACACATAATACCCACTAATTTTGAAGAAAAACTATTGGCTTATTTACAAGTGCATAGTTTCTTTTCAGAGACCCACAATATAGCTCCCAATTTAGCGAGCTGAATTTGTCTGGCCAATTCTAAGCCAAACTAAACCTCAGAGTCTTGACATGGTCCCTTACCTGCAGACTGTATTATTCTGACTTAGGATCGGAACAATCTTAATAGTGCTTGCAAGGTATAAGACCCTGTGGAAGGAACATTTTTAATTCCTCCAAGAAATTCCTATTAAAAGTTTTTTGTGTAAACAGAGAACTTTTGCTTTGTTTAGAGAGAATACAGTAGAAACTTGGCTCTCCCCCATACACTCACCAACTTTGCTCATAAAATGTCTAATGATGTACACAGGGTTATTTTTGGAGATACTTGATTGTATGAAGTTGCCAAGGTCATTAAATGGAAATGCGTTGAACTAACTTAGAAAAACTGAAGAAAATCTTTTGTTCAAGATTAACACTCAAAATATCACTGAATGGCAGCAATTAACCAAGCAGTCAGGATGTTTATTCCTAATGCAAACTAACCAAGAGCAAACGTTTAACATCATGGGGACAAGTTTCTGCTCTCTCGGCAGAATTCATCCCTTGTGCCCTCATGACAAAATTGCATTCTGGTGGTTACTACTTTCTTTGTAATCTGTGGGATCCTGCTGTGTACAGATTGACTGCCACATTTCCCCTCACTCGCAACAAAGCCTACATTTTGATGCAGGATTTTGCGCTACAAGTGGGTTGCTGAAATTGTGAAAGTCGCTACATGATCATAACATGTGTTAGTATTTCGTTATGAAGCCACTTGCAGAATCCAGTTGAAGCTAAATGTCCAACTGACCCCCATGAGCTCCATCTCAGCCACAGAAACCCCTCCCCATCACCAGCTGTGTCAATGTTCGCACTAGGAAATTTCTTTGAAGCTGCAAGTTTTTATTTTATTCATTTACTGGATGAGGATGTAGCTGGATAGGCTAGCATTTATTGCCCATCCCTAATTGCCCAGTGGTGATCTTATTGAGGAAATTCCACCGGTAACATCAAAGAGAAAGATCTGGGAGCTGGTGTTCTTTAACTCTCAGCTCAGTAAGTATTTCAAATCACTTGTTTGTTCTCTCATGCCATGTTCAATTGCTTTGTGTCTGATTATGACAGTCTGGTAAATGATCTATACTCAATGTGCTTGCTTGGTTAAGCCTGGGCATTGACTCAAAGATAACAAGTAGGCACCACTGGACATGAGCTGGAAGTGTGTTTGACATGTTAAAGCATTATATAAGACTGCTGCTTGCTTAGAAACTTGTGCCATTCCTATAAAACTCTGAGGAAAAACAAATAGAAAAACTATTCAACATTCAGGATGTCCCAAAACATTTTAGTGCTCATACTTTCTTTGAAATGCAGTGTACTGTGGCATCACGTGCCTGTTAAGTCCTCTTGAACATGAAATAGCTTGTTAATAATTTAACCTTGTGCGCACTTTGAATGCTGCAAGGAAGCAACTGAGAATAAAGGGTAGAAATTAGTCATCCAGTTTATCTCAATATTTGCAGGTTCAGTGGGAGAGCAATTTTTTTAAGGAATGTATGATGAATGCACTATAGTGAGTACAGGACTATATACACTTGCCCCATTTAACCAGAACCTTTGGTAACTATCTCTATGCTGAGCATGAGATTGATCTCCCAGACCCTAGATTATGTGCTTTTCAGCCTCTATGCTATTTTGATTTCAGGGGTTCAGGCCATTTATTCTTTCAGACCCTGCTAGCCTAATCTCAGTTGGCTTGCTGGTATTGACAGGCACACTGACCCAGAGGACCCCCTTGCCATTCAATGGTATAACCATCACTGAATCTCCAACTATCAACATCCTCGGGAGCTATCATTGACCAGAAACTCAACTGGACTCACCACATAAACACAGGACAGCTCACAGGCTAAGAATATGCTATGACTGGAAGTCAGCTCCAATCCACTTTCTCAAGGGCAACTGGAAATGGGCAATAATTGCTGGCCAACCAGCAACCCTCACATCCTATGGGTGAATAAAAGCAATAAGAATATGGGACTCTCAAGCAAGTAAATGGGATGGGAAATGAAAGTATTTCTCTGATTTCTTTCACACTCATACACTTTCAAATCTCTTTACCAGGACATTACCTTATTCAGACAGTAATATCTGGCAGCAGCTTATGAGTGAATTGTGTTCTCTGCAGCTTCTCTTTGAGGGCCAGATCACACTGCACCAAGTGTACTTGTCTAGAGAAAGAATAACAGTACTTTCTGAAACTGGGCTTGCTGAACTCATCACCAAGAAACTTGAAAGTTCTGCTTTGTTCATTGCTGTAACTCGTGGTGCCTACCATATATGCTTAACAATGTATCAAGCAGACTAGTTCATGAGAAAACCATGCAGTGTGGTGTGGTGATGATAACCTGCATTTATCACTGGTTAAGAAACTAACACTTGCTTACATATATAATGCCTTTGGAAACCTTAGGGTATTACATCGCACTTCAGAGCTAATTAGGTACTGAAGTTACTCATTGTTACAATATAGAAAGCCAGCAGCTGAGTTGCATTCAACAACTTCCTTTCAAATGGTGAAGAAGGAATGGCTGGATCATTCTTGCAGGATGTTGGTTGAGGGTTAAATATTGTCCAGACTTCCAGTGGAAGTGCTATCCTCCCACCCAACCCATCCCGGCTTTAGAGGTAGTAAAAAGTGCAGATGCTAGAGTCAGACACAACACAATACAGAGCTGGATGAACTCAGCAGGCCAGGCAGCATCAGAGGAGCAGGAAAGTTGATGTTTCTGGTCAGGGCCCTTCTTCAGAAATGGGGGAGGTTAAAGGGAGCTCAGAAATACATAGAGAGGAGGTGTAGGGCTGGGGAAGGTAGGTGGGTTGGCCGTGGTGATGTAGATGGGGCAGCGGTGGAGATCGGTCAATGAGGTGGGAGGGACGGACAGGTGGGACAGAAAATGTTATGTCAGGTCAAGGAGGCAGGGATGAGACGGTGGGTTGGTCATGGGGTGAGGCTGGGGCCGGGGAGATTTTGAAATTGGTAAAATCCACATTTAGGCCATTGGGTTGCAGGGTCCCTCGGCGGAACATGAGGTGCTGCTCCTCCAGTTTGTGGGTGCCGTTATTGTGACGGCTATAGGATCCTTTTCCAACCACCTCCAGGGGCAGTCAGAGCTTTGTTTTAAGCCTTGTCTGAAAACCATCACATTTGATAGTGTGGTACTCCCTCAGGACAATGCTAGAGTGTCTGTCTAGATTATGTGCACAGGTCTGTGGAATTTGAACTCACATTCTTCCAGTCTAGATGTGAAACAAAGCTCCAGCTGATAGCTCAACAAGCTCAGGTTTGCTATACATGTCTTAACTGTGTACTTGTAACAACAAAAGATTTTGTTCAATTAGGACTGGTGTCAATTTGGGAACTGTTGCTTGTGATACACCTATACTGGCTCCATACCCTAGAATGACATGTCAATCATGACCACAAAACTAGTTCCTATTAACTTCAGAGTCGGGGGAGTAAACCAATTGGAATACTTTATACCGATCAATATTAACCACCGTTTTGATGCTGTTTGTTTTAACCTTGTGTGAATGAAACCAAATTTTTAAAATAAATACTTCAATGGTTAAGCCAGGAGAGTGGATAGGCAAGGGAAAAGGCCCTAAATAACACAAAAACAATGTGAACCTTGGCTGTGCAGCTCTGAAAATCCTGGCATGAAACCTACTATTGTGCAACATAAGCATGAAAACCAGTAATTTGATGAAATGCCATGCAGCAACTGAGGTAGTGTAGAACCACAACAGACGTCAGTTCGACATTAGTAAAAGCTAAATGACAAAGTACACAGAGCTAAATTGACAGGCCCATAAGTGAGAGGTCTGTCTTAAAAAGTTGATAATGTCAGATTCATAGCACTGTGAGGTTCTCCTTTTTCTGTGAAGTAAATTCTGCAATAGTTTGATCAAACTGTGTGCCAGTTTTGACATTGACGTCTGTGCAGGTGATGAGTTGAGTTTCACTGCGCCTGTTTTGGGAATTTGTTCAAATTACTTAGAACATAGAACATAGAACATTACAGCACTCTACATGCCCTTCGGCCCTCGATGTTGTGCCGACCTGTCATACTGGTCTGAAGCCCATCTAACCTGCACTATTCCATGTACGTCCATATTAACTCAGCTGTGCAACTTATCTCAATATGAACCAGCACCTCTTTGTATAACCTTGAGCATTCTATCTTTTTTAGTTTGTTTGCTAGTTTAGGTACACAGAGACAGGCAGAAAAGAAATGAACCAGGCTTCAAGAAGCAAGATTCCTGTTGTTCTGGCATTAATCCACTTTTGACATTTGATTCCATTTTCAGACCAACCTGTTGCTTATATTTGATCTAACATTACCATTTACAGCTAGTTCAAAGTTGTGCGCAGTAATTATGAATTCAAAGGCAGGAAGCTAGAACATGTAAATAAAAACGATAAGGAAGAAAATTGTGTGGTTCATTTAAGAGGAAAAGTGCTTTTCTAATTTTAGGAATTTATACAAAGAAATGTGTCTGTATGTACCTGAATATGTACAGCTAGTTCTGAAATTGAAATCTGTATCAATTGGCTGTTTGATTGCAAGCTTTAGGCTTGTTTTGATGTTTTGGCAACAAGCTGAAATTTGCCAATAATTTAAGCCAAGCACTTAGCGATTGAAAGCCAATTGAATTGAAATCTGATGGTTTTAACAATCTCAAACCAATGCTATTGTAAAGAAATTCATACGCTGTCCAAGGTATACAAGGAAAGAGTTTTTGAAAAGTGGTGTGAGAGTGAACCGTCAGCTGAGAAATAAGCGTCTTGCTCTCATAAACTGTCTAAGAAAGCACCATCCATCCATAAAAGGTACCACAGCACTTCTAGCTAAGAGTCCTCACAAAATACTTCACAGGAAAAATGTCCCTGACAGTTGGATCAGCAGAAGAAAGGTGTTTATGACTTAAGGACAACAGAAGAGAGGTATGTAATCATTGAGAGACTTGTTTTCATTTATTTTCTTATTACTCCGGTTTATATAAGCGGGACTTGGGTTTATTGGAACAGCATTGTGTTCATTGGAACAGCGTACCAGTAGAATTTAGTTCAATTAGGGAATGGTTAATAGTTAAGGGGCAATTGTTCAGTTGGTTACTAATTCTGTTAATTAGTTCATTGTTAGGGCTAAATAAATAAGTTGTTACTTGTTGCTTATAAAGTGAATATCAGGGATTTTCTTTCATTTGATCACTCTTTTTAAGTCTTTTAAAGGTGAGGCGAGCTTCTCTGGCCCTTTTTGGGTTTAATTATTAGAAGGGAACGTCTGATCCCACCATAACAGATTGGAGGTTTGTGTTTCAGTTTAATTATCAGAGGGGTTTGAACTCTTCTCCGTAACATAGTGAACATTAAGTGACTCATTATTTCTCAAAAGGAAGGCACAGGATACAGTACAGGATGGTGGCTCAGTGGTTAGCACTGCTGCCTCAGTGTTAAGGACCCGGATTTGATTTCACACTTGGGCAACTGTGTGTGGAGTTTGCACATTTTCCCCATGTCTCAGTGGGATTTCTCTGAGGGCTCTGATTTCCTCCCACAGTCCAAAGATGCACAGATTAGGTGGATTGACCAACTAAATTGCCCATTGTGTTCCAGGATATGCAGACTAGGGGGGTTAGCCATGGGAAATGCAGGGTTACAGAGAAAGGGTATTGGGTGGGTGTGGTGGGTTGCTCTCTGGAGGGTTAGTGCAGACTTGATGGGCCAAATGGCCTGTTTCCAAACTGCAGGGATTCTATGATTATGATTGTATTAAAGGTCAAGAGGAGTCAGTAAAACATAACCAGATTAGCCATAAGGTAAAACTTCACAAATCCTTTCCAGTTGTGTCATTATTTTGAGACTTGAAAAGTGCCCTGATGCCAAGGTTGAGCCAGCAGAGATGAGGATCAGGGGGTTTGCTGATAGAAAGCGGTGAGAACAGTGGGCAGTAGTTATAGAGTCATAGAGTTGTACAGCATGAAAACAGAAACTTCGGTCCAAATCGTCCATGCTGACCAGATATCCTAAATAAATCTAGTCCCATTTACCAACATTTAGCCCTTCTCCCTCTAAACCCTTCCTATTCATTTACCTGTTCTGATGCCTTTTAAATGTTGTATTTGTACCAGCCTCCACCACATCCTCAGACAGCTCATTCTATACATGCACCACCCTCTATGTGAAAATGTTGCCCCTTAGATCTCTTCTAAATGTTTACCTCCTCACCCAAAACCTATACCCTCTAGTTCTGGACTCCCCCACTGTGGGAAAAAAGACCTTATCTACTCACCCTATCCATCCCCTCGTGATTCTATAAACCTCTATAAGGTCATCCCTCGGCCTCTAACGCTCCGTGGAAAATAGCCCCAACCTATTCAGCCTCTCCCTGTAGCTCAAACCCTCCAACCCTGGCAACATCCTCGTAAATCTTTTCTGAATTATTTCAAGATCCACAACATCATCCCTATAGCAGGGAGACCAGAATTGCACATAGCATTCCAAAAGTGACCGCACCAGTGCCCTGTTTTTAAATAAAAATCAAATGCCTTTTCACTGAGTTTTTTAGAGAAGTAATCAGGCCTCAAGCTGAGCTCTGCCAGAGCCACTATTTAAATAAATTTGTATGGTTTAAAGATACCTCACTCACAGCTTCTGGCATTAAAACAAGTTCCACAGTGGCCATTCTTGCCTGAGAGCATGCAGACCCAAGATTGTGGCTTCCAAGCAGTGGCCTGTTGTAATGAGAAAGATAAGAGACTTTTCCTTACATAACATCTTTAATGCCTTCTGTATATTTGTAGCCAAGTATGTCTCGGGCTCTGGCTATCAACAGGATGCATATGTTACTATTTTTTTCTTCTCACAATTAATAGCCAGCGAACTCATTTTTTTTAACTCAAGAAACCTTAGTTCAATTGGGTCCCTTGAAAACATAATATCATTTGGCCTGGGTAAAAGGGATTCATGTGGGAAGGATCTTTTGTAAATTTCTCTTTGCTGGAGCCAACTGAGGGGGTACATGGGTAAAGAATCTGAGCCAGTTCATCCCTCTTCACCATGTACTTGATGATTTGGGATATTGTGCCTGGAACCATAATAACTTTGGGAAACTCATTCAGGTCATATCACAAAGGAACCACTAATTTCAGTTCAATGACTGCTTTCCCATCAGAATGCCTCAAGCATTTTTTCTAATGGAGAAATATCAACTCGTATCTTTTGTAGCTATCTCTTCTAAAGAAGGGGTTCCAGTTGCATTAATCTCATTATAAGAGTAAGTATTTGGCTCTTTGCCAATCTGAAACTATGTCCTACTTCTGACAATCTTTCAGAAGTGAACTCGATACTCTTGTATATTCTTGTAACATTCTTTTATCATAGCTGGGTAGTGCCTGTGTACTTTGTTATTCCACATCATTCACGCTGACTCACAGTTTGTACTGTTTGACCTATATGTTATGACGTTTGTCAAATAGTTTTTGGACATCTGTACTTTATGAAGTGTCTTGTGAGGTTGGGTTGTTCTTTACCTCTCAGGATGTCTTTGGAGTCTTTCTGCTTTCTGGTTCCAGCACAACTGGAATTTCTTCCTCCAGAACTAAATATTTCTTGGATTGTAAGAAATGATATCCAGGACATTTAGGACAGAGCAGCCTGCTTGATTGGCACCACACCCACAAAAAACATCTACTCCTGCCACATTTGACATTCAGTAGCAGCATTGTGTACTGTCTCTAAGATGCACTGCAGAAATTCCCCAATTTTCCTTAGACAGCACCTTCCAAACCCATAACCACTTCCAGTAGAAGGACAGGAGTACAGGCACATGGGAACACCACTGTCTGCAAGTTCCCCTCAGAGCCACTCGCCATCCTGACTTGGAAATATATTGCCATTCCTTTACTGTCGCTGGTCAAAATTCTGGAACTCCCTCCCTACCGGCATTGTGGGTCAACTCCATGGCATGCAGACTGCAACATTTCAAGAAGGCAGGTCACCAGCATCCCCTCAAGGGCAGCTAGGAATACACATTAAATACTTGTCAGCCAGTAACACCCACATCCTATGAGTGAATAAAAAAATCCAATAAAACATATCAATAATTTCCACAATAATTCTGTCTGTTATGAATTCTGATTTCAAACCTCCACAGTCAAGGTTTCTCACTAATCTGTCGAGGTTGTTAATGAAAGTATCTATCCCTGGATACTGAACTCTTCATTAAATTTTCTCATTCAAGAATTGTATTTGTTCTCCAATCAAGATCATTACCAGAAGTTTTTTAAACTCTGTTAAAGTATTTGTACATTCTTTGACATGTTGGCAATTTAAAACACCATTCACTGTAGTGCTACTGAATGCAATAATACATTAATTTGTTCAGCTTCAGAATTAGTATTTTATTCTGACGCAAATCTAAAAATCTTGAGAATTTTTTCTAAAAGATGTCCTATCTGTGTTCTGTTTGTCTTTATCTGGAATTAAATCTTTCTGGAAATATTATTTGCCTATTGATTTCTTAATGTGTTTGTTTACTCTTATTCCATTAAAGCTGTTTTAAATCTGTGGCAGTTCAATGCTCTTTGTAATGTGTTGTCTTCCAACTTGTATCCTTGCATTATGTCGATGCCGTTTAAATTCTGTTACCTTAAATTTCTTTGAACTTTAAACTCTCTGTTACAACAATAATGCCCGCCTATTTAACTTGTCTGTCTCCTCTTCACTTATCTTCTTCTCCATCCATCTTCGATCCGCCTCCCCCTCTCTCCCTATAACCCTCTTCCCCTCCCCCATTTCTGATGAAGGGTCTAGGCCTGAAACGTCAGCTTTCCTGTTCCTAAGATGCTGCTTGGCCTGCTGAGTTCATCCAGCTGCACACCTTGTTATCTGAATATTCTTTCTTGTCTGCCAACCTGTAAATTCTTCATCATGGCAATATTGTGTGAAATTCTTCCAATAAAGCTTTAAACTTAATTAATACACAAAACTATATTGAATTATTTCTCCAAGTTTTGAGTTGTATTAAACAATAAAATTCAGTATAGTATGGAAGCTGGCCATTCAGCCTATCCATTCCAAACTGAGCCTCTAAAGAGTATCCCACCCAGACCCACCTCCATACCCTATCCCTGTAATGCTGCATTTCCCATGGCTAATCTACCTAGCCTACATTCCCCTGGACACTAGGGACAATTTAGCGTGGCCAATCTGTCTAACCTGCACATCTGTGGACTGTAGGAGGAACCCAGAGCTCCCAGAAGAAACCCACACAGACACAGGGAGAATGTACAAACACCACACATTGAATCGAATCCCGGTCACTGATGCTGTGAGCCAGCAGTGCTAACCACTGAGCCACTATGCCAAAATACAATATCTCTGTGCCGCTTACTAAGATTTCCCTGACATTTACAGAGAGCAAAATGGAGATTTCCCATCTACCGGAGGATTTTCTCACCTTTCCTGCCAAGGTGGACATTTCCTGATACTTCATGGGCAAAATAAACATTTTCAAACTTTTCCTGACTAAAACACAACACATGTTGCTTTGCAGAACCTTTTAAATAAAGTTAGTTGGCTGTGACCTTGTTAAGTTTCTTGCCAAATTCACAATCTAACTTCTATTTATTTCAATCTTCTGCAATCTTTAATTATTTTAACTTACTTCTTCTGTTGGACTCTCTATTAAATCACATTTTTAAAAAAAAATTAACCTAATTGTTACACCTCTGATATAAGTACAGTAAAAAGTTTGTAAGCCACCACTTATAACCCCATCATAGGTACATAGGTACCGCGGCACAGCTACTTCAGTTACAGGTTAGTTACACTGTAACAATGTCACCAACACATAGCACCACCTTAGGTACAGAGCACCTACATACAATCCTTTGTTACAGAATAGAGAAACAAAGAAAAAAAAAGTTACAAACACTAAACACAGTATCACCATATGTAAGAAAAACAAGAAGCAAAATTGAAAAGACAAAGATCACATTCTCTCTTCATGGGCAGGAGAGCAGCACATGGGAGCCCCACATAGTCTGATCACTGGCTGCCATCCTGCTCCCCAACAGGCTGCTGGCATCCCCATTCTGACCACCGTTTGCTGGCATCCCAGCTTATCTTTCCCTATCTGCCCCATTACGTTACCTGAGTTTTCTGATATTATGGTCTCAGTAAAAATTCATTTTCTGAACCTTGCTTGGTTTTCTGCAGCCATATATCCTGGAGTGTAGTTGTGATGGTGGCAATTGTCCCTTCACTTCCTTTCTTCTCAGTCTGGCTTTTGTGTCGTTATTGTAAAGCATGTCCCCCGTGCCTCACAAGGACTTCGAACTTAACTTCCTGAGCTCTGAATTGGTTTCATAGAGCCTTCTTCTCTAAAGTCTCTGTCTCTTCACTGTGAGGGTGGCTTTTACTTTATTCTGTTCTCCTTGCACCTCTGAAGTGAAGGCTATCTTCTGGGATGCTGTTTTCACCCTGTAGCTGCCTCTGTGAGTCTATCTAGCTGCTCATTGGCTTTCATGTTTCAGTTGATGTGACTTGTTTTCAAAAATGTTTTGGCCAGGGCTGAGTGGATTCTTTTCGCTGATGATACCTTAAGACATTTCAATAACAATAGATGCCAACACTTGGTGGTTTGTGGTTGCCATCATGAGATGCCATCAATCCTTGTTTCTGGAAATTTTCTGACCAAACTGTACAGAGATATTATTGCACACCTCTGGAGCAGATGGTACTTGAGCCCAAACCTCCTGGTTCAGAGGTAGGAGCACTACCACTGCACCACAAGAGCTCCTTAAAGGTCATTTGTGAACCAGCTGGACCTTTATGATAATTGACAGTAATTATGAGGACTCCTCCTTTTCTAACAGACATTCTAATCATCAGCATTAGAGAATAAACCACAATTGAGCCTTAGCAAGAAGAGAAACTTGTCTAACAATAACAAGGTACAGCTCATGGCATGAGAACAATAGGTTCAATTAACATTAATCACTTGGTTATAATTATAACTGTCAGTAATTAGAGAGGACACATGTATTGGGATCTATTGTACCTCATACAAAACTGTTCCATTCTCCACCCAACGGTTGTGTTACATCATCCGACTGGGTGGAGCTAATGCACCTTAAACATTCACTCTTTCAGAACCATTGCCATGTACAACAGTCGTCACTGTTGCAGTGTAGGAAGGTAACTTGTGGATAATACTTTTAAAAAATGTTTTAGGGAGGATTATTGAGCAATAAATATTGGCCAGGTCACCAACAAGAACTCCCCTGCACTTTAACTTGAGTTATGGAATGTCTTATGCCCACCTAAGAGAGCAGGTTGTGTTAAAGGCTCTGACAAAGCTAAAAGAAAAATGGCAACAATGTTAACAATGTTACACAAAGAGAAGTTAATTTTGGCCCATGTGGTGCAGGCAATAGTGGGGAAGGGGTGACAATGTGCAAATTTATGACTCCAATATGCTCTGGTAATTATGTAGGGGGGAAAAATTTCAGGTTCCACATGTGCATTAGATAAATCTATCTCAAAATGTCAAAAGCTGCACACTGTGTAACACATTTTGCGTGATTAATTTGACACTGGGATCTATGACTTCACCATATGTCAAATGTTCACAGGAGACTGTTTGTACAGCATGTAGCATTAAATGTTTAAGCCGAAGAAGCTTGCCAAATTAAACTTTGCTGCCTTGTTATAGTCTTAGCCCCTCACACTGCTGTGTTCACACTTTCCATCAACATTGTATTAGTGAGAGGGCATTAACCATCAAAATTCCAGGATTCAGCCAACGGCTCCCTGGCATGCTCCACACATGTTTTCCCAATAATTACCCTGTCCTACTTTTACTGAACTTTCAACACTTTCTGTAATCAAAGCCTACCATGCTGGGCTCTGTATGCAAAATTGAGATTTATGGACAGGTTTACTTGGGGAAATAATCTAATTTTTAGGAGTCATGTTCAAGCATGTTTGGAATTTAAACAGTGATTTCATTGTTTAATAAAGGTATTATTTCCGAGGTTTGAAAATCTCATTTAGTGTCAATTGGGGTCAAAACATATCTCCCAGTTGCTTGCCTTCACCGACATTCCCTGCTGTGAGCTAGGATTCGAGGATAGGTATAATTCCAGGACTTCCTCACAAACAGCTAGCAATACTTCTCTGTCGGCAGTTTAAGTCCAAAGTAGGCCACAGTGGTGTGCAATAAATTGATCCCCAAAATGGTAATAAGGATTGCTTTGTAGCTGAGGGATTGTTTCCGCAGTGATACGTAAGGAATTGTTAATATCTGGCAGGATTTTATTGGGGAATGCTGTATATCTGAATGGGTGGAGCGCCAAAGTGTTACATAATGATGCTGCCAGATTTATAGATGTGTGCATTCCATATGTCTATAAAAAGGTCTTGCATGGAGTATGCACATCTTCTGTCATTGTGTTTGGATCACACTATTTCTGGCATGCTGTGAACTATTCCACCTATTGTTCTCACATCTCAAATGGGCCTCCTAACTGCTGTTTCTCAAATTTTCCACAGTATAGATTGGTTCAGTCCATCCTTATTACCCTTATTTCCCCTAGATTGCCTTTCTTCCTGTCCCAGTTTGACATTGGAATCCGTGCCTTCGCCTTATGTCAAATGTTCACAGGAGAAGGTCCTTTCAATGATATAAATTAAAACAAAGAACTGTGGATGCTGGAGCTCTGACACAAACAGAAACAAAAGTTGCTGGAGAAACACTGTAGGTTTGGCAGCATCCATGGAAAGTTGACATTTGATTGAATGATTTTATTGTCATGTGAATTTTACAGTGAGAAAACCTGTAAAATACAGCAAAAAGCTTTTCCACTGTTGCCATTATCCAGTGCCATTTTGAATCATTTTAAGAATAAGGAAAAAAAATGTAAAGATATAGCTTAAAGAGAGCCCATCAGTCCTGAGCCATCATCAATGAAGCCTGAGACACCACCTCTGTTCCATCACCTCGTTGTCGTCTACACCAGACCCAACCAATGCTGAATTTGCCAATTCTCAGGTGCCATCTTTTGCTACCAGGCCGATTCTCCGCGACTATTGCCTCACCACCTCGTGTGCCAGCCCCACCAATGTCACCGTCGTAATCTTGTCACTGGGCCAACCTCGGTGTCACTGTGATGCCCTTCTGTCACCACTTCGCTGCTGCCGACGCTGGACCTAACCAATGGCAATGTCATGATCGTCAGTGGCCATTTTTCATTCCTGGGCCTACCTAGCCTCTGTCGATATAGCAGCTGCCAATTCCGATGCCAAGTCCGGTGCTTGCCTTGGAAAAGTAAGTAGGAGCTTAATCATGTTGGGACCCTCCACTGCTGTTAATGCTGTCTGAGAAAAGAAAAGCCGTTGGATTGGATGAGCCCTGGCTTAGGAGACCAACTCAGCCGCCTTCTTGATGGCAATTTCAAGTCCAGTGGCCTGTTCTGAAAGATGGTCACAGGACTTGAAACATGAACTTTGTCTTCTCTCCCCATACCACCAGACCTGCTGAGTTTCTCCAGCAACTTCTGTATTTGGCTGTTACTTTCAAAGGTTACTTGTTCCATCCCGCTCACTCTACCACCTGACCTGCCTTTAATTCCTCCCACACTCTACTCTACAAAAGCAAAGACTGGCTTTAAGTTGTTTTCTGTGCTTTTCCAATCATGAATAATATACCCTGTGTTCAGACAATACATTAACTTAACCACGAGTAGCTAACTGGGAATCCAGACATACTACTGATGGCAAGATAATAAAATGTGAGGCTGGATGAACACAGCAGGCCAAGCAGCATCTCAGGAGCACAAAAGCTGACGTTTCGGGCCTAGACCCTTCATCAGAGAGCTCTCTGATGAAGGGTCTAGGCCCGAAACGTCAGCTTTTGTGCTCCTGAGATGCTGCTGGGCCTGCTGTGTTCATCCAGCCTCACATTTTATTATCTTGGAATCTCCAGCATCTGCAGTTCCCATTATCTCTGATACTACTGATGGCATTTATGTTTTGTAAACAAAAAATTAGCAGTGCACACTCGCTGGACTTTTTATCTCAAAGTCATGTAGTAATCTGTGCATGGGCTCACGAACCTAACTTCTCAGATTTGCTGGCAAAATGAGAAGGTGATTGTGCATGATAGTTTTACTTGCTTGGTTACTGACTGGTGATAGATGTTCGTTAAGTAAATACACCCATATGAAGTAAATTGACCTGTAATGTTGACTGTAGATAATTTGTGCTGCAGTTGGTATGTCTCAATAAAGAGTATTATCCACACCCATGCCTGTATCAAACATTTTTGCTAGATGATAACACACTAAGTAACTTAAAACAAGTTTGGAGTCAAAATGCTGAAACATGTTTCCTATAACATTGAGCCTGTAATATTTAAGGCATTTTAGGTTGAGCACTTTGTAACTTTTAATAATAGTGCTTTTCCCAGCAAGGATACTTTTGTTCTGTAGTTCTCCTATGGAGGCAGAGAGGGAGGGGAATGAAGGGTTTGTAATATTTCACATTCAGTGCACATTGCATCCAATCCCACCTCCTCCCTGAAATAACTGGGTTTCCCCCTAAAGCCCCACCTCCCCAAAAATTCTGTCCCATATGTTCCTGGAACACCTCAGCCTCCCTTGCATCAATCCTTAACTAAAAATTGTTGGGTAAGCATGACCATGGGCTGGTTTTAAGTTCTAATGTGAAAAATGAAGCACTTTACTGAGGACTTACGCCAGATTCCCTGGAGAGATTGCAAACATGACCACGCTAGCTTTCCCGGTGCTTTCTATTACAAACTCCCACTAAGATCCACCTTCCCAGTGCCCCTACACCCATCAACACCTGCCACGATGCTTTACACTGCTGGCAAAGTCTTCTTTGCCGTGTTTCAAAATAGCTCTGTCAGTTGTAATATTGTACTTACAGAAAAGTGATTTATTTATTATAGTCTGCTCCAACCTAAACTTCAGCATTCCACGTGGATTACTGTCTAGTGATTGAAATGACAGCGAAGCCAATTTTAGCTGCACATCTGACTGAATCAACCTCTTGTGATGGTCTGAATTCTGTTGCACGTGAGTGCGGAATTACCGGATAATTTTATAGGGTTGGCATCTTGCCTGAGCTGGAATATACACTGGGAATTCAGGAGCATTATCCCAGCATTTTATACCCACGTGCTCCAATGGATTGAAGATGATGCAGCCATTCTGCTAATACCTTTCCAATAGGCAAATACATATCGGGGTGGGAAGACTTTACAAAGTTATTGTTTACTTTGTGTACCCTGTCAACCAAATATTTCACCTTTGTTCTCTTCTTTATGTCAGTCTTCTGAGGATTTAGACAAATTGATTCATTATTCTTTTCTTCTCCAAGATATGCCCATTCTTAATACTTTATAAAATTACTCACTGGCACCACTAGCTGGGCCAGCATTTATTGCCCATCCCTAATAACCTAGAGAAAATGCCTGCTTGAACTGCTGCAGTCCATGTGGTGTAAAACCATTCCTACAAAACCATTAGAGAGTGAGTCCCAGGATTTTGACAGTGACGGTGAAGGAACGTGGCATATTTCCAAGTCAGGATGGTGAGTGGCTTCGAGGAGAATTGCAAATGGTGGTGTTCCTAAGTATCTGCAGCCATTGTCCTTCCAGGGGTAAAGATGACAGGTTTGGAATGTGCTGTGTAAGAAGCATTGGTGAGTGTTGTGGATAGATCGATGACATAACTGAGAAGGATATGCTGCTAATTGGGCCACATTGTTCTATAAGTCGCCACAAAATATAAAAGTATATCAGATCCCAATGAAACGACTGTACTGAACAATTTGGCTTGTTGACTACTATGCAAAATGAAGGTAATTCACATCAGTAAATTGAAAAGCCATCTCTATATTTATTGTAACACATATCTGGGGCTATGGTGGCTATGTAATACAGCAGGTGCGGTCAGGACTGTTGTGACATCAGATAAGAAATGGGATATCTTGGGTAGATTCACTACCGCCTATCTTCCTTTTTGGTATTAATCAGATTACTGATACCATGTAGGCATCCTCTCCACATTATATCTTAGGCAGAAAGTAGGTGTCATTTTCTTGAGTAATTTTTTGGTTTATTTCATGTTATTTAGTAACGAGTTGCATGACATCCATAATAGATGATTATCTCTTGAGAGACATCAGGTTCAATTTAAGAAAAAGTGCATATTACTACTTTAGCAACACGCAGCATCTCCAGATGTACCTTTGGTGGGACATTGACAGTACACATAACCTAAGAGGTGGGATTCAAACACACATCCCCAAAATATTCATCCAGGACCACTGGTCTAATTATGTTACCACTACATTATCAGCATGCCTCCACACATTGCACGGCATACATTAGGTAGAAATGTTCCAAAGGGAAATGAACACCAAAGTGTTCACAGCCAGTTGATAGTGCCTGGAAAAAGAATCCAAAGTCTGGATGTATCCCTTCACCAGAATGAAACATTAAAGCTGCAGATGTAACTTTTCAGAACAGAGAGACCCATGAACAGTTGATATGGTCTGTGAGGCACAAAGCCCAAATTCCACAATGAATTATGCTCTTTATTTTGAACTAGGTTTGGGGGCTAAATCTAACAATGACAAATATAGTTGAGAGATCAGACATGCTGACAGCTTTTACAAAAAGGCAGTGGCCTTTTACATGGCTTTCTAATTTTGTCACACAACAGAGTCACGTTGAACCCAGTCATTGGGATTATCAGAATTGGAAAATCCAGAGAATAGAAGGTATTTCTAATCTATACAACTCTAACAATACCCCTTCAAAATTCTGATCACATGCACACTTAATCGTAATTAAGACAGACAAAGGACAAACAGTTTGAGACATATACTATGAGTGGAAATTCAATATAGAGAGGGCAAACAGAATTGCAAAACTTGAGCATTTAAGCCACAAAGTAGAAGATTAATTTTCCCAAATTCGTTTTGAGTTTTG
Source organism: Stegostoma tigrinum (assembly GCF_030684315.1). NCBI lineage: Eukaryota > Metazoa > Chordata > Chondrichthyes > Orectolobiformes > Stegostomatidae > Stegostoma > Stegostoma tigrinum. Next base: position 10,622,318 of record NC_081390.1, on the reverse strand, counting down.
CAATGATAATACATTATTATCTGTAGAGTGATAATCATCTTTTGATTTAAAGGTCCATCAGATGAACTTTTCTTGCATTCATTCCTTCTTTTATGTGTTCTTGGTTTTCCTGTCTTTTCGTCACATCGGGGTGGGAAGAGAAAGATAGAGGTAGATGATGTCTATTTGCAGGTTCTGGACTGTTCGTATATTCCCTGCTGCTCTTCGCACTTAAAGCATTTTAATACTCTGAACCAATCAGAGGGCTGTTGCCAGGCAGAAGGTCCACACCTTAAAAAATTCTCAATTTTGCTTCGTCTTGAATTCTCCCTCTTACTGCTTCCAAAAAACAACTTTTTATTTAGCAGCTCAAATAATATGCAATGTTTATTTTTCAAGTTACAGAATTTTCCTAGTATTTTAGTTATAGTGGTCTAAGATTAATTTCAGTTTATAATCCCACAAAATGTGATCTCTTGCAAACCAGACTGCTGTCATTGTTTGCCAGTGCTGAAGGCTGTGAGTAATGTAGGTGGTTCATGGATGTAGCTTGCTTTATCCTGGAGTTTTGTGAGTAGGTGGGAGCTGCACCCAACCAGGCATGTGGGACAGTGTTCCATCACAGTCCTGACTAGTGCCTTGTGGATGATGGGCAGCATCAGAGACACAGGAGGTAAGTTCCTACCACAGAATTCCTGGCATCATACCTGATCTTGCATCCACAGTATTTAAATGTCTGGTCCTGTTCATTTCTGTTCAATGGTAACCCCAGGACATTAACATGGGGGATTCAATGATGATAATCCCATTGAATGTCCAGGGACAATACCAAGATTCTCTCTTGCTGGAGATGGCCATTGTCTGGCACTTGTTTGGTGCAAATGTACTTGCACTTGTAAGCCCAAACCTGGATATTGCCCAGGTATTGATACATATAAATAAAGATTTCAGTATCTGAGGAGTTACAAATGGTGCTGAACATTGTGCAACCACCTGGTTTTGTTTCAGACCTGCTACCTCTCTGATGCTGTCTATCATCCACAAGGAACTAATCAGGACTGTGATGGAACACTTTCCAGCATCCACAGTTTTTTGATTTTTTTTAAGAGTGGGAAATGTTTAGTTCAATTATAGCTTGACTTAGTTTACCACGTGTAATAATGCATACATGCAACTAGACTGTCATACTTCTCCTCACCCACAAATTAATGGGTATGAATAAATTTAGGAGATTAGCAATGGGATTTCTGAGTACAGAATTTTTATATCTTCTTTGTCAATAAGAATTCCTGCTATTGGATGGACTCAGTTCGTTAGCCTGAATCTGATGTAAGTGAAATTAGAACAACTTATATATAACCTTCTTAGGAACTTAGAAAACAAGAAGAGATTTGTGGTCCATATGTCTAGCCCCAAAATTCAACGCAGTGCCATACATTACTCTATCAGTTAATTCCTTACCTACTAAATTTTAACTATATTGTACTGATTTGATGACAGTACATAATTCTCTAAGCAGTCTGTGTTTACATATTACGTAATTTTGTAGAAGATATAGACTGATTATATTCTACCAAAAACACTATTTTTTTAATAATAAAGCTGTCAGTATTGTAAAAAGAAACAAAAAGTTTTCCCAGGAATGAAAGGCTTAACATATGCTGAACATTTGAGGACTCTGGTTCTATTGTCTATGGATGTTAAAAGGATGAGGGGGCATCTAATTGAAACTTACAGAATACTGAATGGCTTGGACAGAGTGGACATTGCGAAGATGTTCCCTTTGACAGGAGAGACAAGGACCTGAGCGCACAGCCTAAGAGTAAAGGGAAGACCCTTTAGACCAGAAATGAGGAGAAGCTTCTTCAGCCAGAGAATGGTCAATCTATGGAATTCATTGTCACAGAATGCTGTGGAGGCCAGGTCATTGAGTATATTTAGGACAGAGGTAGATAAGTTCTTGATTGTTAAGGAGGTCAAGGTTTACAGAGAGAAAGCAGGAGAATGGGGTTGAGAAACCTATCAACCATGATCGAATGGACGAGCAGACTCAATGAGCCGAATGGCCTAATTTCTGGTCCTATGTCTTATAGTCCTTTGGCCTTACAGCATACATCCCCACTTCTGACTTTCCAACGGAAGGAAGGCTATTGATGAAGCAGTTGAAGATGGATCTGCCAAGGGCACTACCATGAGGAAGTCCAGATGCCACTCTTGGTCAAATGTTGCCTTGGTGTAAAGGGCAGTCTTTCTTGCCTCACCTTCAGCTCCTTTGTCCATGCTTCAACCAAGTGTGTAATGAGATCTGGAGCTGAGTAGTCTTCACAGAACCCAAAGTGAGCATCAGTGAGAATGTCATTTCTTTGCTTCATAGCACTGTTGACAATGCCTTCCATCACTTGGTTAATCATGGAGGGTAGACTGAGAGAGAGACATTACAATCAGTCCCCAGGGTGAAGGTCCCCAATTCATTATAATCTAGGCTGGAGGGAGAAAGCTCCCACTTTTTATTTAACCATCCACCCTCTGATTGGTGCAACAAGATTACATTAAAACAAAGGGTCTCTTTCTTCATAGATATCTTTCCTAATTCCTATGAATTTATGGTTTAAAAGGAGCCAATTTAACCTGATTGTATTGAATTTATAAAAGAGTAAATTTATTAACTATCAAAACATGGGGGAATTAAAATCACCACATACCTTCACACAGACTCGAAATGAGAGGTGATTTTAAAGAATCAGTTGCAAATGATGTATGAATGAGTCATTGGTTTGCCCTGACAGAGAAGATGGTGAAATATTGTTAAGCTCTGCCCAGCAGTTACTTTATGGTCTAAAAGCTGCATACACAGAAATAAGTTGTTTTCCTCTAACATCCACGTCATAATTTGTAATGTGCTTTAAAGAAGGTGGTGCAAGAAGGCAGCTCATCACAACCTTTTCAAGGGCAACTAGGGACAGCAATAAATGGGTGGCACAGTGGCTCAGCGATTAGAACTGCTGCCTCACAGCATCAGGGACCTGGGTTCGATTCCACCCTGGGACGTCTGTCTGTGTGGAATTTGTGCATTCTCCCTGTGTCTGTGTGGGTTTCCTCAGGGTGCTCTGGTTTATCTCACACAGTCCAAAAATGTACAGGTTAGATAGACTGGCCATGCTAAATTGTCCCTAGTGTCCGAAGATATGCAGGCTCAGTGGGTTAGCCATGGGAAATGCAGGGTTACTGGGATAGCGTGGGTTTGGAATACTTGAGAGGCCGTGTGGATTAAATGAGCCGAATGGCGTGCATCCCACACACTAGGGATTCTATGATAAATGTCCAGCTGGTGACACCCACAAGTGAAAAAGTGCCAGTCAATCCCTTATAAGTTATTAATTATTAAACTATTATCACCAACATGACGGCAACTACTCGCTGTGGTCAAGAAATTCTCCTCATTCTTCCAGTCAACCGTTTGCCATTAGCTTATTGTAATCAAGGAGCGTGGCTATTTGTAAATGGGTACAGATGCATGGTGGGACCATGCTTCTGAATCGAAAGTCTCTCCAGAGAGACAGCAGAAGTGTAATGGGACAAGAGATAGTAGGAGCTATAGGTGCTGGAGAATCTGAGATAACAAGGTGTAGAGCTGGATGAACACAGCAGGCCAAGCAGCATCAGAGGAGCAAGAAGGCTGACATTTCGGGCCTAGATCCCTCTTCAGAAAAACGGGACAAGTACCTTTTCTGTCAATCAACCAATTAGTGTCTGACTTAAGAGAGGCGCTACAGACCCACTGTGACAAAACAAAACAAAGCAAAATAAGACTTTAAAGGAAACTTCATTTGAAAAGTAACTCCCAGGGTTGTTAATGCAAGTCAATAGTTCTCAGTTTGTGCGCAGATTTTGTAAGGCTTCCCAAGGAGATCTGAGCATGAACATACAACAAAAGAGAGGCAGGCAAATAGGCAAGTAGTCTCCTGTGCTATGGATGGTTTCATTTGATGGATTCCCTTTATAATTTGAAACAGTCACTGTTGTGGTTCAGTTTTAAAATGGAAGAAGTTTCTTTCAATTTGGAATGAATCAAATTCTGTTAGTTTCTACTTGACATCCTACTATAGATGGGAAAGAGTTAAGAAGTACTGACTATTAAACAGGAAGTTAGCTGAGGACTGGTATAAGGAAGTGCTGCTGCAAAATTTCCTGCAGCCCGTCTTATCCACATAACGAGCTGTGGATCCAAAGAGAAAACTGAGGCAAATATGCTAATAGCGGGTGAGAGAGAATTAAAAGTATACCTTGTTATAATCTGTCTGATAGTTTTGCTGTCATTTTATGTCTGTGTGCTGCAAACCCTCTGGACCTTTCTGGTGCTTCAGTCCCTTCATTATTTGAATTTCTATCTGCTCTGCTGCCTACAATCAATTTCTTAAAATCAGGGAGTTATATGCTCCAGAAATAGACCCTTTGGCCCGTCCAGTCCATGCCGACTATAATCCCAAACTAAACTAGTCCCACCTGCCTGCAATTGGCCTTTATTCCTCCAAACTTTTCTGATTCATCTACTGGTTTAAAGTCTTTTTAAAGTTGTAACTCTGCCCACATTCACCACTTCCTCTAGAAGTTCATTCCACACACAAAACACTGTGTGAAAAAAATTGCACCCATACCTTTTTTAAAATGTTTCTCCTTGCACCTTAAAAATATGTCCGCTAGTCTTGAAATTCCCACCTGAGGGAAACGACTCCTACAATTCATCTTATCTGTATCCCTGATGGTTTTATAAACCTCTATAAGGTCACCCCTCAACCTCCCACATCCCAGTGAAAAAAATCCCAGCCTATCCAGCCTCTCCCCATAATTAAAATCTTGCATTCCTGGCAACATCCTGGCAAATCTTTTCTTAACTCTTCCCAACGTAATAATATTTTTCCTGTAGAAGGCCAACCCGAACTGGACACGGTATTCCAGAAGAGACTTCGCTGACATCCTGTACAGCCTTAACAAGACTTTCCAACTGCTATACTCAAAGGCCTGATCAATGAAGGCAAGCATGCCAAATGCCTTTATGCCCTGTCTACATGTGATTTTTTTTAATCAAAGAATAATGTGCCTGAACCCCTTGGTCTCTGTGTTCTATGACACTACCCATGGCACTACTTTTAATTGGAAAAGTCCTGGCTGTGTTTGTATTACCAAAATGCAACATCTCACATTTATCTGAATTTTATTAACTCAAACCTAGCCATTCTTTCTTAGCTGTTTGTTAAGTATATTGAGAGGTTCATCCAATATCTCTCAGCTTTCACCAAATTGAGCACTTCGACGTTTGATATAATTCCAAGTGGCTTGGAGTTACACAGGCGTGTCTCAAAACTTCTTGCACTTAAATCCTGAGTAAAATAATGTTTTATTCAAATCGCTATGTATTTGCACATTCAATCCAAATAACGAGTCCTTCAGTCCTCAGGCAAGCAATTAATCCCCATTCAGTCATAATAATTGCACTCAAATTTAACCAGGATTTATCCATTCCAGAGCCTAAATGTTTTTCATGTGCAACAAAATGATCCTATAGCCTGCTCTCAGTGTACCTTGTGGGTAACCTTGTTGCATAAGACAGGACTGATGGACTTAACTGACAACAGAGGAAAAGCAACACCCATGAAGGTGTAAAGGACTAGGAGGCACTAAGCAGTGTTTTACAAGGTCTCTCGTGTCTTCATCAGTTCCTGAGACGTTGATCTTTGTGTTTGCTGCATGTAGCTAAAGTTGTCCATGTGCACTTATTCTTAAGGTGATCCTGATGTCTTGCAAAAAGGAGAATTGTGTATCTTCGATGTCACTCATCTAGTTATTAAGTAGCATGGAATAAACTTATCCATTTCTCAAGAAAATGCTCTACTTAACTGCTGAAGATGGGTATCTCTCCGCATGGTATCAGTAATTTGATTAATACCATTAAGGTTGGTTGATGGTAGTGTTCTACCTGAGATATCCCAGATCTTATCTGACATTACAATCGTCCAGACCACAGATTGTGCCGGCTACTTTACAAAGTTGCCATAGTCCCAGACTACCATTGGGCTGCTCTCTCATTAGAGAGAGATCATTGGTGGTGAGTTTAATCTGAGGGTTACCAGGCCACATGCAAGCGAAAAGATAGAGAAGGCAGAATCCTCATGATAACCTCAGCTGGTGTGGGAATTGAACCCATGTTGTTGATCAACTAAGCTAACCAACCCACAGCTGTATTACAACCACATTATTACCAGCAGGAGTGGCAAGAGTCAAAAAAGGTCTCATCTGAGAACATACCTGAGCTTGCATTACACCTGAGGCTATCTAAAATACCGTTATATCACTGCATTTGGTTTAACTTTGTTCTTGTCTGAAACCATGTTTCTAAAATGCCAGCACTCCATTGGAAGATTTGGTCAGCTTTGAAACCTGGTCTAGAATCCCTCTTAATGTCAGAGAAATGTTCCTACTCTCCTCTCTCCTCATGACCATCTCAGCAGCAATGCCCAGAATCTTCTTGTTACTAATCTCAATGCGACTCGCTGATGCCAGGGTAGCTAGAATCAAGTGACTACACTTCACACTATGTCAATACATCAGTAATACCGTACAACACAGTCAATAAACAACAGTGTGTTTGAGAGCAATAATAGAAGCTTATATTCTTACTAAGTGCAGATATTGCCTGTTACCAGAAGTGGAAAGTTTGAGTTATGAGAGGCTGGACAGGCTGCGACTTTTTTCCAGTGGAGTGTAGCAGGTTGACGGGTGACCTTATGGAGGGTTATAGAATCATGAGGGGTGTAGATAAGGTGAATTGCAGGTGTCATCTCCATAGGGTGGGGGATTTTGAAACAAGGGGACTTAGTTTTTAAGATGCGAGGAGAAAGATTTAAATAGACATGAGAGGCTTTTGTTTTTACACAGAGAGTGGTTTGTGTAGGAAATGAACTTCAAGAGAAAATAGTGATGTGAGTACAGTTACAATCTTTAAAAGACATTTGGATAAGTACGTGAATAAGAATTGTTTGGAGCGATATGGACCTAGCACAGCCAGGTGGGACTAGTTTAGTTTGGATGATGGTGGGAATGGACTGGTTGGACCAAAGTCTCTGTTACCGAGCTGTATGCCTCTATGGTCCAACAGTCTCCTTGACTTTGCAATCTAGATTTAACACGCCAAAATGAAGCAGTGTGACTTCAGGGGCTTAAAGTCCATCTCACTCTGAGTTCCATACTCTCGATTTACTGGGTAGCTACAAAGTGAAAATGAGTGAGCGTGCTATCATATGAGAGGAATGTGCTGTTAGCACTGCTAAGAAGTAGCTGGATAATTATATACTGAGCGGATGAGTTGTAGCCTTATTCTTTTGAGTATTTTTACAAATGTTTTCGAATTCATTTTATGATTGCAGACTACTTCACAACAGGATCATCTGCAAATGGAGCAGCTAAGAATGAAGACGAAATAGGTATTGAATTATTGTTCTGTTCAACTTCTGGAAGTACATTCTCTCACACCTGATTCTGATAATCCCCATGACTGGGTTCAGTATGACACCACTGTCTGACAACATTAGACAGCTATGCAAAATGTTCATGACTGTTGGTATCTGATCTCTTGACTCCATTTGTCATTATACGATTCACTCTCAAAGTTAGAATCCTTACAGTGTGGAAGCAGGCCATTTGGCCCATTGAGTCCATACTGACCCTCTGATGAAGGACATCCTGACCAGACCCAACCCTGTACCACATCCCTGCATTTTTCCAAGGCTAATCTACCTAACCTACACATCCCTGGGCACTCCAGGCAATTTAGCACAGGCAATCCACCTAACCTGCACAGCTTTGGACTGTGGTAGGAAACCAGAGCACCTGGAGGAGATCACACAGACAATTCCCCGAGGCTGGAATCAAACCCAGGTCCCTGGTGCTGTAAGGCAGCAGTGCTAACCACTGAGCCATCATGCCACCCCTTTTTCAAAGGGCATTCCAACCTGAATGACACCCCTGCCTACTCTGTACCCTGGTCCATAATGAAGAACATGATTCATTGTGGAAGTTAGGGTTGATGCCTCTTAGATACTTGTCCAGGTGGTGGGCCTGTCAATTGGCTCCAGAAGATGACTCTCTCTGCTCTGTCAAAGATACATCTTCAGCTTGAATGTGTCATTCCGGTGAAGTGGTTCAATCCAAAATTTGGCCTCTTTTCCTTTCCCAGACACTGATCAATTAGCTGTGATGTTGCTGCATTTGGTGCCTATTTCCTTTTGAAGAAGTTCTTTCTATTCTGCAGTGAACCAATGTAGGCGTGCTGGTGGTATATTGTTAATGTAATGAGACGAGTCATCCCTGATGACTGTGTTTTTGGGGATGTGTGCTCAAATCTCACCATGCCTGAAGGGGAAATTAACTCAGTAAAAAATCTGTAATTTTTGAAAAAGCTAGTCTGACAGTGACCATGCGACCACTGTCAATTTTTGTAAAAACCCATCTGGTTTACTAATCTCCTTTCAGGAACAAAATCAGTTGCCCTCAGTATTTCTGGCCTGCGTTTGACTCCAGCCCCACTGCAATATGTTTGATTTTTGACTGCTCTTTGAATACTTATGGGTGGGCCTAGCCAGTGACACCCACAGCAAATGAATAAAGAAAAATTTGTTAAAGTTATCCCTTCAGGCTGTGAGCGTTGGAAGATACTGGTCGAGATGGTGGGCCTGCCAATTAACTACAGATGATGGTAACTGGCCCTTTTTTCTCATGAACCAGTGAGGTTTTGTCATAATCAGTGAGAGAGGGCCATTCATGCAAAGGACAGGGAGTGTCTTCCTACAACACAAGTCTCACATCCAGTGGGCCCCTGCTTTGGGAACCTATGTACCAGGCAGCTGGCCACATACATACGTCCCTTACCCCACCCCTCTTGCTGCAGGTAAAAATACCAGCAACAGTAGGCTCAGTTCCTTTAGGTGGCCCCTACTGAAGTAACTCCGCAAGTGGCTGGTATTCCATCACCAAGTCACCCTTTATTTACAAGTGCATAGTATCTGACACTGACCCAGTTAGCTCAGAACCAGCTCTCAGAGTGAACAGAACCTCTGACACTCCTGTTTATATCTGTCAGCCAGGCCTCCCTGATTTGGGCTCTTAACCTGGTCCGATCAGGGAATGCATACTCCATGACTTCCACCTGGCTGACTTCATTCCAATCACTACATTCCTTCCCTTCTCAGTCCTGGGAAGTAATTCTGTTCTTTGCCCTGTAGCCTTTCCTGGGCCATTTTTGTACCAGTCTGGTTGCTCCGATTCTGTCTCGGATATGGGCAGCATGTCCTGGACTGTGTCCAGAGCATCTTTGCTGAAATCCATCCCTTTCATCAGACGGTAATGACGGTGAGGCTGTGGCATCTGCTTTTCCCAAGTCATCCGCAGAAGTTTCTTTGAAACTAGGCAGACGGGAGGAGTCCTATGGTTCTGACAGCTTTGCTGGATATTCTGAGGGACCGGGAATGCTTTGCTCCTGCCCCATTGGTGACGAGATTGCCTCTCCTACCTGAACTTTGTAAGTCGCAGGACCTGACCTAGTGTTGACCATGCTTCCCACCCATGTAGGGCCTGTCCCATGCCTTCAATACCAAATTTCACCACTTGAGGTAAAACTATCTCTTTCACTTAGGGGAGTCCTGTGTCTGGTGTTGATGTTCCTGATGCTGTTCACCCTTCCCCCCGGCCCAGGAATAGTCAGGTAAACCTGATGCAGAGCCTTGTCCCCATTAGCAAATTTTCTGGAGCTATCTCTGTAGTTGCCTGAGAGGTGGTCCTATAATCAAATGGGAACTGGGACAGTTTGGTATCAAGAGAAGCAATTGGCTGCTTCTTAAAGACATCAAAGTTTGCACTGCTCTTTCCATTGGACAATGCTTAGGATGGAGCTGTCCTTACTTACCAAATGCCATTTGGCTTCAGGAAATGCTCAAGTTCTCTGCTGGTAAATGATGGCCTGTTGTCTGTGACCATCACCTCCACGAGTCCCAGTATTGTGATCCATGCTCACAGCTTCTCAATTGTCATCCCTAAGTTTGCTGAATAAACTTTTATGCACATCCAACCACTTATGACCAGGAATGTGGAGAGCATGAAAGTACCAGCACAGTCAATGTGTAACTGAGCCCAGAGTTTACCCGACCATCCCTATGAATGTGGGGGAGTTGCTGGTGATTATGTTGGTCCTTGTTGGCACTCTGGGCACTGTCCCACTAATGCAGCAATGTTAGCATCTAATCCTGGCCTCCAGGCATAACTTCTTGCCAATATCTTCACTTCGGAAACCATTTGCTATAACTGCTATAAGTTGGGAACTTGCCTGCCAGGTGATGCTGTGTCCCAAAAAAAGGCAACTTGAAAATCTGTGTCAGTGATATTGAGAGAGGAATATTGACCAGCTGAATGGAGAGGATTCCCTGCTCTTCAAAGTCTGCCGTAAGAATTTTTATGCCTCTTTTAGAGTCCATACAGGATATGAGATTCATGTCTCATTTGAAAAATGGCACCTCCAACAATGCAGCACTCTCTCAGCCCTGCTGTGGATGTCAACCTGCATCCAAGCTTCTGGAGTGGGATTTGTAGCCACAACCTTATGCTTCAGAGGCTTGACACTTCACAAAAAGTCTTACTGCTATTTTGTAGTTTTAATATTGCAGAAATATATTTTTGATATGCTCCTGTCATATAGAACATAGAACGTAGAACATAGAACATTACAGCACCGTACAGGCCCTTCGGCCCTCAATGTTGTGCCGACCTGTCATACCGATCTCAAGCCCATCTAACCTACACTATTCCATGTACGTCCATATGCTCATCCAATGATGACTTAAATGTACCTAAAGTTGGCAAATCTACTACCGTTGCAGGCAAAGCGTTCCACTCCCTTACTACTCTCTGAGTAAAGACTGGGAAAATATAGACTGGGAAAGGGGAGGTGGTGGTCTAGTGGTGTTATCACTGGACTGTTAATCCAGAGGCCTAGATAATGTTCTGGGGACCTGGGTTCGAATCCCACCATGGCGTATGGTGGAATTTGAATTCAATAAAATATCTGGAATTAAGAATCTAATGATGACCGTGAATCCATTGTCCATTGTTGGGAAGAACCCATCTGGTTTATGTATTTTAGGGAAGGACACTGCCATCCTTACCTGGTCTGATCTACATGTGACTCCACACCCACAGCAATGTGGTTGATTCTTAATTGCCCTCTGGGCAATTAGGGATGGGCAATAAATGTTGCCTACCCAGCAACGCCCTCATCCCATGAATTAATTAAAAAAAGGTTAACTGCAGTCCAAAGGCAGGGGCAAGTGGCTCAGGGATTAGCACCGCTGCCTCTAGGCACTAGGGACCTGACTTCAATTCCACCTTCGGGTGACTTTCTGTGTGGTGTTTGCACATTCTCCCTGTGTCTGCACAGGTTTCCTCTCACTGTCCAAAGATGTGCGGGTTATTAAGTGCTAAATTGTCCATAGTGTTTGGGGATGTGTGGATTAGGTCGATGAACCATGGAGGAGTGAAGTTATGGGGATAAAACACAAGTCTGGGTTTCAGTGGGACGCTCTCAGCAGGTTTGTATACACTCAATGGGCTGAATGACCACCTTCAGCACAGCAGTGATTGTATGAATTTCCCTGCAGTGCATGATTTCCACAGAAAAACTACTATTAATGTACAATAACAGTCACACATTGCTTTTTTGTGGGAGCTTGCTGTGCACTGTTTGATTTCCAACATTTCCAAATGTGATTATGTTTTGAAAATATTTTGCTGATACAAAGCACTTTGGGGCATCCTGAAGTTGTTGAAGGTGCGACATGAATGCGAGATTTTCCTATCCAATGTGAATCTATCAGGTTACATTATTGCTGCAGTAATAGAGCAGCCTCTCCAATGTTTATCAGTTATATTCTATCTTCTCTTTTCCAGAAATCAAGTATGCCTTACTGGGTGCTGGAATAGGAATATTTCTCGTTGTCTCATTTGTCCTAATTAAGATTTACATGATCAAAAAACACATTTATGAAAATGAGTTAACAGGTAAGATGCAATGACAAGGCATATCATTCCTAGGTGCCTTACCTAGCTAGAGCAAAGCATGACTGAATCTCCTCCAGCACAAACACGTCAGCTTTAAGTAATAGATATTGTTGCCTACAACAATTTGGGAAAATGTGTTCTTTCACCTTATGTTGCTTAAATTTCATTATTTTCTCTCAATTCGAGTTCTTAAAGCTTCATTAATGAAAGTTAAATAAGCTTCTCTTCTGACCACTGTTTCATAGTTAGAATCTCCAAATCGGCCCATGTTCAGGTGTGTAATGAATCCCAGCTTCTTGCTCAAGCCACTTTTTCTACATCCTGACTCCCACTCAATTTATTTTTCCACTGGATGCCTCAGTGATATTAGGAACGCACAAACAGAAAACAGAGAGGGATGCCTTAGAAACCTGGGAGATGTCTGTCTGTCCTACTCCGTTTCAAGAAATCTTACCTGGCTGGGTTTCTTCAGACCCTCCATTCAAGAGAAAGTCAATCTCTGTTTCCCCACTCAGGCCTTGGAGGCCCCTGTGTTGCCAATGATCTGTATTTTCAATAAAGAATCCCAGTGGCTTTGGATGTCCTTGATTAGTGTTTTGATCAGGTTGGCATGGGACATCTGAAACCAACACACAATGTTAGAGAAACTCAGCAGGTCTAGCAGCATCTGCAGAGAAAGAAGCAGAATTAGCTTTCCCAATGTGATCTGATTCTTGAACAAAAACAGAAGTTGCTGGAAAAGCTCAGCAGGTCTGGCAGCATCTGTAAAGAAAAAAATCAGAGTTAACGTTTCGGGTCCGGTGACCCTTTCTCAGAACCCCGGTTCCGAAACGTTAACTCTGATTTTTTTTTCTCCACAGATGCTGCCAGACCTGCTGAGCTTTTCCAGCAACTTCAGTTCCTGTTCCTGGTTTATAGCATCTGCAGTTCTTTTGGTTCTGATTTGATTCTTCTTCATTGGGCAAGTTCCTTTGCTTCATTGTATCTGTCTCTTGTCCAGATCCTGCAAGACAAGAAGAGGGCTGAAGGAAGGTCAGAGGGGAGACTAGGTTAAAATTTCCCTTTAAGGGTTCAACGTATGGACCATAATCTAGCAGCAAATACAAAGTAGACAGCACCAAATGTTTGTCATCACTGGCAGTTTTTCCCATTGCTGGAATCTGAGTAATGTTTAGGTAAGGGCTTTAGTGTAGACACAGTCATCACTGGCAGAAATTATTAAACGATTAAAACTTTTTACGAATCTATAGTAAGGCTGATCAGTAGGGCACTAATAAACAATGCTCTCATTGTTTCCATGTCAACTTCTAACTCCGCTTATTTGTATCATTAGTTAACAATGGCTCACTCTAATTCTGGAGGATATGAAATCAATGAATAATATTTATCAACTTTGTTTATTTGTACTTAGAGCCGTTGTTGGATTCAATTAGCTTTATTTTCCTTTCATTACCAATGTGAGAATAAAACACTGTGATTGGAGGTAAAATAGCATTAAAATGTTATCCGGATATCAAGTAGAAAGTTAACAGTGATGGCAATGAATAAATAGCATCCCTTGAGAAAATGCTAGGTGGCTTCTATACTCTTGATTCAGTAACATAACTGCTGTGACACCTCCTCCTCTGCAGTTGCTTAGCCAATGTTGGCTTGAGAATCCCTAATGGTGAGACTGGGTATTCGTGCTCGTGCAAGATTAACAGTAAGAATTGGGCCTTGTTGTGACTATGTTCCAGCTAGAAACTGGGTGTGACTCTCACTACTGTAGAGAATGAACCTTCCCAGTGTTGAAAACAGGTTGGTCGACACCCAAACCAGCACTTGACTTATCCTGAGCAAATGTGTGATCAGGGCCACATACATTGTGCCCGGCTCGCCTTGTAAGAATTGCTGGAGGCTGCCAAAGAAAAGATTTATTTAAAATGTGGCCCTCCCAATGCCAGATTTAAGCTGCAGGCCGCTGCCTGTCACTTTTCCACCCAAAGGACAGCTTCTTCCCCAGTTAGACTCACTTTGCCACTCGTAGCAGATTCTCTTTGGGATCACAACTGGTACCTGCAGCTCACCGGCACACCTCTAATGACGCAACTACTCAAACCAAATTATCATGCACAAAGTAAAGAGTTAATTAAAACTTTACTCAAAGGATAGCTGCTAAGCATGTACATAAGATGCTGTGTGATGTCTGGCCACATGGGGCTAGAGTCCTGGTCTGTAGGATTCATAGAATTATCATAGAATCATAGAATCCCTACAGTGTGAAAACAGGCCATTTGACTCAACAAGCCCACACCACCCATCCAAAGAGCATCCCACCCAGACCCATTCCCCTATCCCTGCATTTCCCACATCTAACCCACCTAATCCAAACACCCCTGAACACTATGGGACAATTTACCAAGGCCAATCCACCTAGCCTGCACATCTTTGGGCTGTGGGAGGAAACCGGAGCACTCAGAGAAAAAGAGGCATTCTCTCTGACCATCACTTTCTGTATCGTATGTTTATTTGAAACCTGTTCATGTTCACTCTCCCAAGTCCTGATTTGAGTTCCCAGTTGTATATAATCCCTAGAATGCAGATAAAGGCCATTCCGTCTATCTGGTTTGTACTGGCCCTCCAAAAAGCATCCCACACAGACCCAGCCCCCAATTATCCCCCACCCTACCCTCATAATCCCACATTTCCCATGGCACCTAGCCTGCACATCTCTGGACATTTTGGGGTAATTTAGCATGGCCAATCCACCCAATCTACCCATCTTTTGACAGTGAGAGGAAACTGGAGCACCCTATACTCTTCCCTATAAACAGACTTGTATTCTTTCAATCTACTGCATCAAATCATTTCATAATCTTAAAGACAGCAAGAAAAAATAAAAAGAAAATGCTTTTAAAAAGTGTCCAACTATTAATATCCAAAAAAATGAGACTCAACACTTTGAAAATAAAATTTTAGTGCTTGTGAGTGAGTCTGGTATATACTGAGTTCTACCACAACAGTGAAAATTTACTTACACAGGAATGTATAAGCTCTGAACCAAAAAAAACCCAAAGAACTAGGGACACTGGCAATTAACAATTTAAACAGAAATTGGTGGAAAAATTCAGCAGATCTGGCAGCATCTGTGGAGAGAAGGGTCACTGGACTCAAAACATTAGCTGTACTTCCTCTCCACAGATGCTGCCAGATCTGCTGAGTTTTTCCAGTAATTTCTGTTTATGTCTAATCCCTGGTTATTTTTTCTGGTTCCTTTAGTGTGTATATTGTGTAAGAGACTTCTTTTTGGCTTATAACTGATTTTAAGATAATTAGCTCAAAATAATGAAGCGCCAGCGACTATCCATTATGGTAAAATATGGCTGTTCTGTTCCAGACACTCCATCCAGACAAAGCCACTCATTAAGGTAAGATCACAACTTACCTCAGAATAATGAAGACTTCCAATTAGTTTTAGCTGATCATTACAAAGTATTCACTAAAATAGTCCTGCTGCAGATCTAGTTTGAATATCATTTCAGCATCAATTTATATTTAATTGCATCTTTAACATAACAAAAATCTCAAGGGGCTTCATAAATGGAAGAAGAAAAATAAATTTGGAACCAAAAGAAAACTATATTTGGAGGGTAACCAAAACACATTAAAGAGATGGTATTTAAGAAAACAAGGGAGCCGGAGAAGTATGGGATATAGAGCAAGGTCTGGATTGTGGGGCCCAAATTTCTGGACACTTGTCCCATTTTGGAGCAGTGGAAGGATGAAAAGGTGCATAAGTGTTTAGATTCAGAGAGACAGAGAGTTTGAGGGGAAGACTTATGGATTAAAGAACTCAGTTTGAGATCAATAGGAAACTAAGATTATAAAGAGTTCAAGACAATGGCCATGGAAGAGGATGAAGTCAGTGATGAGGAAAGGCCATAGAAAGTCATAGAGCTATACAGCACAGAAACAGACCCTTTTGTCAAACTTGTCCATGCCAACCAGGAAATCTAGCCCTATTTGCCAGCATTTGACCCATATCTCTCTAAGCCATTCTTATCCATACCCCCATCCAGATGCCTTTTAAGTGTCATAATTGCACCAGCCTCCACCACTTCTTCTGGCAGCTCATTCCATGCACGCACCACCCTCTGTGTAAAAAAGTTGCAATCAGCTGAGCAGGCTCACTGCTGTGTCAGACAATTGTACGGGATTATTTCTCCATTTTTCACATCCCATGTGGTGACCACTTTGTCTCTCTTCCTCCCTTTTAAGGTACCATTGTTTTGATCCCATTTTTCCCACAAAGATCCAAAACAATATAACAGCTTATGAAGCAGTAATTGCTGCTCCTAGAATGCAAGGAAATCAGCTCCAAAACTAAAAATACCTCAAAAAAGGAGCAGATCCTATGGCCACAACTTTATCCAGTCCTCCATCCATTTAATACCTAGGTCTTCATGGGTAGAAACAATTTTGAGAAGGGAACAAACGCCAGCTTAAAATGGTCACAAGGATAATCCAACCCACATTGATTGGTCAAATTTCATGAAACTGATGAATTAGAATTAGAATTAATTTTATTGTCATGTGCAGCTGAATGAACACAGTGAAAAGTTTGCAATGTCACCACTTACGGTGCTGTGTTAGTTACAAGACACCTGGGTACAAATACTTTAGTATTTGGTGCGAAATTGAAAGAATACTGAATAAAGGTCCAGCATAATAATAACTGTCTGACTAGAAATTAACATTTCCCTGGAGAGAAGGAAAGCAGTCAACCAGGCACTCCCCTGGGGAGTGTGAATAGGTCAGTGCTGATTAATTTAGACCTACAGGAGAATCTTCACATGTTGCAACTGCCTTCATTTACCAAGCTTGAAAACTTCATCTGAAGAAGATACAGAATGTACAAACAGGCTGCTATCGACAAGATAACAAAGTGTGGAGCTGGATGAACACAGCAGGCCAAGCAGCATCTCAGGAGCACAAAAGCTGATGTTTCGGGCATAGACCCTTCAACAGAGAGCTGACCGTGCAGGCTGAAAGGAAGGGAGTGATTTCTCCCCTTCTCACCTGGTTGTAGGCGAAAACATTCCTTCCAATTCCTGTCAATGATGCTCAGTGCGGTCTAATCACTTGTCAAAGTTCTTTGAGCCTAATGCATGATGAAACCACATTTGGATTGCTTTTACCTGCAGGCTGTTGGTTGAGTGCAGGCCTTCAGGAGTGGAGACACAATTCGATCATTCAAAAATGTTGTGAATAAAATGCAAATACAGTAATGGCGCATGACCTCGGTTAAAGTCAAATACCCAGCTAGTGACTGCATTTATCTATTTAAAGAACCACCGTCATGATTATATTGTGATGACAAATCCTGTCATCGGTTTTCTCCGGGTGGGTAAGTTCAGGTTTTATGAGTAAAATGATCCCATTTCACAGGTGATTAGCCGTTAAAGTACAGCTCAACCCGAACAGTGAGGGCTGAAGTTTAGGATAGACGAAGGAAATTACGTAGATCGGGTGTCACAGTCTTCAGTTAATTGGCTGCCATGATCAGGTTAGCATGAAATCTTGTCACTGTGCTGTCCACTCTGCCAGCTCCGACAGCTGTCTACGCATTATCAGTTTTCCCTGCATGGCCTGCCATTTGCTTTGGCTCTTCAAGAATTGCAGTGCAGAAAAAATTGAAGGGTCTTTACACTGTTCACAAGTTTTAGAAAATTGCAAATGGATTTAAATTTAAATAGTGAACATCAGAAATATTTCCTCATCCATGTGATGTTTCTCAAATTCCAGACATTAGCATGGCAGGACAGAGATACTCCAAAGAATGCACCAATGGGCAGCGCTGTCACATTGGAACATTCGTTCAGAGTGGAAGTTGTGCACTAAAGAGGGACCAAGTAAATCAAAATTCTGCAATGATTACAAAATGCTTTCAACATCAGGTGGTGCCTAGGTTTAATATATCCCATCCACTGTGCAACATTCCCTCAGTACCTGCAGTGAAGTAGCAGCTTGGGTTTCTGGCTTTCGACATGGAAGTTGAATTAACTTCTATTTGATCCACTAATTTGGTTCACTAATGTCCTTTAGGGAAGGAAGCTGCTGTCTTACCTGGCTAGGCCTACATGTGACTCCAGACCCATAGCACTGATGTTGACTCTCGACTACCTTCTGGGCAATTAGGGATGGGCAATAAATGCTGCCTGGTCAGTGACACCCTCATCCCATTCATGAATAAAGAAAAAAAAATTCAGAGAATGACAGCTTTGTTACTCAACCAAGACTGATCGTAACCCATCAAAGAATTGCCACAATCAAATAATCGAGCTACAAAAAATTATGATGGACACAACCCACAGAGGTCAAACACAAAAACAAAGTTGCTGGAAAAGCTCAGCAGGTCTGACATCATTTGTGAAGGAACAATCAGAGTTAATGTTTTGGGTCCGGTGGCCCTTCCCAGAACTGGAAGGGTCACTGGATTCGAAACATTAACTCTGTTTTCTCCTCCACAGATGCTGCCAGACCTGCTGAGCTTTTCCAGCAACTTTGTTTTTGTTCCTGATTTACAGCATCTGCAGTTCTTTTGGTTTTATTGAGGTCAAATATTCATTTTGGGTGAATTGCTTTATTTTGTATCCTATCCAGGGGTGTGGGAGAGAGGGTTCTATCACAAAAACCAG
The DNA here is from genome assembly GCF_030684315.1 of Stegostoma tigrinum. NCBI lineage: Eukaryota > Metazoa > Chordata > Chondrichthyes > Orectolobiformes > Stegostomatidae > Stegostoma > Stegostoma tigrinum. Next base: position 10,603,563 of record NC_081390.1, on the reverse strand, counting down.
TTACACAAGGGATCACGCAATGTCAATTTAAAGAGGCAAGCTTTCAGAGGCTAATTAACATTGCAATACCATGTTTGGCAGAAATGAGAAATAGATGCAGCTTTTACTTAGCAGTGAGAAGAAGTGGGTGTTCCTTCTGGGACCGGAATTAAATGTAATGTTTTCAGTAAAATTGGCATTACTACTAAAATAAATTTTGCCACGAGATTTCCCAGCCTGTTGTGCAAGCTTCTCCCAGCCAGTTACAATCATTGTTTATTTTGTTAGATTTAAATACAAGGCAAATCCAAGTGGTCCAGCGTGGATTGAAACCTTGATGAATTACATTTCAGGTCAGAAAACAATCAGCTGAACAGAGTCTGGGACAAGACAAGTTGCCCACCATATCAGAACTGATTAGAAAATGATCAATCTATGCAAAAATCATTAAAATCCACAAATGTTTTCGAACAGATATCTAAAGTAAGCAAACCCAAAAGCAGCTTGTAGCAAGAATGCAAATGAAAAGACTGTATTTAACACAGGCTATGGGTCACTTAGTCTGACATGGCTGTCAACGTACTCCAGCTGCAATGCTGCTCTCCAGTTATTTTTGGTTTCCAATCCAGAACTCAGACCAGACACTCATTAAATTAGTTACAAGTTTACTTGAGTCGGTCAGACTGCTTTGGAGAAACTGCTTGGTAGAGATATTCGTCGTTTGGCACAGAAATGTTGCTATATGAGGAGACAAACAATAAAAAAAATTTGCTGCTAGGCAGAAGCTTTGATCTGAAAGCGTGTGTTTGAAAAAATGGTCCCGAAGAGAATGTAGATCGTCTGATGTGGAATGGCTTTTAGCGATGATGCTCAAAGCTGTCTATTTGCCAGGCATATTCTCCTGATGCTGAAGTGTCTGTTTTGTAAACGTCTTGAATGATATCTCTTTTGAAAATCTCGCTTGAGGAGGGAGTTTCAGATCCAAAAAACAGTCGGACCAAAGACGGACTATATCCAAAAGTATCAGAAAAGGCTGACGTGCGGATTTAGAAATGCTATTCCCAAAATGGCAACAGAATAGCTAAATAGCTTGGAGAAAGAAAATAAGTGTAATAGGGCAAAGTAAGAAGAAAACATTACCTTTCCACCCTCCCTCCCAAACTGCATAGACTAAAATCCAGCAGCTTGACAGTGGCCAACATAGTAGTGGTGCCAAAGTATGAATATGTTCTCAGTGATCAGTTTACATCATCTAGGTCATCTCCAGGGTATTTAAAACATTAAAGCTAAACTCTGCAATGTTGATTTGTCCTTTCCTATTGGAGAAACATGTTGCAGGGACTAGACAAACGGCAGCTCCGAGCAGCTTGATTGAGAATTGGACGGTGGGGAAGTGGATGGTCTGGGCGGAGGGGGTGACAGTTTCTGAGGAAATAAGCTAAAACAAGAGAGAGAGTCTGGACTGGGCCTCAGTATTAGACCATAGTCAAAAAAAATAGCAAGCTGTGGTCACACTAACTGAAAGAAGCAAAGCAGTGTCAGTGTAACATCGCCCTTCCTTCTCCCTCCCAGACTCATTATTAGATTTTGCCATGAGACTTGAGTTCCCCGTCATTGGAGTGAAATAGGGATCCTGGCTTCACACTTGCTAGTAGAAAGACTTGCACTAACAGAAGTCCATGTCAGCACTGTTGGTGTAGAGCAGGGATTCAGAGGGCACCTCAATATTAACGTGCCCTCGCTTGATGGCACAGAAGTGAAGCCGTAAGCACTCTCTTGGTGTCAAGTCCACAGGAATGGAAGAGAGAGTTCCTCAGTGAGGTCTGGCTCAGCTGGGATTGCGGTTTCTCCTCATGACTATGGTCTAACCATTAAGATCTTAGGCTCCAAGGACTTGCTGCAGGAACCCTGCCTACATCAAGCTGATAGCTGTTGGATGAGAATGGGGTGCACTCTACCTGGAGTACAATGCTAGCTGAGCTGCACTAACATCTGAACTGGAGCCTTGGCCAGTGTAATTTGCAGCCCGCCAATGTAATCCCCATGACACTTCTGGGAACATAATCCCTGCAGCAGGAATGTGTTGTGTGAGCTCTAGCTCCCCAGTCTCCCTCTTTCAAGCCTGTCATTACGGGGCTAGGAAAATCCACTGCTTTCTTCTCACAGAAAGAAATTCAGGAGAGACATCTGAGTGTGTTTAGAACGTGAAGCTAACTAGCACAGGAGGCAGGTGAGACACATAAGCATTAAAGAGGGGTTCAAGATAAGTAAATGAGGGAGAATGGAATAATAGATTATTCAGAGAGAATGGGACAAAGCAGAGTATGACAAGGTTGGAATGAAACAATTAAACTGGTGTAGGATAAATGATTTACTTCTCTGCTGTTCACTCCATGTAATTCTTTGCATTTATTAATGCTGTACCCATTCTAATTGAGGTCATTTAGCAATCCAGTGCTGGGAGAGCACAACCTCTATAGTGTTCTCCTGCACCCTAGTGAGAGAAAGAGATAGTGACAGGAGTTGCTGATACAGTGCACTCAGGCTTCTGATAATAAATCTGAGGTTGGAGCACATTCAATTGTGATCTCAAGGCAGAAACCTCCTGCTGAGAAAACTTCCCTAACGCTGGTTTAATCCAGAGAATGTGTGCTTAACTCACTCAATGTCAGTTTGAGAGTTTGAATTCAATGGAAGAAAATATCTGAATGGTGACAAGGAATTGAAGCATTGTATCTTGCACTCATAGGACACAAGAAACAGACCTTGATAAAGATCGGCACCGATTTTTAAAATGATGAAAAGAGGGTGATGATTAGTTAAATTGTTTTGGCAATGAGATGCATCATGACCAGTTAACTGTCAGTCATAGTTGTCAGACCAGGCAGGCACACTTTGATGGATCAGGGGATGCAGCAAAGTTGAACAGTCTCCATGATCCCTTTTTATTCCAAAGGAATAGTTACAATGTATGCACAAACTCCTTTTTCCTAAAATAAAACAGGGTCCTGTTTACCCATACATGTAGCTTCCAGCATGAGCCTCTTATTAGTTTGGAAAGCACACCACATGTTCCAAAATAAGTGTAAGGGTAACTCTTTGTAGCTGATTCTGTATCCAATGCATGTATTAGAATCAACCTGTGTGATGTAGTTTTGAAACCAATTTGATCTCAATGTGATGCTCAAGTGATCAACCATTGATGCCAATGTGGTAGGGGGCAAAAGACACATGAATAAATAAGTAAAGTGGTTTCATCACAAAGGTAACTGCGGATAACTCAATAAATTACTCCAGATCTTTCCTGTCACTGGTACTGAACATTTTGCAGTTTGCAGCTGTCTCCTCCGAGAACATTAATTTCTGTATGTTGCAAATGGAGTAATTATAACACTGAGTCCCAGTTATACACCCAACAGTTTCTTTCTGCCTGTTTATGATGCTCCTAGGGATGTTCTACTTGTTAAAGGCACTATTTAAATGCATGCTCATCTGCAAGATGATATAAATGCATTAGCAATGCCTTTGAAATAATTAATTTAGAAATATAGTGGTGAAAACAAAGCAATAGGCCTGTTAATCAATGATTAGGAAAAGCTCAGTCTAGGGAGTTCAATTGATCTGCACTTAACAACAGAACTGTTGCAGGGAGAATATCCTTTGCATAGATATACAAGTGAAAAATATTCATTTCTGGGTTTGTGCTGGGAGCTCTGATTCAAAACTACGTAAGTTAATTCTAAATAATTACTATCCTCAGAGTTTAAAGCAGTAGCTGATTTAAATTTTAGGGAAAGGAGGCACATCCTCCTCCAACTGAAATCTGGATCTTCCATACACGAGGCAGGTATGGTCACAGAGCAATCAAGAAGTTAACCAGGATCCCCTTGTTCTTATGTCTCTGCCTCACTCAACATAAAATTCAAAAGATACATAGGGGGTCTCAAATCCTTCTGTACATACAACACTGCAAAGTGAACTTCTTAAACTGTTGGCCGATAGCCTTCTTTCTGCTTAAAGCTAAAGATCATCAAAAACATTAAAAAATTGTAAATTTTGCAGTCTTGTTATTGTTTTGACACATTTAACATTTCATATTACAGAGAAGAGCGAAACAGAATTGTCCAGAACTAAAAGGCGTGGGAGCTGTGAACGGGCCATCAACTCACAACTCCACTTTCTTGAAAGAAGGAAAATAAATAATGACATCAAGAATTGGATCCATTTGGATTCATTCTCAAGAATTAGGTGGATTTGCAAAGAATGTATAACCCAAGAAACAAGCCTTTGATATTTATGTCCTAATCAAGGCCCTTTCCATTCATATTCATCTATCTCTCTCAATATAACTCTGTACTTACTGCTCCCACATCTGCTTGTTTGGCATTCACTTAAGTACAATTTATCTCAATGTTTACAGGTTCCACATTCTCATTACTTTCTGTTAAGGAAGTTTCTTCTGAATTCTCCATTAGATATCTTAATCACTATAATGTATTGATGGCCTCTAAATTTGATGAAGCAATGTTATATTCCTGGTGTATATATTCAAATACAGTTAATCCAAAAACACTCTCAGGCCACATTATAATATTGCCTCTTATACAATCAGTCATTCTCACCACCCAGAACAACAGCATGCCCAATCTGGTACACCTGAGACTGTTTATTGTTGTGTAGGAAGGCTTGTGTGTGTATGTTATTTTCCTGTTGGTGAACATTCCTGCATATTATGATGTGGGATCAGGAATTTGCAAAACTCCTAATCTGATCTCAAATTATTTTAATAAAATGGGATGTGAGAAAACAGAAATTGCTAGATAATATCATCAGGTCTGGCAGCATCCTTGGAGGAGAAACTATTTTCAAATTATTTTCCTTGACCGGTCATTCTGTCTGATGGCTTCTCCTCAGTGTTGTGCTGTCATGACCATCCTGCTAGAATGGATTGCTCTTTGGTCACCAGACTGTAAACTAAAAACTGCTTGCCAATGCTGCATTGGAGGCAATCATGTGGAGTGTATTTCCAAACAATTTGTATATCAAAAATGTCATCATATCTGTAGTGGTTAAATGAACAATAAGCCATGAGAAGCTCTAACTGTTTTTCCAACTGGCTTGTTTCTGTGCTATAATTGTTCTGTAACTCTTTTACTGCCTGTTCTGTAAACCTCGTTTTGTCAGTAGAAATAGGAATCCAAAATGTGTCGGTAGAAATCCTGACTGTGTGGTGCTAATATTTAGCAGTTTATTTTCAAAGATTGTATTCATGTAGCCTCTTTGTTGGTTAAGACGGCACTTCTCACGTCCTGTACATACATTATATAATGTAAATAGTTAAACTCAGAACAAGTGGTTTCTTTTTTCCATTGGTGATCTTTAATCTTGAAGTGATATCACATGATCCTGAATCATCTCTACTTTGTATTTATAAATGTAGTATCAACTTGTTGTAGAACAATAGCATGCAAATTTTTATAAGCTTCAGAGCTACTGAAGTGTGAACAGTGGGATGTAAAGAGTGGTTTAACAATCAAGCCATCACTTAATTAGTTATTCCTTGTATCCCACGACGGCCAATCAGTAATCCTGGACATGTTCCACATGCTATAGTTTCTGATCCACCATCTCTTTCATACAATCCAACATGTTTTCATTCTCCCACCTCTCCCTGGGGAATTGTTGCATCATTAATCATAAGTCTACTTACAGAAATAAACTTTATCTAAGGTCAGCAACCTTCGGGTCTGTTTCTTCTACAGCTTAAAATGAGGGGTTGTTGGTGCAACAATATTAATTTTCAGCAATTGTTATGAAATAGCATTCAGATAAATACAAGGAGAAATTTATATTTCATGTGTAAATTAATAAAGCACAAGGATTTATTTTTACTTTGAATGTAAAAATTATGTTGAAACATGCATTCCTGACTACTTACAACCTATTAAAGAATCATTAATTAAGGGGTGACAATGTTCAAAATCAAAAGAGGGGGATTTTGGTGCAGTGGTGGCAACCCAAGTACTGGTCTCACGTTGAAATCCCACACTAGGATTTGTCGATCAAAGAACAAAGAACAAAGAAAGTTACAACACAGGATCAAGCCCTTCGGCCCTCCAAGCCTGCGCTGATCCAGATCCTTTAACTAAACCTGTCGCTTATTTTCCAAGAATCTGTATCTCTCTGCTTCCTGCCTGTTCATGTATCTGTCTAGATACATCTTAAATGATGCCATCTCTTCTGCTGGCAACGCGTTCCAGGCACCCACCACCCTCTGCGTAACAAACTTTCCACACATATCTCCATTAAACTTTTCCCCACTCACCTTAAAATTGTGACCCCTAGTAATTGAGTCCCCCACTCTGTGAAAAAGCTTCTTGTTATCCACCCTGTCTACACCTCTCATGATTTTGTAGACCTCAATCAGGTCCCCCCTCAATCTCCGTCTTTCTAATGTAAATAATCCTAATCTACTCAACCTCTCTTCATAGCTAGCACCCTTCATACCAGGCAACATCCTGGTGAACCTCCTCTGCATCATCTCCAAAGCATCCACATCCTTTTGGTAGCATGGTGACCAGAACTGTACACAGTATTCCAAATGTGGTTGAACCAAAATCCTATACAACTGAAACATGGCCTCCCAACTCTTGTATTCAATATCCCATCCAATGAATGAAAGCATGTCATATGCCTTCTTCACCACTCTATCAACCTGTGTAGCCACCTTCATGGGATAGTGGACAGGAGGACCCAGATCTCTCTGTGCATCAATTTTCCCCAGGGCTTTTCCACTTACCGTACAGTTTGCTCTTGAATTGGATCTTCCAAAATGCATCACTTGCATTTGCCTGGATTGAACTCCATCTGCCATTTCTCCGCCCAGCTCTACAATCTATCTATATTCTACTGCACTCTCGGACAGTCCCCTTCACTATCTGCTACTCCACAAATCTTAGTGTCATCTGCAAACTTGTTAATCAGACTATTTATAACTTCCTCCAGATCATTTATGTATATCACAAACAACAGTGGCACTGTTAGGTTCATTTTCAGAGACCCTCATGGGCTTGATGCAATAACAAGACACTGACCTATTAATAAAAACACAAATCCTTTATTGCAAGCCATGGAGGATCACTGTACTCAACCCAGCACAGAATGCAGAGCCTTGTAAGCGATTCTCCCCGAGCAGCAGACAGTCCCTGCTTTTTATATCTTATCGAGTGCATAATACATAAAACAATTTTACATCTCACAATGGCAAGATACATGAAACAATTACTACAACAAAAACATAAAGAGAGCAGGTTACAGTATTGATCGTTCGCAAAGTGACTGTTAACGGCAGGAGGCGATTTCAAGTTGTCGAAGTGACAGAGTGTAATTTCAAGCCGCCAAAGTGTCTGGTTTGAACAAAAGTCAGTGCCCTGGCCCCTTTAGCAGAAACAGAAGTTACATTTTTACAAACGCTTCCCACCTAATCTTATTTGAGTCAGTTTCCACATACCCCTGTGCAGGAAGATAAAGATTTACAAAGCTTGTACCTAATTCTAGTTGGGAAGGAAGTTTTAAGGCAGTGTCTACATACCTCTGTGAAAGCAGATAAACAGCATTAAATTATAGAGAATATAGAAATCAATGGGATGTAATCCCAATAACATCGCATTCCCTCCTGTTATCATTTCATGATAACCTATATGGGGGCCGAGAAGGGAGCTGCTAGTCTGTCAAACACAAGTCTGCAGCAAGAGTTCAAGCATACCATAAATATACAGCAGACAGCTATGGTAGCTATTTGAATAACTAACTCTTGTTGCAGGTATAAGCCCCAAGAACCACCCATAAGCCATCCCAACCAACACCTCCCACCCTGGTCTGGGTCCCTCTCTGTACTATTCCAACTGCCCCTGTATGGCTTGTATAGCCTGGGTAATAGTATAGGACTCATCGGTAACATGGGTAATGCACTTGTCCTCCATAATAGTACATACTCCTCCTTGCTGGGCCAGTTGATAGTCTCCTGCATACCAGGTTTGCTGAGCATAGAGCTGAAGTTCGGCTAATTCTTGGCTGACTGCCTCCAATGCCTTCATTAATGCTGTTTCCCAGAGTGGTGAGTCTACACAGAACATAATTTCGGTTTTTTCGCGGCCACCATCCATGAGGAGACTCCCAAAGTGACAGTTCCCAGGAAGCTGTATCCCAAGGGAGAGCCCAAGGTGACCGGATCCTGCCACTCAGCGTAAAACTCCTTGTTTGTGGACTGTGTGACAATTCGCCATTGAGTCCGAGCTCGTTGAGGACAAGGGACCGTGAGAGGCCCAAAGGTCCCAACAGCAAACAGCCCCAGCAACGTTGGAGTGGCAGTCGTGAATGTCCCATTAAGAAGGAAAACGAATCCCTTCTTAGCCTGGTAGCAGGTAACAGACTCATGTATTCCTTGATTGCTATTCCAGAAGGACTGATCCTTATATGGAAGGAAATCCATTTCTACATGGGTGTCATTACAATCCCCAAAAGTCTACTGTATGCGCAGGGTCACAGTTATTGGCTTTGATTCTAAACAGGGGCAGTTCAACGGCCCTCCCTTAGTTGTGCAAGTTCTTTTTACACATCGATGGGGCCAGGAAACATTATGGGGGTGATTAATGACTAGAGCATGCACACAACAAATCCCAGTTCCGTTAAAGCAAAACGGATAGCTGTTAGGATTTGTACAGTTAGCCCCTTCCTTCCTTTGCTTAGATTTAGTGCCTACACAATCTGAGGGGCCATTAACTACCAATTCCACAAACTTACCCTGCACACCTCTCGTCCAAGTTCCCCTCTCCCCTCAACAAGGCTTACCTGAATACTCTACTTCATAGAACTGGCTAGGGCTCCAGCCTGGTGTTGCCACAAATAATGTCTCTACAGAGCGTGCTAGCAGGTAACGAGCTGTCCGATTCCCATGCAGCTGGATGTGTGTTCTATAAAACAGATATTCCTGCTGGCCATGCATGGACAGAATAATACACAGTCCAATGGTGAATTGCACGCTGATGAGGAAGTCCATCGTTTGAAGTCACTTAGGTGGATCCAGCGATTCTGCTCTTTAACTTTAAGAGCTGTCGGAGTTTGAAGACGCACTTGAAATGGTCCTTTCCACTTTGGTCCAAGCTTGGGATGATCCCAGTCTTGGACAAGTAGGAAATCTCCGATCTGTGACCACGGAGAGCAATTCTGGTCCTTAAGGTCTTGGCCTGGTGTCTGCAGAGGTGGCCCAAAGGCACACTTTACCTGTGAATGGAAAAACTTTAGAGATTATGTTAGCTGCCTGAAATAGCTTTGCATTTCTTCTCCCATCACACTGAGATCAATTTGGGTGGGTGGGCTGGTATTGGCATCCCAGGGTGTTCTGCTGGGTTGGCCATAGAGTACTTCTGCTGCCAAGAGTCCAGTAGTAGAGTGGGGTGTTATCTGCATGCGGTACAAAGCTAGGGACAAAACCTTTAACCAGTTAAGGCTGGTCTCTAAAGTCAACTTAGTCAATTTCGTTTTGAGTGTTCCATTAGCTTTTTCTACTACCCCTGCTGCCCAGGGGTGGTAGGCACAGTGGAACTGCTGTTGGATGCATAACACATCACACAGTTCCTTACTAATCTTTCTGACAAAGTGAGGGCCATTGTCTGAACTAATTTGTTGAGGCACTCCAAACCTCGGTATTATTTCCGTTAATAATAATTTTACTACTGTTGAGGCTTTGTTATTTGTCATTGGAAAGGCTTCTATCCACCTACCAAAAGCATCTACAATGACAAGACAATGTTTATAACAGTTTACGCGCGGTAATTCAATAAAATCCAGCTGAATGCATTCGAACAGCCCACCTAGCAAGGGTGTTTTCCTGGTGAGCATCTCACCCCCGACCAACACTGTTTTGCTGGCATGCGAGACATGACGCTGTATGAGTCTGGGCTGCCTCAGCCAGCCTGGGGTGCCACCAAGTACGGAGCATAATACCACCCATTCCCTCCTTGCCAAGGTGGGTGTCAGAATGCAGACAGTCAACAAGCATTGGTAACAAAGCATCAGGTACACACACCTGACCGATTGGGGTAACCCAAAGGCCTGAGAATGCAGAATGCGAACATCCATGCGCCTTCCAAATATCTTTTTCAGAAGCAGGGCGACCCCTCTAAGTGCTGAACGGTGACTATATCTGGCATGCCCATCTTGTCCGAAGGAGGCGTATGATTTACCACCTGATCGGCAGCAGCATGTTTGGCAGCCTGATCAGCCCGAGCGTTGCCCCGAGTAACTACAGAATCATTGGAGGCATGGGCAGCGCATTTGATAATAGCCAAATGTTTTGGGGGGAGGGTTGCCTGGAGAAGGTTTTTAACACACAGGGAATTCTGGATGGGTGTACCTGAGGATGTTTTTTCAGGCTTCCCTGTGAGTTTTAAAAGAATCCTGCCAATCCCTCCTTTTGTCCACAAAGCAAGTACAAGCCGTGGAGGATTACTGTACTCAATCCGGCACAGAGTGCAGAGTCTCGTAAGCAATCCTTCCCAAACAGCGGACAGTCCCTGCTTTTTATACCTTATTGAGTGCATAATCCATAAAACAATCTTACATCTCACAATGGCATGTTACATGAAACAATCACTACATTGGACAATGACATGATACACAGACAATTACTACTTCGAAAACATTAAAAAAAAGGATACAGTATTGATCGTTCGCGAAGCGACTGCTAATGACAGGAGGTGATTTCAAGTTGTCGAAGTGACAGAGTGTAATTTCAAGTCGCCGAAGTGTCTGGTTTGAACAAAAGTCAGTGCCCTGGCCCCTTTAGCAGAAACAGAAGTTACATTCTTTACAGAATCTCAGAAGTCTTACACCTTTACAAACGCTGCCCACCTAATCTTATCTGAGACAGTTTCCACATACTCCTGTGCAGGAAGATAAAGATTTACAAAGTTTGTACCTAATTCTAGTCAGGCATTAAGTTTTAAGGCAGTTTCTGCATACCTCTTTGCAAGCAGATAAACAGGATTAAATTATAGAGAATATAGAAATCAATTGGATGTTATCCCAATAACATCTCAGTCCCAACACGGATCCCTGAGGAACACCACTGGTTACAGTTCTCCATTTTGAGAAACTCCCTTCCACTGCAACTCTCTGTCTCCTGTTGTCTAGCCAGTTCTCTATCCATCTGGCTAATACACCCTGAACCCCATGCAACTTCACTTTCTCCATCAGCTTACCATGGGGAAACTTAGCAAACACCTTACTGAAGCCCATGTATGTCATATCCATAGCTTTTCCTTCATCTATCAACTTTGTCACTTCTTGCTATCCAATGTGTATTTGTAACATGGCAAATAGGTTGTTTTTCAGCCTATAAATCCTTCCAATACATCTGATAGTAGAAAGCTGTTTTAGTACGGTGGTAGTCACCCTACCTCTTAGCCTGGTAAGCCTGGGTTGAAACCCCACCTGCTCCAGACACACGTTGTAATGCTTTTGAACAGGTTGATTCAAAAATATGTGCCAGTAGGCATGAAGTTTCGGAGTGTTTACTCGTCAGCCACCCTGCAGAAAGCAATGGCAGAACCTTTCCCATAAGCATAGACCAATCTATCGTGCAACTCTCAGAAATGAGGGCAGGAGAAAAGATGGAGAGGCAGATGCTCCAATTTATTGATGTGTCCATCGTGGCTTAAATGGGTAGTGTGTTCACATCTAAATCAGTAGTTTATGGATTCAAGTCCCACTCCAGAAAGCATAAAACTCAGCACCTTCTACAGGGTAGTACTGGGACTCTTGCTCCAAGTCTTGTTATTAATTGACTCAGTATAATGCTTCACTGTGACCAAGAGTCCCTCATAACTGGATTTTAAAATCAGCCATGATGTAAATAGAGTGATGTTGAAATATCAAAAGCAGTAGTACCTAGAACTAGCTGAAGTCACTCCAAGTGTAAATGTAATTGTTCTCCGTCTGTCCCTCATCTCTTTGAAGTTGCACATGGAAACGTTCAGTGGACCTGTGTGTTTGCTTGCACAAAGAAGCTTCGTGGTATCAGTGTGGAGATGAGATCCCGTCTTTAACCCAATCTTCAGCCTGTCAAGAACAACATGGGCACACTGCTCAATGCTCTCATCCAATTGTATTCTTGTGATGTTCATCCAAATTGTTTAATTTGATTGATCAATCGATCAAATTATTTGGTGAGCCAGTATACAGTTTCATTTCTGGATGGCTAGGAATGGACAATGAACATGTCCTTGCCAAAGTCACCCATATTCTATAAAGAATTAAAACAAAATGTCAGAAAGTCAATCTCCAACATTTTCTGAAGTGCATTGTTTTCCATGAGGTACTTAAATACTCACAAACTACAGAAAATTTATTCTTGAAAGTATTTCTGTGTCTTTCTAAGCATCTCTTAAATTCTGGACATATGCATACATATTATACATAATATTCTCAAGTGAGAAGACAGTTCTACTAATGGACTGATTTTAACAATTCAAAACTTAGTTACTTGTACAATGTCAAAATCCAACCGCATCCTATACTGGTTGAACTGAGAATTGACACATTGTAAAATTGAGCTTCCATCACATTTATTACTGGTGACACCATAAATTTGTTCTTGTGATACTCAATCCATGAGTGATGTTGTCTCCAAAAGATTCTATATATAAAAGCCCCAATTTCGATCTTCTGCATTGCTAGATGTTGTAGTATGATTACAATGCTCATCTTAATCATATGGGGAGGTATGAATCTTTTTGTTGGTCAAGCTTTATTTCAATTCAACAGCTGTGCTTCCAGCCCACTTTCAGTGCTGTTTGGTAGATCTCATGCAATGTCCAGATTATAGGTCTAACACAAGCCATAGTAAATGACTGGTCTGATCCAGGAAATGGACATGATGCAAAATGATAAGAATTGTAACTGTTGAATGAGCAACATGTGAATTTATCATCTTGAATGATAAAAACTAACACATTCATTAATTAAGATATTTCCTAACTAATTTGTTCAGCAACATTATCACCTAGTTCTGAAGCAGGCTGGACTTGAACACAGGTCCACTGGCTCAGAGGTAGGGACACTTTCAATGCACCACCACAGCACTTATAAATTTCTAATTCTGGCTAACTGAAAGCTCCCTTTAAATGATCATTTTCATACCAAACCAATTGAACTCTGTCACCCACGTACTCCCTGATGTCCACTCCCTGATCATTTTCCCACTGATAACCCTGATATACATTGATTGATGAGCTTTCCTCCCAAAGTTGGTGGGGATGCCAATCACAAGTCAGAGTGGGGACATCTCAGCTGCAAAGCAATCTGTAAAACTGAATAATTCAGTGTTGCTTTGATGCTACTCTATTCATGACCAGAGAGCAGCCAACAGATAGTTAACCTTCCAGGCTGTATGTAATATTAGTATACCATGTCACTTGTCAATGAAATGGAGAGAAATAGTGAGTAATACAAAGAAAGTGTGGCTATGCATGTTTCTTACATAGATATATAGAACATTACAGCACAGTACAGGCACTTCAGCCCTCGATGTTGTGCCAACCAGTCATACCGATCTGAAGCCCATCTAACCTACACTATTCCATGTACGTCCATATGCTCATCCAATGACGACTTAAATGTACCTAAAGTTGGCAAATCTACAACTATTGCAGGTGAAGCGTTCCATTCCCTTACTACTCTTTGAGTAAAGAAACTACCTCTGATATCTGTCCTATATCTTTCACCCCTCAATTTAAAGCTATGCCCCCTCGTGCTCTCCGTCACCATCCTAGGAAAAAAGCTCTCCCTATCCACCCTATCTAACCCTCTGATTATTTAATATGTCTCAATTAAGTCGCCTCTCAACCTTCTTCTCTCTAATGAAAACAGCCTCAAGTCCCTCAGCCTTTCCTTGTAAGACCTTCCCTCCATACCAGGCAACATCCTAGTAAATCTCCTCTGCACCCTTTCCAAAGCTTCCCCATCTTTCTTATAATGCGGTGACCAGAACTGTACGCAATACTCCAAGTGCGGCCACACCAGAGTTTTGTACAGCTGCAGCATAACCTCTTGGTTCCGGAACTCGATCCCTCCATTAATAAAAGCTAAAACACTGTATGCCTTCTTAACAGCCCTGTCAACCTGGGTGGCAACTTTCAAGGATCTGTGTACATGGACACCCAGATCTCTCTGCTCATCTACACTACTAAGAATCCTACCATTAGCCCAGTACTTTGCCTTCTGGTTACCCCTACCAAAGTGCATTACCTCACACTTGTCTGCATTAAACTCCATTTGCCACCTCTCAGCCCAGCTCTGCAGCTTATCTATGTCTCTCTGCAACCTACAGCATCCTTCGTCACTATCCACAACTCCACCGACCTTAGTGTCGTCTGCAAATTTACTAACCCATCCTTCTACGCCCTCATCCAGGTCATTTATAAAAATGACAAACAGCAGTGGACCCAACACCGACCCTTGCGGTACACCACTAGTAACTGGTCTCCAGGGTGAACATTTCCCATCAACCACCACCCTCTGCCTTCTTTCAAAAAGCCAATTTCTGATCCAAACTGCTATATCTCCCACAATTCCATTCCTCCGCATTTTGTACAATAGCCTATTGTGGGGAACCTAATCGAATGCCTTGCTGAAATCCATATACACTACATCAACTGGTTTACTCTCATCTACTTGTTTGGTCACCTTCTCAAAGAACTCAATAAGGTTTGTGAGGCACAACCTACCCTTTACAAAACCATGCTGACTAACCCTAATCAATTTATTCTTTTCTAGATTATTATAAATCCTATCCCTTATAACCTTTTCCAACACTTTACCAACAACTGAGGTAAGGCTCACTGGTCTATAATTACCAGGGTTGTCTCTACTCCCCTTCTTGAACGGGGAACCACATTTGCTATATTCCAGTTGTCTGGCACTATTCCTGTAGACAATGACGAGTTTAAGATCAATGCCAAAGGCTCGACAATCTCCTCCCTGGCTTCCCAGAGGATCCTAGGATAAATCCCATCTGGCCCAGGGGACTTATCTGTCTTCACCCTCTGTAGGATTTCTAATACCTCTTCCTTGTGAAAGTCAATCCCACCTAGTCTCGTAGCCTGAATCTCAGTATTCTCCTTGACAACATTGTCGTTTTCTAGAGTGAATACTGTTGAAAAATATTCATTTAGCGCTTCCCCTATCTCATCTGACTCCACACACAACTTACCACTACTGTCCTTGATTGGCCCTAATCTTACTTTTGACATTCTTTTATTCCTTAAATACCTATAGAAAGCCTTAGGGTTTACCCTGATCCTATCCGCCGACAACTTCTCATGTCTCCTCCTGGCTCTTCTGAGCTCTCTCTTTAGGTCCTTCCTGGCTACCTCGTCGCCCTCAAGCGCCCTAACAGCCTTCACATCTCATCCTAGCATAAGCCTTCTTCTTCCTCTTGACCAGAGATTCCACCTCCTTTGTAAACCACGGCTCCCGCACTCTACAGCTTCCTCCCTGCCTGACAGGTACATACTTATCTCGGACACACAGGAGCTTTTCCTTGAATAAGGTCCACATTTCTAATGTTCCCATCCCCTGCAGTTTCCTTCCCCATCCTATGCTCCCTAAATCTTGCCTAATCTCATCGTAATTGCCTTTCCCCTAGCTATAACTCTTGCCCAGTGGTATACACCTATCCCTTTCCATCACTAAATTAAACATAACAGAATTGTGATCGCTATCACCAAAGTGCTCACCTACTTCCAAATCTAACACCTGGCTGGGCTCATTACCCAGTACCAAATCTAATGTGGCTTCGCCCCTTGTTGGCCTATCTACATACTGTGTCAGGAAGCCCTCCTGCATACACCGGACAAAAACTGACCCATCTATAGTACTCGAACTATAGCGTTCCCAGTCAATATTTGGAAAGTTGAAGTCCCCCATGACAACTACCCTGTCTCTTTCACTCCTATCGAGAATCATCTTTGCTATCCTTTCCTCTACATCTCTGGAACTATTCGAAGGCCTATAGAAAACTCTTAACAGGGTGACCTCTCCTTTCCTGTTTCTGACCTCAGCCCATACTACCTCAGTTGACGTGTTCCCAAACATCCTTTCTGCAACTGTAATACTGTCCTTGACCAACAATGCCACACCTCCCCCGCTTTTACCATCTTCTGTCTTCTTACTGAAACATCTAAATCCCGGAACCTGCAACACCCATTCCTGCCCCTGCTCTATCCATGTCTCCAAAATGGCCACAACATCGAAGTCCCAGGTACTAACTCATGCTGCAAGTTCACCCACCTTATTCCGGATGCTCCTGGCATTGAAGTAGACACACTTCAAACCAACTTCTTGCTTGCCGGTGCCATCTTGCGCCCCTGAAACTTTATTTCGGACCACCCTACTCTCAACCTTCTCTATAGTCGAACTACAATTTTGGTTCCCATCCCCCTGCTGAATTAGTTTAAACCACCCGAATAGCCTTAGCAAATTTCCCCCCCAGGATATCGGTACCCCTCTGGTTCAGGTGAAGACCATCTTGCTTGTAGAGGTCCCACCTACCCCAGAAAGAGCCCCAATTATCCAAGAATCCAAAACCCTCCCTCCTGCACCATCCCTTTAGCCACGTGTTCAACTCCTCTCTCTCCCTATCCCTCGCCTCGCTAGCATGTGGCACGGGCAACAAACCAGAGACAACAACTCTGTTCGTCCTAGCTCTCAGCTTCCATCCTAGCTCCCTGAATTTCTGCCTTAAAACCCCATCTCCCTTCCTACCTATGTCGTTGGTGCCAATGTGGACCACGACTTGGGGCTGCTCCCCCTCAAGGATCCCAAAAACACGATCAGAGACATCATGCACCCTGGCACCTGGGAGGCAACACACCAACCGTGAGTCTCTCTCATCCCCACAGAACCTCCTATCTGTCCCCCTAACTATGGAGTCCCCAATGACTAATGCTCTGCTCCTCTTCCCCCTTCCCTTCTGAGCAGCAGGGACAGACTCTGTGCCAGAGACTTGTGCCCCACTGCTTTCCACTGGTAAGTTGTCTCCCGCAACAGTATCCAAAACGGTATACTTATTGTTGAGGGGAATGGCCACAGGGGATCCCTGCACTGCCTGCCGGTTCCCTTTCCGTCCCCTGACCGTAACCCATCTGCCTTTTTCCTGTACTTGAGGAGTGACTACCTCCCTGTAACTCCTCTCAATAACCCCCTCTGCCTCCTGAATGATCCGAAGTTCATTCAGCTCCAGCTCCAGTTCCCTCACGTGGTTTTCGAGGAGCTGGAGTTGGGTGCACTTTCCCACAGATGTAGTCAGCAGGGACACTAGTGGTGACCCTACCTCCCAGATTCCGCAGGAGGAACATTCAACTGCCCTGACCTCCGTTCCCATTATTCTAAATTCCCAAGACTGTTAAAAAATAAAGATTAAAAAATAAACTTGTTACCTTACCAACAAGGCACACAGAACCTTTTTTTAGGTTAGAGGAGGAGGATGGGTGGGAGACGCTACCTGGGTAGTATTTCGTGCAACGCAACCACACAAATATATTACCTCACTTACTTACCAGTCCCGTGTCGGCTCCTGCTCAGCGTACCTCCGCCTATTCACGAGGTAAGCTTTTTGTAGATTCAAAAACAGTGACTCACCGGCTTCCCGACAGGCTCCTGCTCCAAGCTCCCAACCCCTGTGCTTGAGCTCTTGGAGAGTTATGACAGAGATTCTGACTCATCAATATACTCAGGAAATCCTCTGAAATAACCATTTTGTTGCAATGTACATTGATAGAAGAACAAGTAGTGTATGTCCTTTTCATGTTAGTTATAAAGGTGTAATAATCAGTTGCTCGTCAGGGATTGATTAACTCGTGGGTTTATTTAAAACAATAAAACACACAATGAAGCAGAGATTACAGCAGAGATAACAAAGCGTGGAGCTGGATGAACACAGCTGGCCAAGCAGCATCTTAGGAGCAGGAAGGCTGATGTTTCGGGCCTAGAACCAACCAACTTTGTGCAACTTGAAAATCCCTAACACACTAACTACCAGGTAGTGTGACAACACTGTGACTTTAAGAGGTAGTTTATCTTCATCTTTTTTCAATGAAGAAGTTTGAGACTGAGATTCCAAGAGGGTGCTCAAAGCCAGTATAGAAGAACAGAGAGTTAGGACTGTGAGATTAGCAGTGGAAATAGCAGATGATTGTGAGTTGGTTCAGAAATCAAAGTTTGGTTTCCAGCAACAATTTTAATCTGTGAGGGATAGAAACTGGGGAAAACAAAAAAACCCTCAGGTGGCAGGGGGAAATGAGATTGCAAGAAAGATAGTAGTGATTATTTACCACAGGGTTAAAATGCAAACCCATGAGGGGGAAAGAGAAGTTAAAAAGTCAGGTATTTTCACTGCAGTAAAGTAGGCCACATGAAGTTGCAGTGGCAAAACAGGATAAACTTGTGAGTTTTGTTGAAGTAGTAAAGAAAACTACAGCAGAAGCTAAAAAGCTCCAGAAGGATGTACAACCTAATCAATGTTAATTGAATCAACAACACCCCTCCCTAAAAAAAAGTAGGAATCGATATTTTTTGACCATAATGTCTACTATTATTTCCAGAGGCCATTCCATTCTTCAGTTTCACAGTTAAAAGGATTCTCTGTATTACACAATTTTTTTTAACAAGACTTGGGCTACTCACAGAAATATGATCAGATCAAGGGTCAAGTTTTACATCAATACTATTTAAGGAAGTCATGGATAGCTTAGGAATAAAACAACTCAAATCGGCTGCATACCATCCAAAATCACAGGGAGCATTAGAGTGGTGGTATCAAACTTTAAAGATCATGTTGAGGGCTTATAGTCAATGGTATCCAGAGAATTGATATAAAGAAATTCTATCTGTACATTTTGCAATTAAGAATCAACTAAATTCAGTTCATTTGAATTTTGGACATGAGGTGACAGGACCCAGTGAAATTAATCAAGGAGAAATTGGTAAGTCAGAGTTCAGAGACCATCCATATTTGGGCTATGTACCAAATTTTAGGGACATATTAAATAGAGTGGGTGAGTTGGCTAGTTAGTGTTTGAAAATAATACAGCATGTGATGAAACTGGAAGCAGAGAAGAAATCAAAAATTCACAATTTTGCTAATGGAGATAAAGTGATTATTCCCGGTGGTAGGTAAACTTTTCAAGGGCGAAGTTTAGTGGGCATTATCAAATTGAAAGAAAATTGAGTGAGATGAATTATTTGATAGAAAGAAAGACATCTTACAGAGTGTGTCATACAAATATGCTCAAAAGGTATTTTGATAGGGAAGGAAAGCAAGAAGAGAATGTATTGCTGGTCACAACAAAATGAGGAACCAAGTTCAGACAATTCTGAATTGGAAATTCCTTGGAGTAAATTGGACAACGAGGAACTTCTCAAAACTTGGGATAAATTATGGAGTTATCTTCCAGAGGAAAATCAAAATTATCTGAAAGAGTTATTACGATCTCATGGGTAGATATGTGGGAATAAGCTGGGAAGTACTAATCTGATTATATGTGATACAGATCTTGGAAATATTGTTCCAATTAAGAAACATCCAAACAGACTTACCCCACGAAAGTTAGCACTGGTTCAAAAAGAGGTTGAATATAATTGAAGTGAATTGTAGCAAATGGACCTCACCCACAGTAGTGGTGCCAATACCAGATGGTACCCAGTGATAATGCGTGGACTATCGCAAAGTCAATGCAGTTGCAAACTCTGATTCATACCCTATCCCACATTTGGAAGACTGTATTAAGAAGCTGGAACAAGCAACCTATGTTTCAAAGTTGGATTTACTCAGACGTATGCTGGCACGTACCTTCATCCAAAAGCGCGATGGAAATTTCAGCTTTCACGATACCTAATGAACTGTATCAGTTTAAACTTATGCCATTTGGTATAAAAATGCACCTTCCACATTTCAACAACCAACCAATAAAGTCATTTCGGGGTTACCGAATTGTTAATCTACATTATAGCAAAGTGTGAGGCTGGATGAACACAGCAGGCCAAGCAGCATCACAGGAGCACAAAAGTTGACGTTTCGGGCCTAGACCCTTCATCAGAGAGGGGGAGGGGGAGTGGGTTCTGAAATAAATAGGGAGAGAGGGGGGAAGTGGACCAAAGATGGAGAGAAAAGAAGATAGGATGAGACAATCCACTCCTGCACATTCCAGATGTCCACGTTCTTCAAGGACCGGAACATTGCCCACAGCCCCCCCCCCCCAACCCCCCCGCCACCGTGCTCCCCCCACTCCCTGCCCACGCAGTGGTCGAGAACACCCTTGACCACGTCTACCGCATTTCGTGCAACACATCCCTCACACCCCGCCCCCCACATCAGCTGCCCTAAGAGGATCTCCCTCGTCCTCACATACCAGCCCACCAATCTCCGGATACAACGCATCATCCTCCAACACTTCCGCCATCTACAATCCGCACCCACTACCCAAGACATTTTTCCATACCCACCCTTGTCTGCTTTCCAGAGAGACCACTCTCTCCGTGACTCCCTTGTCCGCTCCACACTGCCCTCCAACCCCACCACACCTGGCATCTTCCCCTGCAACCGCTGGAAGTGCTACACTTGCCCCCACACCTCCTCCCTCACCCCCATCCCAGGCCCCAAGATGACATTCCATATTAAGCAGATGTTCACCTGCACATCTGCCAATGTGGTATACTGCATCCACTGTACCCGGTGTAGCTTCCTCTACATTGGGGAAACCAAGCGGAGGCTTGGGGTCCGTTTTGCAGAACACCCCCGCTCGGTTCGCAACAAACAACTGCACCTCCCAGTCGCGAACCACTTTAACTCCCCCTCCCATTCCTTAGATGACATGTCCATCATGGGCCTCCTGCAGTGCCACAATGATGCCATCTGAAGGTTGCAGGAACAGCAACTCATATTCCGCTTGGGATCCCTGCAGCCCAATGGTATCTTTGTGGGGTTCACAACCTTCAAAATCTGCCCTCCCCTCACTGCATCCCAAAACCAGCCCAGCTTGTCCCCGCCTCCCCAACCTGTTCTTCCTCTCACCTATCCCCTCCTCTCACCTCAAGCCGCACCTCCAGTTCCTACCTATTAACCTCATCCCGACTCCTTGACGTGTCCGTCCTCCCTGGACTGACCTATCCCCTCCCTACCTCCTGACCTATACTCTCCTCTCCACCTATCTTCTTTTGTCTCCACCTTCAGCCCACTTCCCACTCCCCATCCCCCTCTCTGATGAAGGGTCTAAGCCCGAAACGTCAGCTTTTGTGCTCCTGAGATGCTGCTTGGCCTGCTGTGTTCATCAGCTTCACACTTTGTTATCATGGATTCTCCAGCATCCGCAGTTCCCATTATCTCTGTTAATCTGCATTGACTGGCTGTTGATATTTACTCACACATGGAAGGAGCATCTATTGGAATTGTTCAATTGAATTTGGGAGTTGGACATGGTGATAATCCTGGCTAAGATAGAATTTGCAAAAGCCCAAGTGGTGTTCCTGGGCCATGGACAAATGACCCCAGGGGATGTGAGAACAAATGTTATGGGGGAGGTTCCGATACCATTGATCAAGATCACTTTTCTTCAGTGCAGGATGGCAGTAGGATAAGAGGGCTGTGTGTAGCTTCCTGCCGGGCACTCATCTGCTACCATATGCTTCACTTCTTTGTTTTACCTTTGCTTCTGCTCTTTCTCGTTGGCTTCATTTTCCTTCTCGTTTGGTCCTTTTTACTTCTTTTCTGTGGCAGGTTGGTCAGCAGCACAGAGAGTGGATCACATGCCGAGTGGTGACCATGGCTTCTCCCAGTGATCGGAGTCAATGACAGTGAGGATGTTCTCCCGGTGATCGTAGTCGGTGACAGTGTGGACGTTCTCCCAGTGATCGGAGTCAATGACAGTGAGGATGTTCTCCCAGTGATCGGAGTCGGTGACAGTGAGGATGTTCTCCCAGTGATCGGAGTCGGTGACAGTGAGGATGTTCTCCCGGTGATTGGAGTCAGTGACAGTGAGGTTGTTCTCCTGGCAATCGG